>NC_081556.1:66164892-66494059 GCF_963082655.1 Stomoxys calcitrans
CCGCGGCAAAAAACATGGGAGTTAGTAGCACCAGATTTCAACATAAAAATATTCACAAAGCCACATGGCTGTCACCTGATCAAAACACGAGAAACCAAATTGATCACGTTGTGATAGATGGAAGACAATCATCCAGCGTGTTAGATGACGATCGATCCGTGGAGCGAATATAGATTCGGATCATTACCTTGTTGCAGCAAAGGTTCGCACCCGTTTGAACATGGCGAGGAAAGTACGATCTTACACTGCACGGAAGCTGGACATTGAAAAGCTGCAGACACAACACATGGCAACAGCATACTCCACTCGACTGATCCAACTGCTTGATGAAAGCACTCCTTGTTCCGATGATATAATGGCGCAGTGGCAAACTTTTGCCCACTCCATGGAAAATGCCGCGAAATCCGTACTTTGGTACCGGAAGCCTCCTCCAAAAAACCCATGGTACGACCAAGAGTGTTGAGATGCTACTGAAGCCAAAAATGCGGCATATAGAGCAACCCTGCAATAAGTAGCAACGCGCCAGATGAAGGAGAGGTATCGGGAGAAAAGGACAGAGGAGAAACGTATATTCCGCAGAAAAAAAGGAAAGGGAAAGACGTGAGTGCGAGCGAATTGAGGTGTACAGGAGTCAGAATGAGAATGAAGTCCGGAAATTCTACCAAAGAATTAAACACCAAACCGATGGCTTTGGTGCAGGCACATCCTCCTGCAGAGACAAATAAGGAAATCTGGTAACTGACACAGACAACATGCTGAGGATATGGAAAGAAAATTTTACCCAACTGCTAGTGTCCGATGTTGGCGGCGAAGAGGATACCGCAGAACCAATCCCTGATGATGGTATAGAATGTTTACCTCCTAGTCAGAATGAGGTCCAAGTAGCAGTAACCCGACTAAAGAACAACAAGGCAGAAGGAGCCGACGGGTTACCCGCTGAACTATTTAAGACCGGAGGCGACACGAAAATACGGCGTATGCATCAGCTTATCGGCGCAATCTGGCTAGAAGAACGCATACCCGATGATTGAAACCTCAGCATACTATGTCCCGTACACAAAAAAGGAGACAAGACGGAATGTGCCAACTACAGAGGAATAAGTCTTCTCCCCATCGCATACTAGATACTCTCGAGTGTGATAGATTTAAACCTAAAGTCAATGAGATAATTGGGCCCTATCAATGCGGCTTTAGACCAGGTAAATCCACCCTAGACCAGATATTCACACTACGCCAAATCCTGGAAAAGACCCGAGAAGGACAAATCAACACCTACCACCTCTTTGTTGATTACAAAGCCGCCTTCGATACTCCTTTACGTTCAAAGGTATTTCAAGCCATGTCTGAGTTTGGTATCCCTGCAAAATTAATAAGACTCTGCAGGATGACACTTGCTGATACGCGTTCCTCAGAAAGAATAGGAAAGAATCTCTCCGAACCATTTAATACCAAACGAGGTTTCAGACAAGGAGACAGCCTATCGTGTGATCTCTTTAATATCTTGCTGGAGAAGATTATACGAGATGATGTGAATAGATATGGCACTCTAATCACAAGAGAGCACATTCTACTTGCCTATGCCGACGATATCGATATCATAGGTCGGTCACCGGAAGTAGTAACTGCAGCCTTTGAAAGAATCGAAAGAGAGTCAGTGAAAATGGGTCTGGTAGTAACTGAAGATAAGACGAAATGGATGGTTTCCACTCCCAAAAAGCCTTGTACAACCGAGCAGATAAAGAACATAAAGAACATGGTAACCACAACTTTGAGATAGTCAGTAACTTTATCTACCTCGGCACCGCCGTAACCGAAACGAATGACACCAGTTTTGAGATAAAGCGAAGAATAATGACATGGCTAGATCGACTTAAAATGTCATGACGACCAAAAATATATATACTTTATGGGGTATTAGACGAATATTTCGAGGAGTTACAAACAGAATGACGAAATTAGTAGACCCCCATCCTATGGGGGAGGGTATAAAAAGTAACCTCGAAAAAGAAAATTTAAGTCCGAATTTCCGTGTTACTTACAAAATTGTTTTCCATATTACGCGCCAATGTTGGTTCATTTTTGGTATTGTGTCCCCACATAAGTAACGGTGTCTGTTGGCTGCGGAAGCCGGGCAATGATATAGGAAATCCAACATTTCATTATCTTCCCCCCCTTTTCCTACACATGCTATCAGTTGCAGCGCCGATTTTGAATAAATGAGCTCGTAGTCAAAGATCACCTATACAAATATTTAAAAAATAGCTTTTTTTAGAACCAATTTCTTTTTAATAGATTCAAAGCTACTGCTTTATAAAAAAATATAATAAATTTACAAGGTCAGGGCTTCAATTCTGTCTTATTTCAGAAGCTCGTTTGTTAAAAATTGGTAATTCCCCATTATGATCAGAACTCTTTATATTGTGTTATTCCGAATTGCCAACCACAACGATATATTCTCAACTTTAGGTTTAGTCATGAAATCCATTTTATATAGCATGATATATATTTAATTATTGCTTCGAAGCGAATAAGTTGAAGATACTGGGAAAATTTGTTTTTCTATATTTTCAGCATCTCCAGCGGAAAACCGATATGTGACAGAATTGATGTTAGTAGATTTTGCATTGCTATATTGTTCTAATGTTAGGGAATCATCGCAGTTTTTCACCCCATAAAACAGAGAAGCCGAAGATTGAGTATCATGTCGTACAGTCTCTGAAATTTTATCTGATGAATTTTCAGTTAAATTTCTATAATAATCTGCTATGAAACAATTAATACTACTGGGATGATTTGATTTATGTTTTAGTATAAAGTCGTTAGTGGATGATGGAATGGGTTCTTCAATCTGCAACACAGCTTCGGAAAATCTATGATCATTTGGTAAACATATATCCAATTTAAAGTCATTTGAACTTGTCTTTGGTGAGTGTGAAGGGGAATGGATTTTGCTCGTATTAGTGTTTGAGTCTACTCCCAAAATATTTAGGACAAGACGCCGATTCTTAACAATAAAGCGTTCCAATGAACAAACGTTGAAGTTTACGAAATCCGTTTGACAAGCGCGTGAAATTATTTGGGATTTATCTGGTGAGCTAGCAAGTGTTGCTGGCCCCTGACATCTGCGGTTTAACACATTGTTATGTTCATTGTGCAAATCTCGCCCCCAAATACTTGGTGGGTGCGAGGAACTGCGTTGAAGGCTAGATTCTTCACTGATAATGGAAGGGTGTTTATTTCCAGGTGAAATTGCGCTGATGTTAGGAATAGATCGGGCAGGCGGAAATTTTAGGCTTCCATGCGATGCAATTGTTGAGAACGTCATTTCCTGTAATACTTGTAGAGCATTTCGTACTTCGCAGCTTAATTGATTCATATCTTCATGAAGAGTATTTACTTGTGAGTCTAACCTCTCCAAGGAATGTATTTTCTGATTGGTGAAGGCATGCAGATCACTCTCTTCTTCGCAGGGATCATCTTCAAATGAAGTAGTATCGAGGCTAAATGTAGCATTTAGGGAACGCTGCCTCTCATAGCGTTCCCGAAGCCGCCCTAGCGATCGGCCTCGTTTTTGAATTTTTAACAATCGTGGGCTGTTAACAGCTGGCAGAGGGGAACGAACAGGTAAAGGTGAGGGGGTGGCAATGCTGTGATGGGGCGAAATAGTTGCTATACCACTATCGACATCTTCATCATTGCCTTCGCTGTCGTGCATATTTTCATCATCCTCATTTATACTAGGTAAAGGAAAATTGGGTCCTATGTCGGAATCTTGACTTTCGAAGCCTTCTCGCAAGTTGAAAGTTAAATCATGTTGAATATCATTTGAAAACTGTTGTTGGTACTCAGGATACAAACGTAGAACTTCTACCAACCCACCCACATGTACACATTTTAAATCGCAATATGTAAGTGCCTGTAAACGAGAAAGAAATGCAAATATATGTTAATTATAGGTATTATATCTAAATAAGTAAATGCGTTCGAGAGTTCGGTCGGGCCGAATCTAAAATACCCACTACCACGAATCGTATTTGTTAAATTATTTGCACGGTTTATATTTATAGGCAGATAGATAAATAATAAAAATACAAGAACTATTTTCGTAGGTGCTCGGTTGCGCTCTCTAGAGGCTTGTGAATTATAATCGGAAGATCGGTTTTTATGGGAGCCATGTCAAGTTTTAGACCGAAGCCATTGTGCAAAATTTCAGGTTATGGATCTATTTTAACCATATTCGGCATATCTGTTGAATGTCACAGAAAACTTCATAGCCAAAATTCAGCCAAATCGGATAAGAATTGCTTTCCCCAGTGGCTCAAGAAGTATAATCGGTAGATCGGCTTATTTGGGAACTATTTTAAAACATGGACCAATATGGCCCTTTTACATTCCCAACCGACCTACACGAATAGGAAGTGTTTGTGCAAATTTTCAATCGCCTAGCTTTACTTCTTTGAAAGTTAGCGTATTCTCCACAGACAGACGGACTAACAAAGATAGATCGACTTAAATTGTTATGTCGATCAAGAACTTGTATACTATGGCGGAGGGTATAGAAATCGAAAAGGGTATTTATTTGAGAAGATGATTTTCTGTTAAACATGTTCAAAGCACATTCTAATTTTGGCGGAATGACAAAACGAAACACAATGTCAAAATAAATGAAAAAGGAACAAAGGATAAATAATATCATTTGAGGTAAAATCACGACAAAATCTATAGAAACTGTTTTTAAAGTAATTCTCATATCACACAAAAAGTGATAGTTCTGTATTCAATGAAAAGTTTAGGTAAAATGTGATATTTAAGGAAATTTTTGTTCGATTTGATTACCTGTTGATTACCTGGGCATTTTGTTTTTTCTAAAGATGTGTTCACTTCTCTTTCGAGATGAGCTTAATGATTAAAAATTTTTATGCAATGGATAAATGAAAGCCATAGGAGATGCATCACACCAACCATGATTTAACTCGTTTCGGCACCTTGACAAGTGTGTTAATCATCAGAAATCTTTAGGTGTGTGGTGAGTGAAGGGGTACTTCTATGAAATTAATGAAAACACTAACCATGTTCGACACTTTGCCTAACTAGCTGTCACTTTCCCAATGCGTGTGTTTATGATAGCGAAGAGTTTTGTCCGTAATTGTATTATTAATAAAGGATTTTTCAATTTGGTTTTATTTATTCCATTCTGTTTAATTTAATTAAAGTGGTTTTCATCTCTTTAAGCAAATTTATTGAAAAATTGATTATTCCAACACATTACTGGATTTACTAATACAAATTATTTATTTATTTTCACATAAGTAAACAATTTTTTATATTTGTTAAATGCGGATAAAAAATATTCTGTAAGTTGCAAATTTCGCCCGTGAACATTCCACTAAGGAATAGAGGCAAACTTCTCACATATCCGATTCCAGTTTTACGCTCAATGATAAGGGCCAAGCCGGGCGGAGTGCCGCAGGGCAACAACTCTTTGGAGAGAAGTTTTTACATGGCATAGTACCTCACAAATGTTACCAGAATTAGAAGGGGTAGCAATTTTATCGCAATGCGATGGCTTAAGGGCTGAATATAGGGTCGGTGCATTCACCTGAGAAATCATAATGCCCAAGGGCGCCACGGTTTCCTAAGTAAATGCAAGGATTTCGGATTCAACCTGAACTAAAAGTTATCTCAAAAAAATACAAAAACGTGAGTGACAAACAACCTATGCATCGCACTAATTGCTTACGATTTAAAATCGCGAACTTTCCGTGAAAATCGGAGCAGGCATGTATATATTTTCCTCAGAGTTGTCAACGTAGGATGCAACAGTGATGAGACAGGTAGATGGAGGAGCATTAGATTTTCGCTTTTTTTTCTGTTATGTTGCCACACATGGCTGTTATATATGTTTTTTCTTCTTCTTCTTTTTTTCCATAGATGAAAATATCATTAATTTACTTTACTTAAATTGGCTATGGCCAATTACGTTCGGCCATTAGCCGAACGTAGAATAGCGCTCCAAGCGCCTCGATCTTCTGCGCCTATTCTATAATTTCTGCCACCAAGTTTTGAGATGTTTCCCACCACTTGGTCTTTGCATCGGGCTTTTGGTCGTCCCCGTTTGCGATTGCCTTCAAAAGGCTTCTTTTCTAGACCTTCTTCGTCCATTCTGGCAACATGTCCTAGCCAACGCAACCGTTGTATTTTGATACGTGTAACTATGCTATCGTCGGCATACAGCTCGTGATTCGTACGACGCCTATAATCTCCATTAACGCAAATTGGTTCATATATTGGGTTGCCCAAAAAGTAATTGCGCATTTTAATAAAACTTAGAATGAACTTTAATCAAATATACTTTTTTTACACTTTCTTTCTAAAGCAAGCTAAAAGTAGCAGCTGATAACTGACAGAAGAAAGAATGCAATTACAGAGTCACAAGCTGTGAAAAAATTTGTCAACGCCGACTATATGAAAAATCCGCAATTACTTTTTGGGCCACCCAATATTTTACGATGAATCTTTATCTCAAACACTGCCTCATTCTCCTTTCACAAGTACCCATGGCTCGGAACAACGCGGATAGTATCAGTGTCTTGTATAGTGTTAACTTCGTCTGTCGAGAGGTGGTCTTGTTTCTAAAATGTGTACTTAATCCAAAGTAGCGTCTGTTTGCCAGTGTTATTTTTAGCTTTATTTCAAACTTGGTGTCGATTTTTTCGATTACGGTTGATAAAGTTACTGACTATTTCAAAATTGTGGTTCCCTACACTAACCAAATCTAAAGACGCAATAATATGGTCCAATTATCTCATTGACTTTAGTACGGTCGAGAGTATCTTGTATGTGATGGGGAGGAGACTTATTCCTCTATAGTTGGCACATTCCGTCTTGTCTCCTTTCTTATGTACGGGATATAGTATGCTGAGTTTCCAATCATCGGGTGTGCGTTCTTCTAGCCAGATTGCAGCTGATGCATTCGACTTATCAGCGTGTCCGCTCTGGTCTTACATAGTTCAGCGGGTAACCTGTCGGTTCCTGTTGCCTTGTTGTTCTTCAGTTGGGTCACAGCTTCCTGGATCTCATTCTGGCAAGGAGGTAAACATTCTATATCATCAACAGGGATTGGTTCTGCGGTATCCTATTCGCCGCCATCGTCGGACACTAGCAGTTGGGTGAAATATTCTTTCCTTATCCCCAGCACACTACCTGTGACAGTTACCTGATTTCCTTTTTTGTCTCTGCAGTAGGATGTGCCTGTACCAAAGCCATCGGATTGATTTTTACTTCTTTGGTAGAATTTCCGGACTTCATTCTCATTCTGACTCCTGTACATCTCAATTCGCCCACACTCACATCTTCCCATTTCCTTTTTCTTTCTGTGGAAAAGACGTTTCTCCTCTCCCGTAGAAAATATCCTTGGTCCGTTCGTCATTGTTTTCCGTCGGGGCATGGGCGCAAATAAGGCGGATGTTGTAAAATTTGGACTTTATGCGGATTGTGGCTAGCCTCCCATCCACCGGAGTAAACCAGGATACAAGGTGTTTCTTTCCGACAAACAACAAGTCCACAGCCAAATCCAAGCCTTGTCTCATGGCATCTATAATATAGAGCGTCTCCTCTCGTGTTGGTGTGGACTCTTCCCGACCCATCTCACTTCCTGTATGACAGTAAAGTCTGCCTTGTGCTTCCCCAATACATCCGCCAGTGCGTAAACTGCACTTCAGGTTTTCTGGGCGATGGGCTTCTAACCCAACGCCCCACCCCATCTCTTTATTGTTAGGGTAGGTTAGGTTAGGTATAAGTGGCAGTCTGCCATCAGACTCACTTCGACGTTTTCGTAAATTGAATGTTCACATCCGCTAAATCCGACAGGTTCTCAAGGAAATTATAACCTAAAGTGAAACTCCTCCTGACTGCTAGAGTGGGGCACACACACAGAAGGTGTTCTGTAGTCTCTCGTAGCAGTACACCTCTTCATGTCTAGATTAGACCACATAGTTTTGGAATGCTCACAGCTCCCTCTTTGTGACCTTCTATCATTCTTTCGGGTCTGGCCCTGAAAACTTAGCTTACATGTCGATAGAGGTATACCCACAGATTCCAGTATCCCTGGAATGTGTAGGGTAGTTCCTAGTCTCGCAAGCTCGTCCACTTTAGGTGAAATTTTTACTATTCTGGGACAATCGAGGGCGGACTTTGTATTCAGAAACTCGATCTCCAGGGATTTAATGGCTGCTTGGCTGTCTGAGAATAAATTTATGCCAATCGTTTTAATGACATTATATCTAAGCCATTCCACCACTTCTTTTTTTCGATATGACCAGTTCTAGATTTTTAGAGTACACCTCAAAGCCCATCTGGTCGTTTAGTTTAGAACCATCCGTATAGAAGTCTATGTAACTCCTGTTACTAGGGATATTGCAGTTCCAATCGGTTCTATCAGGAATAATGGTACAGTAATTTTTATAAAAAAGCGGCTCAGGTAGGATTAATCCACACTGCCTGGAACATCGGATATTGTATCACGGATAACAGTGTCCGCCACATGACCAATAAGAAACTGCCTTAACCTCACGGCAGTGTTCGTTGCAACTTGGGTAGCTACAATGTCCAGAGGCATAAGATGTAGGATTTAATTCAGTGCATCAAATGGTGTCGTCCTCAGTGCGGCTGTGATGCACAAAGAAGCCATCCTTTGGATCCGGTTAAGTATTGGCCGGTAGGTGGACTTTTGAAGCGCCGTCCACCAGACCACAACACCATATAGCATTATAGGTCTGACAACTGCAATATATACCCAACGCATGACTCGCCAATGGCTCTCTTGTAGCTATATGGGGCAAGAGTTGCCTTTCTTGCCCTTTCCAAAATGTTGGATTTGAAGTTCAATCTAAAGAAATGCTACTATTGTATATTTCTTGACAGCGAGAGAACTCTCTATGTAGCCGACTAGGTCGTGAATGGCTGTTTCAGTGGATTTGCCTTTACTACATGCATGCTGGTGCCGCGACAGGCGATCTTCGGGAATCTTTGTATAATTCTATCAACCTCTCAAGAGTCTTCAGCATAAAGGATGACAGATCAATAGGGAATGAAAATTACCTTCGTGTCCCTCCATCACACAGGTATATATGATATCTGATACAAGCAGAGTATATCTCCCTAAACACAGGGAACCAATCTATCACACACAGCTTTTAATTCAACCGGTGATACATCATCATGGCCTGGAGATTTTAAGGAGTAGAAACTTCTTATCGCCCAAAGGATTTTCGGCTCAGACACAATTTCCCTAATGGCCTCCGACGAATGCATACCAGTGACAACCTTTTCTGGTGACACGTTGTCCGTTGGAGAATTTCCCGGGATATGTGTATCAACGAGTAGTTCAAGTGTTTCCTGACAAAACATTGTTCATACATCCTCTGAAATCCACTGTAATAGGTTTCGAGGACAGAATCTTGCTCTGCCTAAAGGCCTCAAATGTATTCTCCACTGAGCTACAGAATTCTACCCAGGATTTTTTCTGAGCCTTTCTCAGCGCGCCCTTATATTTTTATGGTTCTGCCTTATAGATGTCCCAATCGTGTGGGGCTCTTGTGGCTTTTGCTCTGTTGAAGAGTTTTCTGAAGTCCTCCCATAGACCAACCAGATCTGGGGTCCACCATGGCGATCGCTGTTTGCCCCATGGCTTGGCACTAGGGCATACTGGCACAAGCGAGTAATTCAGGACCTTCGTGATCCGTTTGACCACAATCTAGATCCTCCGTAGTTTCAAGTTCCTCCAATAGTATAATATAAGTGCCTTTATCCGAATCCGATATGATCTTTATTGGTCCACGAATTTAAGTTTGGATGTAAGATGTACTCCATTCTTAAAATACTTTTTTTTAGCCCGATATTCTCATGATATCTGATTTTGGGGTGTTTTCGGGAGTCTCCCGGACACTTAATCCGGAAAAATATCAGCATCGTGCTCTTCTTTCAAATACCATTTATTTAAACCTCATATTGCCATTTGTTTAGACGATGAGCCGTCCCCCAAACACGTGGCCCCAAAATAGGTTATCAAATTCGTTTTCTAATCTCAAATACCTTTCATTTGTGCCACATATTGGCATGATCGAAAAATGTTTACCCTTTGGGGAAGGGGTGATGCCCTTAATACATGGTCCTACATTTGGATATCAAATTCGTATTCTACTCCCAAATACCTTTGTTCAGTAAAAAATTGGTACTTTGGGAAAGGGGTAGAACCCCACATTGACATGGACTGTAAATATGCCCGATTTAGGGGTGTTTTGGGGATTGGGGTAGTCCCTCAAACACTAAGCCCGGAAAATATATGAGCAACGTGCTCTATTCTCATATAACTATATATAATTTATTTGAACCCCATATTGCGATTGGCCTCAAAATTGGATATCAAATTCGTTTTCTAATCTCATTTAAACTCCTTATTGCAAAAGTCAGCAAATATGTCCGGTTTGGGGTATTCGTCCTAAAAATTATAAATATTTAGATCCACTCTTTTTAAGACCCAAATTGTCTTGGTGAGCAAATTCGTCCTATTTGGGGGTTGTTATGGTGGTGGGACGTTCCCTAGACAGTTGGTCCCTAATGTTGATATCAGATACGTGGTCTACTCCCAAATACCTTTCATTTGAGCCCCATATTTCCATAGTCGGCAAACATGACCGACTTGGGGGTGTTTTGGGGGATGGGCGGCCACTCAGTATGTTGGCCTTAAAAATATATATCGAATTCGTGTTCTACTCTAAAAACCCTGTTCTTTGAGCCTCATATTGCAATTGTCAGCAAATACTTCCTATTTGGGTGGTGTTGTGGCGAGTCATGCATATTTTACAACTTTCGACGTCGATTAACTCAACTATAGTGCATCGATGAACTTAATTAAATTTTTGGGGATGAGGTCCAGATCATAGTGCACTCCAAGACGAATAACATGAAGGTCGTCCAAAATCATTTGTTCTTCCAAAAAACATTTATGCTGCACGCCAACTGATATTGAAAGATCGCCATGTGACCTATCGTGAGATAAGGACAACCTTAGGCATTAGTGGGACCAGCATAATTTCAATATTGCATAAACACTTCAAAAAAATTGTTCGCGTTGGATCCCACACAATTTGTCAAATTTGTCGAAAGAAATGCTTCAAATATACGATCGCGGTGCTTCGAAACACATCTATGACGTCGCACAGTGGGCCAAATGGCAAAAAAATTGGAAATAAGTCTACAACTTTTTATCTGTTGATTTTAGCCATACAAAATGTTCTAGACATTTGTAGAGGAGGACATAGGCTTTCAGAAAAGTGCTGTTGTTGGTCCATATCTTTAATACAGGGTGAGCTACAGGGTGTCAAAGTTGACCACTTTTGACTTCTCCAAGCTTCTGGGGGCCATAACTTTTGATCTACTCAACCGATTTACATGATTTAGGACTCTAGAGAAAGAGCTTGACAAGATCTAAAAAACTTATGCATAAAGTACCATGCCATCGTGTACTGTTAAGGAGTTATGAATTGTTTAATTTTAAAATATGAAAATTTGGCCTTGGTTTTTTTCAGTGTTTTTTTAATAACTCCGTCAATTTTAAAGCTATAAACTTCATACTTCACACAAATTATGCCAGCATATGTGTGCATAAAATACAAAAGGAATCACGTGAATATCTTTGGCGGTTTAAAAATGGCATCGTTTTCAATATGAAAAATATTTTTTTTGTCAAAAAATTGCAAAATTTTTCAAAAAAGATACTCCCATTTCCTTTAAGTTTTCGCAAACTTTGGCCGTCAAAGCATTATCATTTCTTTCCATTTTCACAAAGTCGAGGTATTAAGAAAAGTTTTAAGTGCTAATTTGGCTAATTTCGATATCAAACAACACCGTTATCTTAAGACCAAAATGGCCAATTTTTTTACTAAACTTCAAAAGTTTCTCACTGGAAAAAAAGTTCCACGGGGATTTTTTCGCTTTTTTTGAACTTAAATGAAAGCTTAAAATGTTCCCAACATTTTAAGGTATGTCTCGCCATATCCTAGCCATAAATGAGATCGTAGCGATCAAAATACTGAAAAAAGTCAATTTTCAAGTAGTGCTATATTCATTGCTAAAAAACAAGTATTACGTCACATTTTATTGCAAAGATGTTAAATAAACTTTTATTTGGTAACACTTCTTCTACAAAACACAAAAAGAATCATGGAAATATCTCTATTCTATTCCATTTTATGGAACCGGCAATAAAAAAGTCAATTTTTCAAAAAAGTCGAATTTCCCAAATTTTGTTTTTGTTGTCCTAATTGCACATGACACACTATAGCCATATTTACGCAACATACCTTATCGTAAAGGAAATTTTCATACCTTTCCAACGATGTATAAAACATTTCTCAACTCGGATTCTATCTACTCTAAAATTCATTTACACTTCATTAAACTCTATATAAAAATGTCTATTTGTGAAATGGAACCTTATATGGGGCCTACACTAAAACATTGATAGATTTGCCCAGGGTTTACAATACAAATGTGTTAGAATAAAAAAAGGTCTCCTGCCAAAGTTTAAAAAAATTGGAATAAAAATATGTGTTTTAGAGCGAAAACACTTCGCATCGGCGTGCGTTTGTATAGTACCTACATCTATTTTTAATGTAAGCTGATGATTTTTGAATAAAAAGTAACCTAGAAATATACCTGCATATATATATATATTTGTGTTAAGATTTGATGCAGACAAATGTTACCTGTTTCGCTATGTCGAATTCCCAGGAAATCCACCGTATCAATGAATGTGAAAAAACCTACCCATAAAAAATTCATTGTCATTTTTTTTAACCAAATTCGAGTCCAGGTAAATAATTATAGAAGAGTAAGTAAAAAGAGGCACTTTGGACCCCTTTTTACGATTGCGTCTGATACCTGAAATGGGTCATTAATTGTGAATATATTGCATAAATATTTGAACAAAATCCAAATTTTCTTCATTATATTTTGTAGAGGCGTAAAGGACATTTATAAGTTATGGAAGTCATACTGAAGTATTCCACTCTTTCGAAAATTGTATGGGACATCAAAAATGATTCCAAATCATACACGGAGTCATTTAAGGAACTTGTTTACACTTTGGACCACATATATGGAATAAGGCTAAATAAAGACGCTTTAGACAAACTTGAAAAATTCTACAAATCATTTGAGAGAAGGTTGCCAGAATGTTCATTCGCAAAAATCAAGTTTTTCAAAATGTATGAGAAGTGGCTGAAATCGGATCTACTTATTGAAATTAAACCGCTGATTCCCGGCCGGCCTAGCAAAGCATACGACGAAGTTACGGAGAAAACCAAAAAGAAAAAACAAGAGGAACTATTGGCGGCACATCCGCCAAATTTAATAAAAGATACGTTCAAAACAGCATTGTTAAAAACACAACCAAAAAATGTTGGACGAATTGTCGATGTTTTACCATTAGCATCTCCGAAAAGGGTAAAGAGAATGGTAGAAAGTATTCCAACTCCAAAATCGACTACAGAATTCACGGAGGAAGATGCACTGGCCCTGATTTTGAACCTAGGCCTCTCAAGAAACAAATACTCAACAATGAGGAAGGCTCTTCGTGAAAAAGGATGGGGTTGTTTACCCTCAAAACATAAATTGTACAACACCAGGACGAAAATGGTGCCATCAAATATATACGTGGACGAATTAAAAGCAAGAGTGAAACTTGCTGATCTTGTTGAAAATACAGCTGTTAGAATTATTTCTAATTTTACTGAAGAACAGTTGAACACATGTAATAATTCCGAAGTGGTTTTGATCAGCAAATGGGGTTGTGATGGATCATCTGGATTTTCCGAATATAAGCAACAAACAGAAATAGATACCAACTTCGCATCAATTTTCATGGCATCATTAGTACCATTGAGAATGAGATTGTACAAGGACCAATCTTCATCATCGAAAGAAAATGCATTTCAAGATATATGGATAAATAGAACACCTGGGTCAAAATATTTATGTCGCCCAATTCGGTTTGAGTATACAAAGGAAGACCGGAACACAACACGATCTTTGGTGAACGAAATAAAGGAAGAAATTGCTGCATTACCCATGATTGTTATAAACCAATTGGGAAGAAATATAAAAGTTTCGTTTCAACTACAACTCACTATGATCGATGGAAAGGTGGCAAACGCATTAACTGGCGTTATGTCCAATTGGAGATGCAATATTTGTGGCAAGAAGAATGGGCAATTCGAGGACAAGTCTGATGAAAATTTAGTAAACGAAAATGCGCTCAATTTCGGTATTTCGCCCCTGCACTGTAGAATTCGATTCATGGAGTATTGTTTGCATTTATCGTATGACCTTAAATATCGGACTAGCCCTGGAAACCGCGATGTCTCTGCTAGAAACAACCAAGATCTTCACAAAATGAGGCAGGAAGAGAAGAATCGAATCCAGTTGGAGTTTAAACAAAAGGGACTTATAATAGATAAACCTCTTTACGGATACGGAAGCACAAATGATGGCAACTCGGCAAGGCGGTTTTTTGAGGACCCCGTATCGACATCTAAAATAACCGGTCTTGATGAACACTTGCTAAGACGATTCAAAGTGATTTTGGCTGTAATCAATAGCAAAAAGATGATAAATTCAACCAAATTTGAAGCTTATAGTAATGACACAAAAAACATTTTATCTGATTTATATTCGTGGAAAGCTTTAACACCGACAGTACATAAAGTCTTACATCATGGCAAGGAAATTGTGGAATACAACATACTTCCGTTAGGAGAACTTACAGAAGAAGCTCAGGAATCCCGTAATAGAGATGTTAAACAGTTCCGGCTTTTCAATACCCGAAAGAGCACCAAATTTAACCAAAATTATGATTTACTTCAATATTTATTGTTATCGTCTGATCCGGTACTATACAGCATCAGAACTAAATGGCTACCAAAAATATGTGACGATATAGATAAGGACGATCCCGATGCCATTCAAATTAAAGAGCTTTTAAATTTTGATACCTTAGATTATTTGGTAGAGAATAAAATCAAATAATACAAAACTAAAATGCTTTTTTATTTTGGGAGTAGCTAATATACATATAAACGCACGCCGATGCGAAGTGTTTTCGCTCTAAAACACATATTTTTATTCCAATTTTTTTAAACTTTGGCAGGAGACCTTTTTTTATTCTAACACATTTGTATTGTAAACCCTGGGCAAATCTATCAATGTTTTAGTGTAGGCCCCATATAAGGTTCCATTTCACAAATAGACATTTTTATATAGAGTTTAATGAAGTGTAAATGAATTTTAGAGTAGATAGAATCCGAGTTGAGAAATGTTTTATACATCGTTGGAAAGGTATGAAAATTTCCTTTACGATAAGGTATGTTGCGTAAATATGGCTATAGTGTGTCATGTGCAATTAGGACAACAAAAACAAAATTTGGGAAATTCGACTTTTTTGAAAAATTGACTTTTTTATTGCCGGTTCCATAAAATGGAATAGAATAGAGATATTTCCATGATTCTTTTTGTGTTTTGTAGAAGAAGTGTTACCAAATAAAAGTTTATTTAACATCTTTGCAATAAAATGTGACGTAATACTTGTTTTTAAGCAATGAATATAGCACTACTTGAAAATTGACTTTTTTCAGTATTTTGATCGCTACGATCTCATTTATGGCTAGGATATGGCGAGACATACCTTAAAATGTTGGGAACATTTTAAGCTTTCATTTAAGTTCAAAAAAAGCGAAAAAATCCCCGTGGAACTTTTTTTCCAGTGAGAAACTTTTGAAGTTTAGTAAAAAAATTGGCCATTTTGGTCTTAAGATAACGGTGTTGTTTGATATCGAAATTAGCCAAATTAGCACTTAAAACTTTTCTTAATACCTCGACTTTGTGAAAATGGAAAGAAATGATAATGCTTTGACGGCCAAAGTTTGCGAAAACTTAAAGGAAATGGGAGTATCTTTTTTGAAAAATTTTGCAATTTTTTGACAAAAAAAATATTTTTCATATTGAAAACGATGCCATTTTTAAACCGCCAAAGATATTCACGTGATTCCTTTTGTATTTTATGCACACATATGCTGGCATAATTTGTGTGAAGTATGAAGTTTATAGCTTTAAAATTGACGGAGTTATTAAAAAAACACTGAAAAAAACCAAGGCCAAATTTTCATATTTTAAAATTAAACAATTCATAACTCCTTAACAGTACACGATGGCATGGTACTTTATGCATAAGTTTTTTAGATCTTGTCAAGCTCTTTCTCTAGAGTCCTAAATCATGTAAATCGGTTGAGTAGATCAAAAGTTATGGCCCCCAGAAGCTTGGAGAAGTCAAAAGTGGTCAACTTTGACACCCTGTAGCTCACCCTGTATTAAAGATATGGACCAACAACAGCACTTTTCTGAAAGCCTATGTCCTCCTCTACAAATGTCTAGAACATTTTGTATGGCTAAAATCAACAGATAAAAAGTTGTAGACTTATTTCCAATTTTTTTGCCATTTGGCCCACTGTGCGTCGTGACAGGTGATGAGTCGTGGATTTATGCATATGAGCCCGAAAGTAAACAGCAAATCCAACAAAAGTTGCTCACGCACGAAGCACTTCCACGCAAATGGTCGCCTGTTTTTTCGGAATAACTGGGCATGACACAATCGTACAACTGCAACAAAGCAGAACACTCAATTCTGAGTGGTACACAGCCATTTGTTTGCCAGTTGTCTTCCAAGAAATCAGGAAACCCAACCGCCGAAAACGGATCACTCTTCAAAAATGCAGTCTCGTCATTTTTGAGCACTTAAACATTTTGATGAGTCATCCTCCGTATAGTCCTGACTTGGCCCCGAATGTCTTCTTCTTATTCCCATGCGTTAAAAATAAAATGAGAGGTCAACGTTTTTCGACACCTGAAGAAGTGGTTGATGCGTTCAGATTGCATGTTTTGCAGATACCTCAGTCAGAGTGGCAAAAGTGCTTTGACAATTGGTTAAAACGCTGGCAGAAGTGTATAGATCTTAATGGGAAATATTTTGAAAAACTATAACGTGATTTTCAATGATTAATATTTGTTTTTGTTCTCTATCCCAATATATAAAAGGCAACATTCGTAAGTTTGTGAATACGAAATTTTAAAATCAGTTTATTAAGCAAAAAGTGGGTAATAGTTAAAAGAGATTTTAAACCCATAAAACATTTTTTTTTGTGAATAAGGCCGTAAGCATTTATGTTAAACTTTATAATTGATCTAAAAAAACTTATGTCCAGCTTTCTTGCCAATGCGATTGCAATCTTACTCGGTCTTCGTATTCGACGAAACTAATTTTTGTAACGCCGTGCGTTCATGCGTGTCTGACTGGTTGAACATCGCAACTCATCGCAACCAATACTTGTATTGAAGTAAAATAGTACTAAAAACCGTTGCAGTTCTCTCATTTGCAATTGCAGTTTACATATTGGTATCAGCGGATGGGGATATCAACCCATCCACTTTTTAACTCAACCTTTCCTAACGAATTTAACTCAGGACTGCCTTGGGTTCATGTTCGTGGCTGGTAAACTTGATGCAACATATTCCTAATGACCAAACAGAATCCACGCTTTGAGTTTGTTATTCAGCGTTGCGTTGAAAAGTTAAAGAATTTTCAACATTTACCATCGAAATCGTGAAGTAGTATTTTTAATCGTACAAGTTAAACATTGTTTAGCTTTTGCGCTCTGCTTTTATGGGATTTTTGCAGAGTTGCATTTTTATTTGTACTGAAATTGGCCTCCAATTAGAGAAAAAAACGTTCAAAGTTATCTTTTATGGCTGACTTTGTACGACAAATCCGCATTTGCTGTGTTTTATTGTAGTACTGAAGAGACAAGCCATGAAGGGCAAAAATAGGTTAGGTTGAAAAGAGGGTGCAGATATTAATCCACCCAATGCCACTATGGACATATACCTACGCCAGGAATCGGCTTGTTGTGAGCTCTAAAAACTATAAAGTAACCTCTAAAAAGACAATTTTAAGTTAGGCATTCCGTGCTGCTTACAAAATCAGTAATTGTTTTCAATACCACTCCCCTAAGTTGGTTGACGTCTGATATTGTGTCTCCACCTAAGTACAGGTATCTATCTGTTGGACGCGAAAGCCGGGCAATGACAAAGGAAATAAAACAAGGATAAAAGAAAATAATTGCTTTGCTAATTGAATTTTGGAGGCCACAGTAGAATTATATGTGTAAAATTTCAGCCAAATCGAATAAGAATTGGGCCTTGTAGGGGCTCAAGAAGTAAAATTGGGAGATCGGTTCATAGGGAAGCTGTATCAGGCTAAAGACCGATTCAGACCATATTTTAGCCAAATCGGATAATAATTGGGCCCTCTGGAGGCTTAAGAAGTCAAGATCCAAGATAGGTTCATATGGCAGCTATATCAGGTTATAGACCGATTTGAACCATACTTGTCGCAGTTGTTAGAAGTTATAATAAAACACCTCATGCAAAATTTCAGCCAAATCGGATAGGAATTGCGTCCTCTAACGGGTAAAGAAGTCCAGATTCAAGATCGGTTTATATGACAGCTATATCAGATTATGGACCGATTTAAACTATAATTGGCACAGTTGTTGGAATTTATAACAAAACACCTCATGCTAATTTTCAGCCAAATCGGATTCAGCCAATCCTCTAGAGGCTCAAAAAGTTAAGATCCCAGATCGGGTTATGTGGCAGTTGTTTGAAAACATGGACCGATACGGCCCATTTACAATCCCAACCGACCTACATTAATAAAAAGTATTTGTGCAAAATTTCAAGCGGACAGCTTTACTCCTTCGAAAATTAGCGTGCTTTCGATAGACAGACGGACGGACATTGCTAGATCGAGTTAAAATGTCATGACGATCAAGAATATATATACCTTATGGGGTCTTGGACGAATATTTCGAAGAGTTACTAACAAAATGTCGAAATTATTATACCCCCTCCTATGGTGGAGGGTATAAAAAGTGCAAAATTTATTACTAAAATTTGCAAAATATGTGTGGGCATAACAGTCAAATAAAATTTATTATGATTTGTGCACGTAATTGTATAAATAATTGGCTTTAATATTAGTTTACCATTCACAATAGAGGTATTTTTGCACTTACATGTGAAAAATATATCATGGCAATCCTGACAACAGAAGTTCTACATAGGCCTGCACTGGTAATTTATCCAGAACTTCGTTGTTCTAGATAGACGTCATTTTTATACAAATTTCATTGCAATGCACTATATAGTATTAAAATAAAACACAGCTATTATTGTCCTATTTTAATGTAAAGGGCGGGTAAATTAAAAGGATCGATGTTGATAACTAACGCGTTTCTCATTTGTGTATCCTTTCATCTTTAAGTTTGAGAAATGTCAAATGAAATACAGAAATAAGCTTGAAATCGGCCGTTAAAATTTAATTTAATTAAAAAATGTGGAATTTTGACTTCAATACGATTGGAGGGCTAATAATATTTAAATGGTTAAATAATAATATTAATATTGAAATGGTTAAATATTATTAACCCTCCAATCATACTGAAGTCTGAATTCCATATTTTTTGTTATCGCTTGTTTTGGTTTTACAATACCAATTATATCATCTTTAAAAAAAATAAAACATTAAGGAAGGGCAAAAGTAGGGCGGTGCCGACTGTATAATACCCAACACCTACCCTATAAGTACAATGTGGGAGCTACATCCAATTCTGAACCATTTTTGATGGACCTCGGGGAGCAAAAATATGTTCAAACTGTAATAACTACGGTTGACAAATGAAATTCACCAGCAATGTCGAGAGTCATTAGGAAATCCTTCCTGCCAAATTTCGAACATATATATGGGAGCTATATCCAAATCTGAACAGATTTCTATGAAATTCACATGTAATGTCGGGAGTCATAAGAAAATCCTTCCTGCTAAATTTCGAAAGAAAATCGGTTAACAAATGACCATTTTATTGCAGTATTACAGTATTATAGTAGCTATATCCAAATCTGAACCGATTTTTTCGAATTTCAATAGGCTTCGTCTCTATGCCGAAAAACACTCCAATACCAATTTTAAAGACGATCGGATGAAAATTGCGACATGTAGTTTGTACACAAATTAACATGGACAGACAGATTGACAGACAGACAGACGGACATAGCTAAATCCAATCAGAAAGTGAATCTGAGTCGATCGGTATACTTATCAATCTCTCTTCCTTTTGGGTGTTACAAACTAATTCACTAAGTTATAATACCCTGTATCACAGTAGTGGTGCAGGGTATAACTATATATTTATGTTTTTATTGAACAAATTAAAAAAAAAGAACTATTTATCCTTCAATATTATTGAAGGAAGTGGATTGATACACATTCTAGTTCTCTGCCATCCTTCGAAAATCGCACCATTTACTCGATTTAGACTAATTAGGAGAGTGACAATTTTGTGACGATTTGTAATTTACTTATTTACACCCGCACAACAAGAATATAAAATTCTTATAATTAAAGTGCGGATAATATCTCCAACAATTATACATAGTAAACACTTAAAACTAAGAATCTATAGCTATACAATACATCACAGATTTTGAATGAATAACTTACTAACGAAACAAAAACTCACATTTGTGGCTTTGTAGATTTGAATTTAAAAGAAAACAAGTAAAAGCGTGCTAAGTTCGGCCGGGCCAAATCTTATATACCCTCCACCATGGATCGCATTTGTCGAGTTCTTTTCCCGGTATCTCTTCTTACACAAAAAAAGGATAAAAGAAAAGATTTGCTTTGCTATTAGGGCGATATCACGCTATTCAATTATGTTGGAGACCTGTGTAAAATGGCAGCCAATTCGAATAAGATTTTGGGGGCTCAAGAAGTAAAATAGAGAGATTGATTTATATGGGAGCTGTATCAGGCTATAGACCGATTCAAACCATAATAAACACGTATGTTGATGGTTATGAGAGGATCCGTCAAGACCCAAGATCGGTTTATATGGCAGCTATATCAGGTTATGGACCGATTTGAACCATACTTGGCACATTTGTTGGAAGTCATAGCGAAACACGTCGTGCAAAATTTCATTCCAATCGGATACGAGTTGCGCCCTCTAGACGCTCAAGAAGTCAAGACCCAAGATCGGTTTATATGGCAGCTATATGAGGTTCTGCACCGATTTGAACCACACTTGGCACAATTGTAGGATATCATAACAAAATACTACGTGCAAAATTTCATTCCAATCCGATAAGAATTGCGCACTCTAGAGGCTCAAGAAGTCAAGACCGAAGATCGGTTTACATGGCAGCTATATCAAAACATGGACCGATATGACCCATTTACAATACCAACCGACCTACACTAATAAAAAGTATTTGTGCAAAATTTCAAGCGGCTAGCTTTACTCCTTCGGAAGTTAGCGTGCTTTCGACAGACAGACGGACGGACGGACGGACATGGCTAGATCGACATAAAATGTCGCGACGATCAAGAATATATCAGACGAATATTTCGAGTAGTTACAAACAGAATGACGAAATTAATATACCCCGCATCCTATGGTGGAGGGTATTAACACAAAAATTAATTTATCAATTAAAAAGGTATTAATAGACTTAGTTGATCAAAAAGAAATTAAGGTAAGTATATAAGAATAAAAATAAATAAATAAATGAGTCATAACATTCATCAAATTAATGCAGTAAAATGTTTCCAAAGTCTGGTTTTAAATGTTGCCGAGTTACTGAGTAATTGCCGATCGTTATGAAGTGAGTTCCAGAGACTTACAGCGATTATGAACATATGCCATTCAGAAACATGCCTCCGATAAATTTTGGGATCTAGCGAAATCAATAAATCCATACAGATATTGTAGATCAGTTTTTTTTTATTTAAGTCTATAGATAATAAATACCCTTAAAGACTAGTAACAATATATTTACAAATGTACTAACCTAAGAATTCAAAAAAAATATAATTTCCTTTTTAAACTTTCTCGATTCTCAGATAGATGTATTATATCTTTCAGTTGATTAAATTGATAACATAGGTGCCGAAAAGGATCATTATTGGCATAGTTGGTTTAATAATAAGAAATTTTCAAAAGATCAAAATATCTGGTAGGTCTGAGAGGAACGTTAAAGAAAATTTGACTCAAAACAAAGCAGGAATCTATTTGACCATGAATTAATTTAGTCAAAAACTTAATGTTTAGCATGGTTCTACGACTTTTTAATGTAGGAAACTTTATAAGATTTAATCGGTACTCATACGAAGGTAATGAACTTCTGTCCCACCCATTTCGTCGGAGACAAAATAGTAGAAATTGTGTTTGAACCGATTCTATCAAATCAAAATGAATATTGTAGTATGGATCCCATACCACTGAACCGTACTCGAGATAACTTCTAACTAGCGACTCGAGATAACTTCTAACTATTCTTTACTCCAGCGTTTCATGAAGCCAAGAGCACTACGTGCTTTGTTTACAACCATTGAGATGTGTTGACGAAAGTTTAAGCATTGATCTAGAAGAAATCCAAGGTCTTTATAGCTATAGACTACTTCAAGTCGCTTGGAAACCAAAAAGTAGGTAGTTTTAAGAGAGGTTATTCTTGAAAATGATATGTGTTTGCATTTGAAAATATTAAGTTCCATAAAGTTCTGGTTGCACCATTCGTAAAGAGTATCAGGGTCATACTGAAGTTAACACTGTTCATCAGAGTCTCTCGTTGATTTCTCGTTCATGCAGGAAAGTAAACGCTCTCAGGTACAACAAGTGCTGTAAGGAGACGCCATACAGGGATAAGGAGTATTCAGAGATGGAATCACGCCGTCTCAAGCCAAATACATAACGAGTAACGCTATTAAAAAAGATGTTTAGCTTACGTCTACTTACCGAGTCGCGATTAGCAAACAACTCATAGCCGTAGAGAATGCCAGGAACAAGATAAGTCTTTGCCAAGAGAGACCTAACCCGCAGCGGAGTAACCGACTGAGTGGCTCAGAGAGCGCGCAATTTTGAATATCCCTGACCAACGACAGAGTCGATATGATTACTCCAAATCAGAGTGCTGTTAACAACCACTCCCAAGTTCTTTGCATGAGGAACGATTTCCAATCTAGAGTCGTTAATAAATATAACGACATCACATGAGAAACGAGACAGCCTGTTTCTGATAACAACACACTTGGACTTAACAGGTTTGACTGCCTTGGAATACATGCTGATGCTTTCATTAGGGTCGAGGGGCCGTGCAAAATCGGATAAATTCGAAGATTGGGATGGCATTGTTGGGGTATTCATCCTTTTTTTTCTCGGTGTAAGTAATGAATATAATGAAGAAAGTTGTTCTTATTGGGGTTGAGCAATTTCGTGATAGGTGTTACCAGGTCTGAATTTTAATTATAAAGACCCAACAACACAATCGAACGATACAAGGTAAGCAATACTTTCGCTTTGAGCCACTGTAGAATTTAAATTGAACGGTAAAATTTACTATTGTGAATTATGTTTATTTTACTCAGTTGTATAGTAGTGTAAACGCGGCCGAACATTATCAGCTGTTTATGTTGTTTTGTTTTACAATATTTACATTTATCTATTTCGGACATCGGTTAACATTTATTTAATATGTCCAATGAATTTGAGCCAAATGTAAAAAATATTAAAAGAACGTGATGATTTTTCAAAAAAATTGTATGTTTACGCGTCGTTGGCCACAATCACCTTAACCATCAAAAAATTTTGACGATTTTTTGCCAAAAACACCAAGCAGCACTGGTTCCCAGTGGCAGATATATGTATGGTTCTATCGTTGACAGATACTTACCTTAATATCGCTACTACTTTTAACAACAATATCTTGTCCAGTATTACTGATGGAGGCCGCTAACTGCCCATTTGTTATACCAGCTAATTGAAGATTGAGATCAGAACCCACGAGGTCTCCTTTACCTGCAACGAGAAGAAGAAACCAATTATAGTATAACAAAAGTATATGAAGGCCGGAGGCCACCGTAGCGCAAAGGTTAGCATGTCCGCCTATGACGCTGAACGCCTGCGTTCGAATCCTGGCGAGACCATCAAACAAATTTTCGGTGGTGGGTTTCCCCTTCTAATGCTGGCAACATTTGTGAGGTACTACGCCATGTAAAACTTCTCTCCAAAGCGTAGCGTATGACGCTGAATCTCTAGGTTTGAATCCTGGCGAGAGCATCGGAATCATTATCCATCGGTGGTAATGACGACGACATTTGTGAGATTTGTATTTATGGTTAACTTCGATCTCAAAATTGTTATTTAAATTAACGGATCTTCATGAAATTCAGAAAATTGAATGGCAGGCGCAGGAAAATAATTTTTCTAAGTTTGATGAATATCGGTGCAAATCTCCTTCAAAATTCAAATGCAACACTTTGCATTGAATACCGGTTATTAACTGTTTTTTCTACAGTATTTTTTCTCAAATTAGGACAATTTGTAACTGAAATTATAAAATTTTGTAGTTAAATTTAATAAAATAGCTTCACTAATATTAATTGCAGACCACAATATATATGCTGAACCAGGGGCGTAGCAAGTATTTTATTTAAGGGGAGGCCCACCCCACATTTGTCAAAATCAAAAATTGCCAAAATCGAAAATTGCCAAAATCATTCTGTTACTGTGCAATTGGTAAAAATACCTTAATTTTGTATACCCTACACCACTACTGTGGTACATGCTATTATAACTTCGTACATTTGTTTGTAACACCTAAAATGAAGAGAGATAGACCCATTGATAAGTATACCGATCGACTCAGAATCACTTTCTGATTCGATTTAGCAAAGTCCGTCTGTCCGTCTGTCCATGTTAATTTGTGTACAATCTCCAGTTCGCAATTTTCATTCGATCGTCTACAAATTTGGTATGGGCATGTTTTTCGGCCTGGAGACGAAGCCTATTGAAATTGGAAAAAATCGGATCAGATTTGGATGTAGCTCCCACACAAATGTTCGTCCGATTTGCAGTAATAATCGAACTAAAATGTCATTTGTTAACCGATTAACGAAATTTGGCGGGAAGGATTTTCTTCTGACTCTCGACATTATTGGTGAATTTCATAGCAATCGGTTTTGATTTAGATATGGCTCTCATATATATATAGCCCGATTTTCACTTCTAGAGCCTTTGCAAGCGCATTTATTGATCAATCTTCCTAAAATTTTGTACAACGCCTTCCTCGATGATTACCACAATATATGAGAAGTTTGCCTGAAATCGGTTTAGATTTAGATATAGCTCCCATATATATGTTCGTCCGATTTGCATTAATAATGCAATAAAATGGTCACTTCTCTCGAAATTTGGCGAGACAGATTTTTTTAATGACTCTCGACATTACTGGTGAATTTCATAGAAATCGGTTCAGATTTAGATATAGCTCTCATATATATATATATATATATATAGCCCGATTTTCATTTATTAACCAATCTTCCTAAAACTATTCAACGCCTTGCTCGACGACTACCACATTATCTGAGAAGTTTGCTCGAAATCGGTTCAGATTAGATATAGCTCCTATATATGTGTTCGTCAGATTTTGGGTAATTTCCAATAATGTTATCATTTGTCAACCGTAATTATTACAGTTTGAACATATTTGCTCGCCGAGGCCCATCAAAATTGCTTCAGAATAGGCTACAGCTCCCACATTGTACCCAAAGGGTAGGTGTAGGGTATTATAAAGTCGGCATCACCCGACTTTTGCCCTTCCTTACTGGTTTTTTATAAGATTGTGGTCGCTGTTTGGAGCAAGAACTGACCTGTTGGCGGTGACATTTGGTCATAAAGTCAGTGCTGAATTTTGCACTGATTACCAACGCACTATTAATAGGCCGATCCTAATCTTCCAAAGTGTGGTTGTATTTGCGAATATCTTAGTTTTATAGTGAAAGTGTCACACTAGTATGAAAGGTGTCAGACTTGTTTTAGTGTCGTGTTTACATCGTAGACACGTTTTCGCGGTATATACGGTGTATACAGTATAAGTATAACCTACCAATGTATAGCCGTTAAAGCCTCCACACCTAATATAGCCGATGAGTTATTCTAACCAGATAGCGAAGCGCTTCCCATAGTGGTTGGTGTGTGTTGTGGTCTCTGGCTTTCTTTTTCCGTTGCAAAAATTTTTGATCATTAAGCAACATTTAAATAGATTTTTTAAATAATATTTTTTCTACAGATAAAAATTTTAATTAAAATAATGAAACGAGAATTAAGATAAAATTCATATAGAGTTATGTCTAAGAAAAATTTTTGTTGAATTTTGTCTTTCGGAACAATTTTTATAAAAAATGTTTTAGGCAAGAAAAGTTCATGAAGATTTTGGCTTGTAGAAACTTTTAATATATTTTTCTTTAAAATAATCACAAAAATCTGTTGAAAAAATTACATTGCCATTAACGACGAAATACACGCAGGACTTCTAGGACATACACTAGCTCCAGTTAGGAAAGAGGCAATGAAATTTGGATTGGCGCAAAGTGAATGACTGAAACCAGTTGCATCCATTTTGCCCGCCATGTTTTGGGGGAAAATTGGATTGTCGAAAGTCGGCCATTTTTTTAAGGGGCTCAGGAAGTAAAAAGATTTTTTTTCAAAAAATTTTTAAGATTCTACATATTGAAAAAAATTGCTACGTCATTATAAATTCCCTAAATTATGAATACATAAAATTTCATCAAAACCGGACAACGGAGTCGAGGGTCAGGCTTATTTATTTATTGTTTATTGAAATTTGTCTATAGAAAAAATTGGAGGAAAATGTTGTTTGGGGCAGATAAAAATGAAAGACTTTAAAAATGTTTAAGCTAAATGTAGTGTCACAAAATGCAAAATGTTATTGAAATTTTGGCTTTAAAAAATAGTCTCCATGTTACGTTGTCTTTAGAGAATTTTTCGCTGAAATTTAGTTCTTAAACAATATTCATTAAAATGTTATCTTTAGAGAAAATGTTATTGAAACTTTTTTTTATAAAAATTTTTGTCCGGCACGTGATGACGTTTTATCGTTAGAGAATGTTACGGTAAAATTTTGTCTTTAGAAAAATTTTATAAAATTTGTTTAGAAAAATTTCATTAAAATTAAGTTTTTTTCTAAAAATTTCATTAAAATTTTTACCTTAACAAAAATAATATTTAGGCGGCCCTGGCCCCAGCAAAAGATTGTCTTTGTAGAATATTTTAAATATGAAATTTTATCATTTTAAAAATTTTACTAAAATTTTTTTTTTGGAATAAATTTAATTTAAACTTTTTCTTTAGACAAAATCATTGTGGGATACTACCCTGTGCTGAACGCAATAAAAACGCTGTCAAAAACATCAAAATTGGCAAATACAAATCACTTGAATCCTAGTGTAAACGGGTTTTGGCGATTATCTCAAATAAAGTGGATTTGGGCTCTAGTGTAAACGTTATTTGAGATTAATCTTTGAATATTTTAGGTGTGGGGCATCCTACCAGACTATTGGTTATTACAAGTTATAACAGACTCTTACCGTTCTATCAAATGCCATTCATTTGAGTCCCATGCTATCCCAAACGGCCTACACATAATGTTGGGGGTTTTGTGAGGTGGGTAGGCGCCCAGATACTTAGTCAGATTATTTATGCCATATTCGTAGTCTAATAGTAGGGTAATTTCATAAATATCGGTTCAGCCGTTTTCGAGTCCAAGTGACATATATATCCACAATAAAACAAAATAACAAAAACAAGTAATAGCATGCTAAGTTCGACCGGGCCGAATCTTACATACCCTCCACCATGGATAGCATTTGTCGAGTTCTTTGCGCGGTATCTCTTTTTAGGCAAACAAAGAATAATGAATAGGAACTGTTATGGTATTGGAGCTATATCAAGTTTTAGTCCGATTCCATACCATAAATGAATTGAATGCTGAACATTGTAGAAGTCATTGAGTAATATTTCAGTCCATTTGGATAAGAATTTTGCCTTGTAGGGGCTCGAGAAGCAAAATCGGGAGATCGGTTTATATGGCAGCTGTATCAGGTTATGTACCGATTTGCGCCATACTAAGCACTGTTGTTGGAAGACATAACAAAACACCACGTTCAAAATTACAGCCAAATCGGATAAGAATTGCGCCCTATAAAAGCTGAAGAAGTCAAGACCCATGATCGTTTTATTGGAAGTGATACCAAAACACCTGATGCAAAAGTAAAGATGAAAAGTATTTGGCCGAAATTTCAAGCGCCTAGCTTTACTCCTTCGAGAGCTAGTGTGCTTTCGACAGACAGACGGACGGACATGGCTAGATAGACTTAAAATATCATGACGATCAAGAATATATATACTTTATGGCGTCTTAGACGCATATTTCGAGGTGTTACAAACAGAATGACGAAATAAGTATACCCCCATCCTATGGTGGTATATTGCAAAATTACAAAAAAATGCTCTCTTTTGCATGTAAGGCTGAACATGTTTCTCAAAAAAAGGTAGAGTTCTTTCAACACTGGTATCGATAATTAAAATATAATGGTGATTACCCACACGTTTTGCTCTCCATTTATTTGGTCTTGATATAATACATACAATCGAATATTGTCTAGAACAGACCGTACACTCAGAAAAATGCTTATCGTAACTATAAGTTAATTACATAATACAGTGTAGTTCATGATATTTATCCACTATTTGTTAAAAATTTAACAGCTAGAAAATTAACTTTGTACAAATAAAACTAACTATTCATGAGTATAGAAAAGATAGCTATCAACTCGGGTACAATTAGTAATATTCCTTGAACGATTATCTTTAGCGATACCTTTGCTGAGATTTATTATTGACTGAACTACTTAAACAAACTTGTATTTTAAGTGAAACATGCCAAGCATAAGCAAAAATCAGATTCATACAACAGTGATGTGTACAACGTCCGCTTTGTAAACGGAAGGTCCTTGGTTCAACTCTCAACTGCGGCAAAATGTAAGGTTTTATTTAATTATATTATTTAATGCTCACATAAAATTGCTTCAATGTAGCTGAGCAATTGAGAGCATGGCGATGGGATATATGCGGAACTTAATGTGTTGTGCAATAAATATATGTCCGTCAATCCAACAAGACATCAAACTTCCATCAAAAAATGTTGGCTGCGGTCAACTAGGACGAACAATAGTAAGATGGGTCCAAGAACCTTTGCTAATGTCGCTAGGGAAAGTTTAGTAGTTGTCGACATGGGAGTAGAAAAGGGCTGAATACCTAGGAATAATTGGAGTGGGATAGTCAATGGACTGTCACCAGTATTCTCCGATGTCCTTGCGGAATTTTCTGAGTCTCCTCCAGTTTATGACGATGAAGGCTGGTATCGAGGCCGATACAGACTAATTTTCTTCGGGGATCAAAAAAAGCTCCCCGAAGGCCACAATCAAGCCAGGAGGGGATGGCATCGAAACGGGACTCGATAAGCCCTATGTTGGTGGGTCTTCCAGTTGGACTGGGCTCAAGGTGTGCGCCAGCAGGGAAGCACGGAACTCAAAAAGTACTTCGACAGCAGCAGTTAGTAAAACCTCTAAGGAGGAATCGTTAACACCGCAAGTGTCTAGTGAGGATGAACTCCTGAAAGAATCAGAAGAAGAGGCTAAGAGTGGTGGAAGTTCTGAATCCTGACTATGGTCCGGTTTCTACAGATAAATCTCCACCATTGTAAGGCCGCTTCGGCACTAAAGGTTCTCCTGATGGCAGGGAGATTTGAAGTGTTACTTATCCAGGAACTATGGGTGTGTGGAGGAATGGTTCGTGGACTAAGAATTCCGGGATTTAAAATACTCAAGGCTACGGGGAATGGGAGACACAGAGCCTGTATTCTCGCAAGGAGTAGTCTAAATGTTTATCTTCTTCAATCGCTAAGCACTGAAGAACCTTAAGTCGCTGGTTGAAGCCGCTTCTGTAGGGAAGAAAAGCCTCATTGTAGGAAGTGATGATAATGCACATCACCAGATATAGGCAAGTTCGGATGTCAGCGAAGGGGGTGAGCTGCTTATCGAATACACTATAAGTTGCAATCTGGCGATTTGTAATAAAGGGGATAAACCGATCTTTATTACCATGAACAGGCAGGAGGTACAAGATGTTTCCTTTGTATCAGAAGATATACAAAGGACTGCGACGGGATATGTTGGATGACCACAGCTTTTCTGATCATCGTTATATTAGCTTCAGCCTTACAGAAAATACGGCAGAAGTGGTCACTCGGCTAAACAGAAGAAAGGCGGATTGGGATAAATTTCGGCACAAATTCTACACGTCTATCACTCCTAGACCAGAAAAAGAAGTGGAAACTACGGGATATTGACATAGTTGTCAAACGAATCACGAAGGCCCTGAATGACTCGCTTGTGTCAGCATGTCCTAGTGCCAAGCCAAAAGGCAAACTGCGACTGCCATGGTGGACCTCAGAGCTGGTTGGTCTAAGGAAGGATTGCAGAAAACTCTTCATCAGAGCAAAAGCGATAAGAGCACCACACGATTGGGACATCTATAAGTCTGAGCTAAGAAAATATTGGGGCGAGCTGAGAAAGGCTCAGAACAAATAGTGGGTAGAATTTTGCAACTCCGTGGAGGATACATCTGAGGCCTCTAGGCTAAGGAAGATTCTGTCCTCGAGACCTATGGGATGGTATGTATAGACAATGTCTAGTGAGAAAACACTGCAACTACTCATTGATAAACATTTCCCGGGAAATTCTCCAACGGACAACGTGGCGCCAGAAGAAGTTGTCACTGGTATGAATTCGTCGGAGGATATTAGCGAAATTGTGTCTGAGCCAAAAATCCTTTGTGCGATAAGAAGTTTGGACTCCTTTAAGTCGCCAGGCTCTGATGATGTATCACCGGTTAAATTACAAGCTGTGTCTGATAGACTGGTTCCTTGGCTTAGGGATATATGCTCTGCTTGTATCAGAAAATCATATAAACTTGTGGGGTGGAGGGACACGAAGGTCATTCTCCATACATTCAGACGAAAGCAAAATATTTTGGTCCTATTGGTATATATTAGGGCAAAGACGCCTGGAGATCGCCTGTCGCGGCAGCAATTTACATATAGTAGCATACACTGAAACAGCCCTTCACGACCTAGTTGGCTACAAATAGGGTTCTCCCGCTATCAAGGAATATACAATGGTAGCATTTCTTGACATTGAAGGTGCTTTCAATAATGTAAAACCGGCATCAATCATGAAGGATTTGGAGTTTCTAGACATCATCTCTACAGTAGAAAAGTTCATTAATAATTTACTTACTAAAAGATGCATTACGGCAGACTTAGGATCTGTGGATCTAAAAAGATGGGTCAGCAAAGGAACACCTTCCATTCCACTAGGAACAGATGCTAACTTCTCACATATCAATGAATGCAGTCCGATACAATTTTAAGCTCAACGATAAGGGTCCTCCTTTTTATAGCCGAGTCCGAACGGCGTGCCGCAGGGCGACACCTCTTTGGAGAGAAGTTTTACATGGCGTAGTACCTCACAAATGTTGCCAGCATTAAGAGGGGAAAACCACGGCTGAAAAATATATTTTCTGAAGGTCTCGCCAGGGTTTGAACCCGAGCGTTCAGCGTCATAGGCGGACATGCTAACCTCTGCGCTACGGTGGCCTCCTAACCTCTGTGATACGGTGGCCTCCTCCTGTGTTATCCTTTATACAATATACGATGTTCCAGGAAGTGTGGATTACTCCCTACCAGAGCCGCGTTTTTATAAAAATATAGAATCGATTGGTACTACGATGTCCCTGGTAACAGAAGTTACGTAGACTTCTATATGGATGGGTCCAAACTAGAAGACCAGGTGGGCTTATGGGATGTACTTTAAAGATCTAGAACTGGTCATATCGAAAAGGTTTCCCGACCACTGCTGTGTGTATCAAGCGGAGATACTTGCAATTAACGAAGTGGTGGAATGGCTAAGATATGATGTCATTACAACAATCGTATTTCTGAACTCAAAAACCGCCCTCGACTGTCGCAGATCTCTCAACTAGATGGCTAAACAGTTCAAACTAAACCTTGGTTCTGGGTGCCGGGCCACAGAGATTCCCAGGGAACTGTAAGGCGGATAAGCTTGCATGATTAGGAACTACCCAACATATTCCAGGGATACTAGAATCTGTGGGTATTCCTCTAGCGACATGTAAGCTTTGTTTTCAGGACCAGCTCCGAAAGACAACGAATGAAAGATGGTCACAAAAAGCGGACTGTGAGCATTCCAAGTCTATGTGGCCTTATCTAGCCTTGAAGAGTTCAACCGCTTTGCTGTCATTGGGGTCACTGTCTAAACGGAAAACATGCTGACAGACTGAAGGTTGTCAGCAACGACTTTTGCAGAAACTGTGAGGACATCGAAGAAGGACAGACTATAAAACGCATTCTGTACGCACTAGAAGTCAGAAAAAGCTCCACTTTAGGTTTTCATCTCTATGAGAACCTGTCTGATTTAGCGGATGTGAACATCCGCAAGTTATTGGGCTTTTTAAATCGATCTGGATGGTTCAACGGTAGGAACTAGAAGGCATCTTTCTTTTTCTGTTCCTGTGATATCACAATGGACGAAAACATCTAAGTGAGTCTGATGGCAGACCGCCACCTTAACCTAATCTAACCTAACCTTGAGCTTAAACTTGAATCGGACAACATTCTTTGATATGTGAGAAATTTGCCCCTGCTTCTTTATGGAATGTTCATATGATCATGATTCATGATCATATTGACATTGATAGGAACACCAGATATGCTAAAGTTATCGAAATTCCTAGATGTCGAATTGATTTAACAAAGCAACGAATCAGATACGCTGCGTCAAGAGAGTTCAATTAATTACCGATTCATTTAAAACACAAAACAACTATTTCATTATTTAAACAACGATTAAAAACTATTCTTTTTCTAATTTTAAAATATAAAATAATAATTTTATTCTTATAGTTTTTCAATACTTGTAAAATGAAATTTGTAGGATAAAATTAATGTTCACGTTGCCATTTAGCCGCGATTATTCCTATTGGAGACGCTGAGAAGTTAACTTATACATTGTTCTTCAATTGCCTTGTAAATTAATAATTTTAGTAAATAAAATAATTTTTTTGGCTGTTAGGGCGAGATCATTAAATTTTTCAATTTTTGTTTGTTTCTCTTTCGAGGCGAGCTCAATGATCGGAAATGGAAAAGGAAAGCCAAAGATAGCACCACACATCAACCACTATGGGACGCGTTTCGGACTTTTCAACAATATTAGGTGTGATGGCTTCAAGGTATGTTGTATTTGAATCGTATTAATAGCGAAAACGCATCTGTGGTAATTGTACCACATTAACCACACTCGACAGAGGGGATATCTTTACGCTGCGGTTTACGTTGGCGGAATGTATTGATACCTTCAAACAGTTCGTCAGAGGTATCCACACTCCCTGGGAGGGCGCAAAGTTCGACCTGGTGAGAAAGATTGACATCCCCCAGTTCCCAAAGGTGACGGTCTTCATAAAGGGACGGGGCAGAACATTTGCGACGCAACGCATGTTTGGGTTCTTGGGCAAGCAAAACCAAGGTTTAGTCGCAGAGAAGTGGGAGGTCTTCTACATGGAGGAGAAGGAGAAAGGAACTCTCCTTGTGGTTGGCACTGAAGTCTCCGTGACGAGTTTTGCTAAGACTAAAGGCATGGCGCATTACTGGAATAAAGCTGTCGTTTTCAAGATTGGGAAGACTAGGATAGGCAGAAATTCTCATATTGAGACATCAGGCCGTGCACTGGCAGGTGACTCAATACCGCCCAACGAACAGGAGGCTGACAACGAGACAATCACGGCATCTCTCAATATTGGAAAGACTAGGATAAGCAATGATCCTAATACTAATAAAATATCAGGCAGTGCAGTGGCGATCCAACACAGCCTAACAAACAGGAACCCGTCGACGGACCCATCACAGACTCCAAGATTCGCAATACTGGGATAGGTAAAAATCCTAATATTGAAACATTAGCGCAGCGAAATGATTCTCAATGCAACCCAACGAACAGGAAGCTGATGATTGTATTGTACCATCACTTACTTCCAAGAAGCCCATTTACTTAGGATTTGGAAGACAAAGATAGGCAAAGATCCTAGCATTGAAACATCAGGCCGCACAACCAATGGAAACCCAATACAGCCTAACGAACAGGGACCCGACGATGAGATCTTCATCTACTCCCAAGGTGCTCATTTACTGCAAGACCAATAATTGAGCTAATGCAGATAAACCTTCACCGGAGCGAGAATGCTACACACGCTCTGATGGAGAAAATCAGCAAGGGCAAGGTTCATATTGCCCTAATTCAGGAGCAATGGACGATCCGGAACAAAGTTTCTGGACAAATATATAAATTAATAATTATTTATTTTTTACAGCGGTCAAAAAAAGTATTCATCATTCAATGTTTTTTTTTTTAGTAAGTCTACAAAAGACAATTGGAATAAAAACATATTAAACTAATGATGCAGTAGTACTTGTGTGATATATATGTACACAATTTCATTGTTTTTAAAGAAAAAAATAGTATTTATTGGAACAAAAAGGGCCATTTTACAGCTGAACACAAAAAATTAAACAAAAAAAGTATTCATCATTGCAAAAAAACAAAAAAATAAATAACATAATTTAAAAAAATTAATACTTTGTTATTCGACCACCGCGTCTTATAACTTCTTTTAAACGGTTTAAAATCGATTGGACTAATTTAGCGGTTATATTTTGGTCTATATTAGTCCATTCCTCCATTATCACCTGTTGCATTTGACTCTTGCTCGAAAAATTGCGCGTTCTCAATTTGCGTTCGAGATGTTCCCAAAGATGTTCAATTGGGTTCAAGTCGGGACTTTGAGGAGGGGTTTTAATGACTTTGGGGCAGTTATACAGCATCCACATCTTGGTATTTAAAGCAGAATGTTTGGGGTCATTATCTTGATAATATTGAAAGTTATTACCAAGCCCAAGTTTTACAGCACTATCTTTTAAATTCCTCTTTAAAATGTCAATGTAATACTTATGATCCATTACTTCATTAATAATTTCAAGATTTCCCGCTCCTGAAGCCGCCATACACCCCCAAACCATTAAACCACCTCCACCATGTTTTACAGTAGCAATTGTGTTTCGTTCTTCAAGCTCTGTATTTGGTTTTCTGTACACTATGACCTTTCCATCGCACCCAAAAAGATTAAACTTGCTCTCGTCTGCAAAAATGACTGTTTTCCAAAATGATTCGGGCTGTTTTACATACATTTTTGCGAAGTTTAGCCTTTTCACTCGGTTTATTTTATTTATAAAGGGCTTCTTACGTGCAGTTCTTCCTCTGTAACTATGCCTTTTGAGTGTATTTCGAATTGTTTGTGTAGTAACTTCCTTCCCTAAATATTCCATAGTGTTTTTACGAAGAATGGTCGCATTTGTCTTCGGAGTTTTCTGAACTTGCCGCACTAGCCAACGCACATCTCCAACTGAAAGTGCTTTTGGTCGACCAGATCTTGGTTTTTTGTCAACAGTTTTCGTTTCTGTCCACTTTCTGATGATGGATTGTATAGTAGATCGTGGTCTATTTAATATTTCACTGATAGTTTTTTGAGTTAAACCATTCCTGTGGTGTTTTATTATCAAAACTTTTACCTCATCAGAAACCTCGTTTTGCTTACGACCCATTTTGACAAAAACTATATTTTCAATGAAATTAAATATTTGCTGTCAAGGGCAAAGCCTCCTTTACTAAATAAAACAGAAAAGTGGGATTCCCAAATAATATTTGAATTTGACTTTGATGATAGCACATCAATGATGAATACTTTTTTTTGTTCTGTTTTTGGTGTTATTATATAAAATTGCATTTTTTGCGCTAATTAAATTTATTTTTTGAATTTATTTTAAAACATATTACGAAAAATAAACTATTGCATAAAACTGCATTATTTGTTTACTTTAAATTTTCTTCAATTACCCAAAATAAGTGAATTTATTATCAATTTTGCTAATGATGAATACTTTTTTTGACCGCTGTATATTATATAAATTTGAATTATATATTTTCCCCAGGGTTGTCAACGTCGTATGCAACAGTGGTGAGACAGAGGTACGGTGGAACTACTACTACATCACTTTATCTGCCTTTCGACTTCCCGACACCGCCACCCCCGGCGGAGCTGCAACGGCTGATGAGGCTAGCAAAACCGACTGGAAACGAGGTACTAATAGGGCGCGATGCGAACTCTCACCACATTTCGTGGCATAGTACCAACACTAATAAGTAGGGTCAAGCCCTGGCAGAGTTCTTGAATACTATCGACCTAATAACACTTAATATTGGTAACACCACTACCTTTGTTAATAGGATTAGGGAGGAGGTATAAGATGTGACGATATGTTCGGAAAATCTAGTCGAAGAGGTTCAGGATTGGAGTGTCTCCATGGAACACTCCTTCTCCGACCATCTCTACATTAGGCTTAGAATATCACATCCAGCGCCGTATCCCATAAGCTTCCGGAATAAGTTGAAAATCAACTGGACAAAATTCGGAAGGCTACTCAGAAGAAGACTTGGCAAGATAATTTAGATTGTCCAAGCATAGAAGACATTGACGAAAATGTCAACAGGATTACGACCGCAATGGTAGGGTCCTTCGAAGATAGTAGTCCTCTTCGAGAGAGGAAATCAGCCCAAGAAAAACCCTGGATGACCGGGGAGTTTCGCAATATTGGGAAAGGTTAGGTTGAAAAGAGGGTGCAGATATTAACCCGCCCCAAGCCACTATGGACATACACCTATGCCAGTATGCTACCGCATGCCCTAGACATGCTATCACTTGCCGCACCGATTTTACATAAGTGAGCTCATAGTCCTACGTGTCCCGTTATGATACCAATAATTATACTGACCTCCTTCTTGCTTTCTTTCAGTAATTGCCTCGTCTTCTCACGATCTGGCTTTCCCCATAGGATTTTCGCCGCCCTACCGACCGTTTTGTTGTTCCACAATGTTGCATGCGCATTCGTCGCCCACTCCCTTAACTCGGACTGCGTCGACCCGAAATGGTTCGGGTTAACCAAGTTTATTGACGGCAGTCCTCCGGCCTTTACCGCCAAATCGTCTGCCCTTTCATTTCCACTTACTCCGTTATGGCCTGGCACCCAAACGATGCGGATTTTCCCATCATCAGAGAAGGCGTTAATCTCCTTCTTACACTGCAAGAAAAGCTTCCAGGAGGCACGTTTTGCCGCTCTTGCAATCCTATTGTATTTCGTGAGCTATTTTAATACACATCCCAATAAACTTCCGCTTTTTTACGACGTGCTCTGTTAAAAACTCTGCGGACCTCTTTCCCATATGGGAGAGATGAGCGGACTTATGTAGTCAACAATATCGGCTGTGCATCTGGAAGGATTCCACCAGATCATCGGTCCCAAGTAGAGGATCTGGTTAACGATCGGATTTTTAAACATGTGTGGAACTCTGTAGAGGGTCCATCTATACAAATGATCAGCTGCTAGTTTAGAGGGGACATCTTGACGCTGCGTTTTGCGTCTGCGGGATGTATTGATACCGTCAAACAGCTCGTCAGAGGTATTCACGCTTCCTGGGAGGGCGCAAAGCTCGACATGGTGAGAAAGATGGATATCCTCCAGCTCACAAAGGCTACGGTCTTCATCAAATCCGACCCATTGACATACAGGTTAAGTGCGAGACAGCCACGGCGTCTGTGAGACCTAAGGCGATGGGAGAATGGATTGAGGATGAGAGCAGTTCATACCATAGCGGTATAGTCGAGGTGACGATAGGAAACCTGAAAGGAATGGAAGATGTTTCCGATCGGATACCTGAGATAAACCTTGAAGTCGAGTGGGAGGCACTGCTGCAATCGGCACAGTCTTGGATTGACAGAACCCAAGTATTGCCATCTGGATGATCATGTTGCATGGATGGATCAAAGCCAGAGGACAAAGTGCGCCGGGGGGTCTACATTCGGAACCCTGGGACTGATATCTGTTTTAGACTGCCTGACCGTGAAACGGTCCTACAGGTATAGATCCGGGCGAAAACGGAATGTGTGAAGTGGTGTGGTGCTAACGCGAGGACGTCGAGTGTGACAGTAAATTTGCCATAAGGGCAATAACAACCAGGACGGTAAGGTCAGGAACAGTCTTGCAGTGTAAGAAGGAGATTAACGCCTTTCCTGAGGATGGCAAAATCCGCATCGTTTGGGTGCCTGGCCATAACGGAGTAAGGGGGAATGAAAGGGCAGATGATATGGCGGTGAAGGCCAGACGACTGCCGTCAATAAACTTGGTTAACCCGAAGCCTTTCGGGTCGACGCAGTCCGAGTTAAGGGAGTGGACGACGAATGCACATGCAACATTATGGAACAGCGAAACGGTCGATAGGACGGCGAAAATCCTATGGGGAGATCCAGGATCGTGAGAAGACGAGGCAATTACTGAAAGAAAGCAAGAAGGAGGTCAGTATAACTATTGTTATCATGACAGGGCACATAGGACTACGAGCTCACTTATGTAAAATCGGTGCGGCAAGTGATAGTATGTGTAGGGCATGCGGGGAAGATGATGAGTCGTCATTCCTTTGTCATTATCCGGCTTTCGCATCCAACAGATATCGGTACTTAGGTGGAGGCACAATATCACACATGAACAAACATAGGGGAGTGGTATTGAAAACATTTAAGGATTTTGTAAGTAGCACGCAATTCCAAACTTAAAATTTTCTTTTTAGACTCTATAGTTTTTAGAGTGCACAGCAAGCCGAATACTGGCTTAGGTGTATGTCCATAGTGGCATGGGGCGGATAAACATCAGCACCCTCTTTTCAACCTTACCTAACCTAACCTATCACTTTCTTTTCTGGTCTAGGAGGGAGAGACGTGCAGAATTTGTGCCGAACTTTTTCCTATATAGGCGTGATCGGAACGATAAAATGAAAAAAATTGGAGGTGGTGTGCTAATAGCGGTTTTTACTGAATTTCCTTCTGAAGAAATAATAGTGGAATCTTCCTTGGATATTGAATTCGTAGCCATAAAAATATTTTTGAAAAATTTTTCAATATTTATTTCATGTTCTTACGTCCCACCCTCTTCATGTAAGGATATTTATTTAAAACACGTATCTGCAATCCAATCAGCATTTCAGTCGTTTAAACCAAGAGACACATTGATTGCCCTTGGTGATTTTAATCTTCCTCAAATTAACTGGATTCAGTCGTCCAAGTCAAATGATTCAACACCCGTGATACCAAATCGGCATATTGTAAAATTTTGGTCTTTTTCAAATTAATTACATAAACAATTCATTTTCTAAATTACTCGATTTTGTTTTCGTTAATCAACCATCTGAGTTATGTTTAAGTTCTAATGATCCGGTTGTAAGTCCTGAGGATAGATATCATCCGACACTCAAATTACTTATACCCTATCCCACTTCTAAAGTTAAAAGAGATGTAGCAATTGAAAAAGTGTACTGTTTTGCTAAAACTGATTACATCAAACTGAACTCACTACTCTCATCTGTTCATTGGAATGAAATTTTCAGATCTAAAGATATCAATGAAATGATTTCAACTTTTTATACTGTGCTACTTGACATTATTTCTCAATCTGTCCCTAAAACTACTATTTGCAACGCATCTGGTCCTCCATGGAATACAACCAATCTTTCTAGGCTGAAAAACAAGAAGAATAAATTGTATAAAAGGTTTAAACGCTCAGGGTCAACGTCAGAGTTTTCGATGTATTCATTAACAAGATGCGAATATTATAGAAAAAAAAAAAACAAATTGGCGTATGGTAGTTATTTGAATAAAATTAGAAATCAATTGAAATTAAAACCTAAATCCTTCTACAAATTTGTGAATTCAAAGCGCCTTTGTAATAGTTTACCGAACTTTCTTAGATATAAAGCTAAAGTAGCTGATAACGACATCTTTGCTGACTTTTTTAGCACTACCTACTCAGATAATTATTATGATTTATGTGGAACATATCCATACACAATCAACAATTCAGCTTTTATAGACGTATCTGAGATTGGTGAAAACGTAGTACTTGAAAATTTAAGGTCACTGAAGATAACTTTTAATCCCGGTCCAGATGGAATTCCATCGAACATTTTAAAGCATTGCGCTCTCGAACTTTCGTATCCCCTTTCTACACTTTTCAACAGTTCATTAAAGCATGGATATCTGCCGGAATTGTGGAAGCAATCTTAGGGGCATTTTGAATGCTATTCCGAAGCTACTAGAGAAAATTCTGACTGACACTATTTTACGTCAAGTCTCTTTTATATTGTCTCCCTACCAATATGGGTTCCGGAAATCGACGATAAAAAATTTTTTGGAATTTACTTGTTTGGTCAACGATGGCTTTAGGGAACGCTACCATGCGGATACTATATATACCGATTTTAGTAAAGCATTTGATAAAGTCAACCACAACCATCTGTTACAAAAAATAGATCTTATTGGTTTCAGTCCATCTTTACTAAAATGGATCAGATCATATCTGACTGGACGTACTCAAAGAGTTAAATTTGATACTGCAGTTTCCAAATCAATTGTTGTCTCTTCGGGTGTTCCACACGGTAGTCACCTTGGCCCTGTGCTGTTTTGTTTGTTCATAAACGATCTCCTTTTTACTTTAAAGCACTCGAATATTTTGATGTATGCAGATGATGTAAATATCTTCAGATCAACGAGAGACTGTGATGAACAGTGTTATCTTCAATATGACCTTGATACTCTTTACGAATGGTGCAACCAGAACTTTATGGATATTTTCAAATGCAAACACATATCATTTTCAAGAATAACCTCTCTTAAAACTAGCTACTTTTTGGGTTCCAATCAACTTGAAGTAGTCTATAGCTTTAAAGACCTTGGATTTCTTCCAGATCAACGCTTAAACTTTCGTCAACACATCTCAATGGTTGTAAACAAAGCACGTAGTGCTCTTGGCTTCATGAAACGCTGGAGTAAAGAACTTTATGATTTCTCTGTGACGAAAAACTTATATACGTCGCTAGTTAGAAGTAATCTCGAGTACGGTTCAGTGGTATGGAATCCGTACTACAATATTCATTCCGATTTGATAAAATCAGTTCAAAAACAATTTCTACTATTTTGTTTCCGTCGAAATGGGTGGGACAGAAGTTCATTACCTTCGTATGAGTACCGATTCAATCTTATAAAGCTTCCTACATTAAAAAGTCGTAGAACCATGCTAAACATTACGTTTTTGACTAAATTAATTCATGGTCAAATAGATTCCTGCTTTGTTTTGAGTCAAATTTTCTTCAACGTTCCTCTCAGACCTACCAGATATTTTGATCTTTTGAAAATTTCTTATTATTAAACCAACTATGCCAATAATGATCCTTTTCGGCACCTATGTTATCAATTTAATCAACTGAAAGATGTAATAGATCTATCTGAGAATCGAGAAAGTTAAAAAAGGAAAATTATATTAGTTTTAAATTTTTAGGTTAATACATTTGTAAATATATTGTTATTAGTCTGTAAGGGTATTTATTATCTATAGACTTAAATAAAAAAAAGCGTACAACTTTTGGCAACAGCAGCGATTTAATGTCGAAGTCATTAAAATCCACTTCTCTTCTCTAAATGGTCATACAGTTTTAAGAAAAGGATTTTTTGGGCCGATATTGACCGTGCTTGTAATTGCTGATAGAAGTCATAAAAAATACCACAATCAAAATTACAGCCAAATTGGCTAGTGATTGTGCCCACTAGAGGCTCAAGAAATCTATTTGGACGATCGGTTTATATAGGAGCTACATTAAGTTATGAACCAATTTAAATCATACTTAGCGTGAACATTCTATTTTGGTGAGTATAAAAATGAATTTGAGAATAATTGATAGCCTCAGCAGAAACACGCATAGGTTTGCTTTGCATTCGGATTAGAAGCTGTGTCAAGTTACGGATTGAATTAGGGCACCCCTCGTGCAGATGTTCAGTCGTAACAATTGGGTTAAAAATTGCGCCCTCCGTGCCATGCCAATTTTGGATATCCATCACCAGGGAAACATTTATTATCACATTGTTCCACTATATCCATAGTTATGTCCAAATATGAACCGATTTGAATCATATTAGTTGAGATGCTCAGAGACCTTATGCAAATCCCAGCTTTAAATTTCAGAGACAGTTAATATCCATTAACGAGGAATGAGAAAAAAAATAGCCAAGATTTAAGCTGTCTTAGAAAAATTCTAGCTCGAGTAAGGAAAGAGGATTCCTAATGAATTTTAAAGAAAGTAGATGAATGAAACTTGTTAAAAAAAATTCCCCCTCATGTTTTGGAGGAAAATAGGCTTATCGAAAGTCCACAATTTTTTATATCCAAAAAAATCTAACAAAAAAATATTCTCTAAAATCTTAGGACTGAGATTTATGGAAACAATTTCAGTGACTTGTTGCATTTAATGGTTTCTATTTTAAAAAATAGATTTATGGCGATAAGCCTACAACTTTTGACAGCAGCAGCGTTTTTATGTCGAAGTCATGAAAATCCAATTTTTCTTTCCCTAAATGGCCATACAAAATTAAGAAAATAATTTTTTTTGTTGTAAAATAATAGTAGCTTTTTTAGTTCTTTGCAAAAATTTTAATTTTTTTTTAAATATTTGTTAAAAAAATGTAATAAATTTACTACGTCAATACAAATGCTCTAAATGATGAATATATGAAATTTCATACAAATCGGACAATGGAATCCAGGGTCAGGCGTTAATGGGTTAAGGCCTTAAATTGACAAATCGGTCAATATGGCAGCTACATTAAAATAGGGTCCGATCTGGACCGAATTCGGTTCGGTTATCGGAAGGATCAATTCAACTCATTGTTTTAAATTTCAGCGTAATAAATGCGCTTGTTATGGCATTATGCGCTTATACAGCCATATTTGGCTAGGATTTTGAGGGTTTTAGAAGAACCCATCTTTGATATTTCAGCAAATCGAATAATAAATGCGCTTTTTATAGGCTCAAGACTCTAATCAGTGCATCGGCGTTTATGGCAGCTATATCCAAATATGGTACTATTTGGCCGTTCAAGAACTTCAATATATTAATATATGTAGAGACGTATCGGGATTACAATAGAGCGACATACACACGAGAATGTTGAAATCGTCTTAAAGTTTTACGACCATCAGGAAGCCGAATCGAAACCAAAAATATAACTTCCAACAGATGCACAGAATCATGTGCATATCTTAGGAGTAGTGTAATTTATGTAGACAAAAAATCTGCCATTTACACAAAAACACATGCATTGGGAAAAGCACAGCTTATAGACAGAGTGGACGTGAGTGGATAATGTGGAATTTATATCATAGAGGCGTTATCGCAATTAATTCTGTATAAGTACAAAATACCAACGTACGGCCATTGAAGCCTTCACATCTAATACGCTGGTCAGTAATCGTAACCAAATTACGAAATGCGTCCCATAGTGGTTGGTGTGTGTTGCGATCTCTGGCTTTCCTTTTCCATTTGCAAACAAAATATCCGATCACTGACCTCGTCTCGAAAGAGAATCAAACAAAAATTGTAAACTTTATTGATTTTCGACCTAACAGGGAAAAAATTTAAAATGAGAAATATATAGTATATACTTTGTAAGGGCGGTAATAAATAATTCGATTTGTTGCCAACGGATTGAATAAATGAATATACCCTTCGTTTCAATAATTTAATGTACTTACATTAATCCGTCAAGTTAGGTTAGGTTAGGTTTAAGTGGCAATCTGCCATAAGACTCACTTAGACGTTTTCATCCATTGTGATACCACAGGAACAGAAGAAGGAAGATGCCTTCTAGTTCCTACCGCTGAACCACCCAGATAGTTTTAAAAAGTCGAATAACTTGCGAATGTTCGCATCCGCAAAATCAGAGAGTTTCTCAAAGAACTGACTGCTATTGCGGGACACACACAAAGAAGGTGTTCTCTCTTCTTCTTCGATGTCTTCACAGCATCTCCAAAAGTCGTTGCTGGCAACCTTCAGTCTGTCAGCATGTTTTCCGTTTAGACAGTGGCCTGTCATGACAGACACAATGACTGAGACGTCTGTTCTAGCCAATGACAGCAAAGTAGTAGACCTCTTCAAGTCTAGACGAGGCCACATAGTTTTGGAATGCTCACAGCCCCCTCTTTGCTACCATCTACCATTCGTTGGCCTTCGGGCCTGGTCCTGAAAACTTAGCTAACATGTCGCTAGAGGCATACCCACAGATTCCAGCGTCCCTGGAGTGTATAAGGTAGTTTCAAGTCTCGCAACCTCGTCTGCTTTAGAATTCCCTGGGACATCTCTGTGGCCCACACCCAGAACAGGTGAATTTTGAACTGTTCAGCCATCTCGTTGAGAGATCTGTGACAGTCGAGGGTGGTTTTTGTGTACAGAAATACGTTATCCAGGGATTTAATGGCTGTCTGAGAAGATATTTATGCCAATCGTCGTAATGACATTACATCTCAGCCATTCCACCACTTCCTTAATTGCAAGGAACTCTGCTTGATACACGCTGCAGTGGTCGGGTAACCTTTTAGATATGACCAGTTCTAAATCTTTAGAGTACGCACCAAAGCCCACCGGGTCGTTTAGTTTGAAACCATCCGTTTAGAAGTCTTTGTAACTTCTGTTACTAGGGATATCGTAGTTCCAATCGGTTCTATAAGGAATAGTGGTACAGTAATTTTTATCAGATGGTGGTGTCCTCAGTGCGGTTGTGATGCAGAAACAAGCCATCCTTTGGATCCGGTTAAGTATTGAGCAGTAGGTGGATTTTTGAAGCGCCGTCCACCACATACCATATAGCATTAAAGGTCTGACAAATGCAGTATATATGCACTGCATGACACGCGGTCTAAACCAATGCCAATGGCTCTCTTGCAGATGTATAGGGCAAGGGTGGCCTTTCTTGCCCTTTCCAAAATGTTGGATTTGAAGTGCAATTTCCTGTCCAGCAAATCACCCATGTATTTTGCGCTTTCTGTAAATGGAACATACTCTCCATCCAAGGAGACAGGATCCACTATAGGCAACTTGTATCTCCTGCTGAAAAGAACTACTTCTGTCTTGCACGGATTTATACCCAGACCACTTTCAGTAGCCCACCTTGCTGTTGCACGTAGAGCTTCCTGAAGTATATCTCTGAGGGTGTTGGGAAACTTTCCTATATTTCAAAGTGGAGGAGACAGTACACCCTCTTGAGGCGTTCCTCTACTAACCATCTTTTTAGATACACAGATCCCAAGAATGCCGTAATGCATCTTTTAGTAAGTTAGTTATTAATAAATTTTCTTACGGTAGAGTTGATGCCAAGAAACTCCAAACTTCATGATTGACGCCGGTTTTACATTATTGAAAGCACCTTCAATGTCAAGAAATGCTATCATTGTATTTTCCTTGACAGTGAGAGAACCCTCGATGTAGCCGACTAGGTCGTGAAGGGCTGTTTCAGTCGATTTGCCTTTACTATATGCATGCTGTTGCCGCAACAGATGATCTTCGGGGATCTTTGTCCTAAGATATGTTTCTATTATCCTCTCAAGAGTCTTCAGCATAAAGGATGACAGACTAATAGGACGAAAATCTTTCGCCTTCGAGTGATAGGGTTTTCCTGCTTTCGGAATAAAAATAACCTTCATGTCCCTCCATCCCACAGGTATATATGACATTCTGATACAAGCAGAGTATATCTCCCTAAGCCAGGGAACCAGTCTATCAGACACAGCTTGTAATTGAACCGGTGATACATCATCAGGGCCTGGCGACTTATAGGAGTCGAAACTTCTTATCGCCCAAAGGATTTTCGGCTCAGATCCAATTTCCCTAATGGCCTCAGAAGAATGCATATCAGTGACAACCTCTTCTGGCGCCACATTGTCCGAGTAGTTCTAGTGTTTGCTCACTAGACATTGTCCATACATTCTCTGACTTCTGAATATACCCCACCGTAATAGGTCTCGAGGACAGAATTTTCCTTAGCGTAGAGGCCTCAGATGTATTTTCCACGGAGCGACAGAATTCTAACCAGGATTTGTTCTGAGCCTTTATAAGCTCACCCTTATATTTTCTTAGCTCAGACTTATAGATGTCCCAATCGTGAGGTGGTCTTGTGGCTTTTGCTCTGTTGAAGAGTTTTCTCCAGACCTTCCTTAGACCAACCAGCTCTGGGGCCCACCATGGCGTTCGCTGTATGCCCCTTGGCTTGGCACTAGGACATGCTGGCACAAGCGGTTCATTCAGGATCCGTTTGACCACTATGTTTATATCCTCCGTAGTAGTGCAGTAGTGCAGAACTTGTGCCGAAATACATTCCAATCCGCCTTTCTTCTGTTTAGCCGAGGGACCACTACTTCAGTATTTTTTCCAAAGCAGTAAGTAGATTATTGAAGCGTCGTCCACCAGACCACAACACCATATATCATTGTAGGCCTGACAACTGCAGTATATACCCGATGCATGACACCCGGTTTAACCCCAACCCGGGCCTGCTCCGCTGCGCCTTCTTTTACTTTATATAGAACAAAAGTTTCTTTGGAATATTTATTTTCGACAATTAAAGAGATTTTAGTGAAATAGCATGCTACGAAAATAGTATATCGCTTGACTAATTGTTTAACAATATATGTGCCTTTGTCCGTATTCCATATGATCTTTATTGGTCTACGAATTTAAGTTTGGATGCAAGATGTACTCCATTCTTAAAATACTTTATTTCAGCCCGATATTCTCATGATATCTGATTTAGGGGTGTTTTCGGGGGTGAGGTGGTCCCACAGGCACTTGGCCCTAAAAAAATATCAGCATCGTGCTCTTCTTTCAAAAACTATTTATTTAAACCCCATATTGCCATTGGTTTAGGGGAGTTTACACGATGAGGCGTCCCCAAACACATGGCCCAAAAAAGGTTTTTACCCTTTGCGGGGTGTTTGGGGAAGAGGTGATGCCCTAAATACATGGTCCTAAATTTGGATATCAAATTCCTATTCTACTTCCAAATACCTTTATTTGAGCCCCATTTTGCGATGGTCACTAAATTGCTGCTTGTGGGGTATTTTGGGAAAGGGGTTGACCCCCAGAAATTGGGTATCAATTCTTGCTCTACCCCCAATACCTTTCACTTAATCTCCACACTGACATGGTCGGTAAATGCCCGATTTAGGGGTGTTTTGGGGATTGGGGTGATCCTCCAAACAATAAGCCCGGAAAATATATTAGCAATGTGCTCTATTCTCATATATCTATTTATCATTTATTTGAACCCCATATTTTGGGAAGAGGTTGACCCCGAGAAAATTGGTCCCGAAAGTGGGTATCAATTCTTGCTCTACCCCCCAATACCTTTCATTTAAGCTTCACATTGACATGGTCGGTATATATGGCCGATTTAGGGTTGTTTTGGGGATTGGGGTCGTCGCCCAAACACTAAGCCCGGAAAATATATCAGCAACGTGCTCTATTCTCATATATCTATATATCATTTATTTGAACCCTATATTGCCATTGGCCTCAAAATTGGATATCAAATTCGGTTAGAAAAGTCAGTAAAGTTTGTTTTGGGGTATTGGCCCTAAAAACTATGAATATTTAGTCCCACTCTTTTTAAGACCCAAATTGTCTTGGTGAGCAAATATGTCCTATTTGGGGGTTGTTATGGTGGTGGGACGTCCGCTAGACAGTTGGCCCCTAATGTTGATATCAGATACGTGGTCTTCTCCCTCATACCTTTACTTTGAGCCATATATTTCCACAGTCGGCAAACATGACCGGCTTGGGGGTGTTTTGTGGGATGGGCGGCCACTCAGTGAGTTGGCCTTGAAAATATATATTGGATTCGTGTTCCACTTTAAAAACCCTCTTATTTGAGCTTCATATTGCAATAGTCAGTAAATACTTCCTATTTGGGTGGTGTTGGCGGGGTGGGGTGGCCCCATAGACACTTTTCCCGAATATTGATATCAAATTCGTGCTTTACTCCCGAAGACCTTTCATTTGAGCCCCATATTGCTATGGTCATAAATTTGTCTCCTTTGGGGGATGTTTTTGGTGAGAGACGGCCCCCAATCACGGCCCCCTTAGGTACCCCATCCGAAATTTGGATACCAAATTTTTGTTTGTAGGTTACTATAAGAGAGCACACAAAATTTCGCTTAAATCGCACCACCCATCTCCGGGATCTGGCGTTTCTGAAAATTACGGTAAGGGGGAATGTCCGCCCCCCCTTCAGATATTCTGTGAAAATTTCAAGAAAATCGGTGCAGCCGTTTCTGAGTCTATAAGGAACACACAAACAAACAAGCCTACAAACAAACACAAATTGATTTTTATATATAAGATAACATGTTGGTCTCTTGTGTGATAAACTTCAATTGCTGAATGCGAAGAATCGAAGTTGGTCACGGTGTAACACTTATTTTTGTAATTATTTGATTGTTATTACAACCATAAAAAATCGAAATAAAATAAGATTAAAACTATTCTCATTGTTTTTTATTTTTGTTAAATAGGGTGAAATATTCAAAAATGTTCCGGTACCTAATAACGGTATTTAAACCAATAACATGTTGGTATTACAACCAATATCAGTTCGGTAAAGAGGTTAGTGTCAAACGGTACTAATCATTTCATATTTCATCAATACCGTGGTGCTTCACTATTAATACCGAAAGGTACTGATATGAGCACGTTTGGTATCAACTTTCCTTTATATCTATAATGTATATGCCCTTGCGCATATTTTTGGTCCCCTTTAATTTGACCCAAATATGTTTTTATCTTAAAATAATCATAAACAAAGAATTATTTTAGATTTAATTTTAAAAACTTACCAAGAATCGCAACAACCATTTCATCTTTCATTACTTCCATTGAACCGTTACAAAGATAGTAAATGTAGTTGAGAGCATCTCCTTTACGTATTAAGTATTCTCCAGGTGCGCAGAAATTAGTTTTGATGTGCAGCGATAAAAGTTTTAAACATCCCTATTGATAACAAAAAATTAAACAAGAAAAATCGTGTAAAGATCGGCTTGGACGTATCTTATATACCCTCCATCATAGATCGCTTTTCTGAAGTTCTTGGCACGATTCCACGGTATAAACTATAAACTAATGATTTCAGGTCAAGAAATCTTCAAAGACTAGTTTGAAGTATTCGTTTAGGAGTCGCTTCAAGAAGTAAAAATTAGACAAACATTAAAAAAGAATGATTTGAAGTCATAACGAGAAGTCGACAAAGAATATTTTAAATATTAGTGATCTGTAACTTCTGTCTTTCCTTATGAACGTCAAATACGACTAGAACGCACTCCAATCGTCATGTATTTTCTTTTATTTTATTCACATGTGTCTGCATGTATGATCGATTAAATAAAAGCTTTCCTTATGCGAAAAAAGGGCAAATTTATTACAAAAATCGATTTTCATATCAAATGTTTCGTACGTATCATACGATGTGTTTATCTTTCAGAGTTGCTTCATTTGAAAATACACATGAGAATACATAACGTCAAATACCATATTTAAGAATTACATTAACAAGTCAAATAGGGAGATCAAAAACCTAATATAGGAGCTATGGCTGAGGGTATACAAAATAAAAACATTTCAAAAGAAACAGATTTACTCACTTGTGAGGCTCCTTCAAATATGGGTAACTGCAAAATTTCTCTGTGAAGATGCATGGAAATATCGCCACGTAGTTCCTCTGGAAATTCCCGTAAAGTCTACATTGTTTAAATTTAAATACATGGTCTCAAACCTAGAAGAAATTGTCATACTCACTTCATTTATATCAATTCCGTGGTTAAGAGACCATGACGTTTGAAAATAGTCTTCGATTCGTTGTTTCAATTCCTTCGGCATCTAAAAAGAATATAGTAATTTGTCATTAAGGTGGCTAAACATTTGTATCGCAAATTAGTAGGTTAGTTTCGAAAGAGGGTGCAGATATTAATGCGCCCGATAACAACATGGGCATACACACGTAAGACAGTAATCGGCTTGATGTACACCCTAAATACTAAAAAGTAACCTCTAAAAAGAAAATTTAAGTTAGGTATTCCGTGTTACTTGCAAAATCCTTAATTGTTTTCCATACAGGTATGGTATTGTGTCCCCACCCAAGTTCTGGTGATTGTTCACCGCAAAAGCCGGGCAATGACAAAGGAAATGCTCCAACGCCTTATCATCTTCTCCACTTCTATCACTTGCCGCACCCATTATGCATAAATGAGCTCGTAGTCCTGTGCGTCCCGTTATGATACCGAAAGCTATACTGACCTCCTTCTTACTTCCTTTTAGCAATAGGCTCTTCTTCTCACAATCCGTATCTCCCCATAAGATTTTCGCCGTCCTAACGACCCTTTCGCTGTTCCACAGTATTACATGCGTATTCGTCGCCCACTCCCTTAACTCGGACTGCGTCGACCCGAAAGGCTTCAGGTTAACCGTGTTTATTGACGCCAATCGTCTGGCCTTTACTGTAAAATCGTCTGCTTTTTCATTCACCATTACTCCGTTATGGCCCGGATTTTGGATTGGATTTTGCCATTCTCAGAGAAGGTGTTAATCTACTTCTTACACTGCAAGACTGTTCGTGACCTTACCGTCCTAGTAGTTATTGCCCTTATGGCAATTTTAATGTCGGTAAAGATGTTCACACTCGACGTACTCGCGTTAGCACCACACCACTTCACGCATTCCATGATCGCCCGGATCTCCGCCTGCAGGACGGTATTGTGGTCTAAAACAGGCAGTCTAAAACAGATCTCAGTGATTGGCCCAGTTTGCCCTCTAGCTTTGATGCAGCTGTACAGCACGATCTCCCAGATGGCAATTCCAGCGTTCCGACAAACCAATACTGTGCCTCTGGAAGCACTCCACCTCAAGTGTCATCTCAGGTTTCTGATCGGAAACCTTTTCTATTTCATCCGGGTTTCCTAATGTCGCCTCGATCATACCACGCTGGTATGGCCTGCTCCTATCCTCAATTTATTCTCCCATCGGTTGCCTCACATTAGTTTGTATGTTAATGGGTCGGATATCTAGAATAGTCTCCTTTACCCTAGTGGGCGTAGTCCTCATCGCGCCGCCTATGCCAAGATAACATGTTGTCTAAACCTGTTGTATTATCCTTACTTTGCACTATTTTTCCATCAAAGTCCACCAAATAATTGAGGCGTGTGGACTATCCTCGGATTCAAGCCCTAATTCGAACCTACGGTCTGCTTACATAGTGCCCAACACCTGTGAGCCTTTTCAGTACGCTCGTGAATGTGACACTTCCAATTAAGTTACCCGTCCAAGATCACTCCTAAGTATTTGACCTTGTCAGACATGCAGACCTTTCTATTGAGGAAACGTGGTGCTTTAAATCGGTCCATCTTTCTCGTGAACAGGCAGATTTCAGTCTTCTCTGGGTTAGCATTGAGACCCCTGGGTCTAGCCCAGTCATATTTGTAATTTGAATTTTAATTTGTAATTTATTTATTTACACCCGCACTACAAGAATAAAAAATTCTTATAATTAAGGTGCGGGTAATATCTCCAACAATTGTACATATTAAACACTTAAAACTAAGAATCTATAGCTATATAATACATCACAGAGACGTACAGCGAATATGAACATATGCCATTCAGAAACAAGCCTCCGATACATTTTGGGAATGATTCTTTTACCTCTAGTAGATCTTGCGAAATCAATAAATCCAAACAGATATTGTGGTGCCTGCGTGTAGATCAGTTTATGCAGGAAAGTAAGCGATCTTAGGAACAACAATTGCTGTAAGGAGACGCCATACAGAGATAAACAGTTTTCAGAGATGGAATCGCGCCGTCTCAAGCCAAATACATAACGAGTAACGCTATTAAAAAAGGTGTTTAGCTTACGTCTACTTACCGAGTCGCAATTAGCAAACAACTCACAGCCGTAGAGAATGCCAGGAACAAGATAAGTATTTGCCAAGAGAGATCTAACCCGCAGCGGAGTAACCGACTGAGTGGCACAGAGAGCACGCAATTTTGAATATCCCTGACCAACGACAGAGTCTATATGATTACTCCAAGTCAGAGTGCTGTTAATAACAACGCATGAGGAACGATTTTCAATCTAGAGTCGTGAATGAGTATACCGACTTCGCATGAAAAACGAGACAGCCTGTTTCTGATAATCACACACTTGGACTTTACAGGGTTGAGACACAGGCCGTTGGCTTTCGCCCACGTGCTGACTCTTGACAGATCATGATTAAGCAGATGTATGTTTTCAGCAATCTCATGTCTTCTGCAAGATCATTTCCCTTCTATGCCATGTAAAGTTTCTCTCCAAAGAGGTGTCGCACTGCAGCTCGCTGTTCGGACTCGTCTATTAAAAGGAGGCCTCTTACAATTGAGCCTAAACTTGAATCGGATAGCACTCAATGATATGTGAGAAGTTTGCCCTTTTCCTTAGTAGAATGTTCATGGGCAAAATTTGCAAGATCCTTTCGGTCCTTCTGCATAGCTGATACGGATCCTTACCCAGTGGCGGAATCACATATCGGTCATACACCCAAGCCAGTTATTGACTTGTGCGTTCTAAATACAAAAAGTAACCTCGAAAAAGAAAATTTAAGTCAGGAATTCCATGTTACTTAATAGTTATCCATACCACGCCCCTTAATTGGTTTATGTCTGGTATTGTGTCCTCACCCAAGTGCCTGTGTCTACTAGCAGCAAAAGCTGGGCAATGACATAGGAAATGCTAAAACGTTTCATCATCTTCCCCACATGCCCTTAGCATGCGATCACTTGCCGTACCGATTTTGCATAAGCGAGCTCGTAGTCCTATGTGTCCTGTTGTGATACCGAAAGCTATACTGACCTACTGGTTGCTTGCTTTCATAGACTATTCTTCTCACAATCCGGATCTCCCCATAGGATTTTCATTTTCTTACCAACCGTTTGCGCATTCGTAGCCAACGCTTTTTACTCGGACTGCGTCGATCCGAAAGGCTTCGGGTTAACCAAGTTTATTGACGGCAGTCCTCTGGACTGCCAAATCGTCGGCTTATTCATTCCCCTTACTCTGCTGTGGCCCGGCACCCAAACGATGCGGATCGTAATGGGTGACAAAATGTTATATTCGTGCATATTGGTATCAAAAAGTGCTAAATAGTACGAAATAGCTTATATTCGCCTACAGCCAGCAGGGACAGCTAGAACTAAGCCGGATTTTAATTTTTTATTTTTTTTTTGTTTTTGAATGTTACATTTAGGTATTAAACCGTACAAAATGGCACGTTCCTTATGTTTTGAGCTGGTGCTCTGACATTCGGAATATAGTGACACTTTGTCAGTATGTATTGAGTAACTAGAAGATATTTCTGATAATCGTATAATAATTTACTTAAACGAACAACATTGAATTTTTCAAATTTGTAGACTTAGACGAAGAAACAACGAACATTAATATTGTAATTTTCATAAATGTATTTATTTACAACTAGCATCCCGTCGGTCCGCTTCGTTAAGGTATTGCCGTATCCTAATTTTGAGAGCTTAAGATCGCTCTGTAATGCAAGTACAGTTTTGTATGTCTTAGTTCCCAAATGAACCCGATTCCAAATTTTGAGTGCTCTAGCTCAATTCGCAGAGAAAGTACTATTTTGTATGTCTTAGTACCTAAATGTACGACTTTGAAAAAAATCTTTCGATCGCCCAAAACTTGTCGTCAAGGTATAGATGTATCCAAATTTTGAGTGTTTTATCTAACTCCGTAAAAAACGTCAATTTTGTACGTTTGAGTAACTAAATGCCCAAATAAAAATATCTTCCAGTCGCCCAATATATACTTTAAAGGTACAATTTCCACCACAATTAGTATGTTTTCTTCCACATGTCGTATTTTGGTCAAGACTGTGATAGTGTTTGTCAAAATGCTTTACTCTAGCTGTTCCCGTTCGCTGTAGGGAGAGATGAGCTCTTTTGTATTATTTTACACTTCCTCGTTGTACCTACATGCCAAATTTCAGACCCCTAGCCCCATCTGCAAAGAAATTATCAAATGGTACCAATTTTAGAACCAAAATTTTAGAATTTTAAATAGATCATTTAGTCACCCTTCATATGTTTCCTCGTTGTAACTACATGCCAATTTTCAGACCTGTAGCTACATCTATAAAGAAAACACCAAATGGTAACAATTTTGGTAACAAAATGTTCGAATTGTGAATAGATCATTTAGTCACCCATCATATATTTTCTAGTTGTACCTACATGCCAAATTTCAGTTTAAAGAATGTACCAAATGGTACCAATTGCTGTACTTTACATAAGTAATCTGATACTATTTTTGCAATTTTTCCTTTTCGGGAGATATCTTTTAAGACAAATTTCTTAATTCTAGCTCTATCCATCCGCCCTGCACAAAGTTCTCCCATTTCGTAAATTTACTTTTTTTAGTACCTACATGTAGAAATTTCGAAAAGGTCTTCGATTCATTTAATCAAGTTTGTCATGGTGTACCTAAGTTCCTAAATTCAGAGCTCTAGCTCAATTTATAAAAAAAGTGCCAAATAGTACAAATTGCAGCACTGAACGTTTCATTTCTCCCACATCCGGAACTTCAAAAATTTTTCCACCAAATCTTATTTCACAATTTCGTATTTTTGTTTCTTTCTTTTTGTATATCACGGAATACCGCCTTATTCCGTGCCTATGATCCAATACCAACATTTGTGCAAGATTTCATGATTCTACCTGTAGCCGTTTGGGCTGGGCGACGATCATTCAGTCAGTCGCGCTATCCTTTTATATATTTTGGCAATGGCATAGTAAATAAAAATGAATAAAAAACATTTATTTATTTGTTTTTTATTCATTTTTTTATACTATTTAAAAAAGTGTAGAAATCACTTTAAAAAAATTGTTTAATGAGAAATATATAAAAAAAAATGTCTAAAATTACTTTAAAGAAAAAATAAAACAGAAAAAAATTGCCGGCCGCCGGAATCGAACCTGGGTTTGCGGTAGAAATGGAGTCGGATTGTACATGAGCATTTTTACTCTTGCCGTATTGCATGCACCTACGTCTGCCTGCAAACTGCAATGAAGCGGGTATGAAAATATTGGGTTGCCCAAAAAGTAATTGCGGATTTTTCATATAGTCGGCGTTGACAAACTTTTTCCACGGCTTGTGACTCTGTAATTGCATTCTTTCTTCTGTCAGTTATCAGCTGTTACTTTTAGCTTGCTTTAGAAAAAAAGTTTAAAAAAGTATATTTGATTAAAGTTCATTCTAAATTTTATTAAAAATGCATTTACTTTCTTTTAAAAAATCCGCAATTACTTTCCAATAATAATTAACACTCGAAAAGGGTCAAATATCTCAAATATAATTGCCTAAATATAAAAAAATGTTTTTTTCTATTTTGGTCATACAAATATCCCATTTTTCAACTTTAAGAATAGGCCTTATTTAATTGGTGCTGTTGCAGGCCAGTTCAAAACACTGTTTTTGTAGGACTCGTAAATTAACATATTTTGCAGGCCCTTCTGCAGGCGTATATCGAGCAATGGAAAGTGCATGACTTCGTACCAATGACACACAATGTTTCTTTTGAAATTGTGTTTACATTTGTGTGGAAGTACTGGCAACTGCCTTTGCATGCACATGCGTATGCATGTATGTCGCCTCTTTCCGCTACTGGGTACCTCTTAGAAGCATTATTCAGTCATCATCCGTAAGAGGTTATTTATGGTGGTTACCCATAGAAGTGGCGATAAAATGCCCCTCTGTCGCGTCCCTTGCGTCAGTTTCTACCTTATAGTTATGCCACGAGACCCATAGTTATTTCACCTGTTCCTTAGCATATGATTTATCCAGTCTCTAAGGACCCAGTCCACCCGGTTCTGATCTAAGGATTGAATCAGTTTGTTGATCCGCACATTGTCAAAAGCCCCTTCGAAATCAAGGTATACCGCCAATGTGTACGTCTTAGCATCAAAGGATTCTTCTATTATATGCACAAACTCGTGCTTGATGTTAGTATTTGAGAAGTTTACTGGATGTCCTACTCTTAATCATGGTATTCACAATACGTTCCATGATTTTGAGTGGAAAGGACGTAAGGCCGCTGTCTCTGCTCTCATTCCCATGTCGTCTACCAGCGTTTAAGTTCGGACATGGGTTTTTGACTGAAACTTTTTCATCTTAGCGGAGTCATTAAAGGCCAAAACAGAATCAGCACGTTGAGCATTGATTTTGAGTGTCACGTTGTAAAAATGCAACTATGCTCACAAATCCCACAAATGAAACGCGGTAAAAATTAAAAAAAAAAAAAATAACTTTGGTACTTTAAAGTGAGCGTTATTCGGTGTTGCCACATGTGAAGTAGTATTTTCAGTCGTCAAAGTTAAAAATTGTTTAACTTTGCGAGTTGGTTTTTTACATTTGTTTGCAGAGTTGCATTTTTCAACGCGACGCTCCGTTGGCACGTTTTGCCTCTCTGAAGATCTTATTGTGTTCCTTGAGCCATGCGTTATACACATCCCTAAACTTCCGCTTTTTTACGACATGTTTTGTTATAAAGTCTGGGGATCCTGATATTGCGAATCTCCCCAATCATCCAGGGTTTTTCTTGGGCTGGGTTTTTCCTTTCTCGAAGAGGGAAACTATCTTCGAAAGACCCCACTTGTACAGTCGTAATCCGGTTGACATTGTCGTCAATGTCTTCTATGCTTGCACAATCTATGTTATCTTGCCCAAGTCTTCTTCTGAGAAGTCTTACGACTTTTGTCCAGATGGTTTTGAACTTATTCCCGACGCTGACCGTGCTATTTTAAACCTAACGTTGCAATGGTCAGAGAATAAGATTTTCATATCGATAAGATTTTCCAAATATATTGTCACATCTTAAACCTCCTCCCTAATCCTATAAAGGTAGCGGTGTTAGCAATATAAAGTGTTATTAGGTCGTTAATATTCAAGAATTCTGCCAGGGCTTGGCCCCGCTTATTAATGTTGGTACTACCCCACGAAATGTGGTGAGAGTTCGCATCGCACCCATCGTAACTCATTTCCTGTCTGTTTTACCTTCCTCACCGGCTGTTGCAGCGCTAACGAGGGTAGCGGTGTCGTAGAGTCGAAAGACAGATAAAGTGATGCCAGGTATGCTTCACCGTCTCCCTGTCTAATGCCTGTTGCGTTCGAAGTTGACAACTCTGGGGAAAATATATAATTTAAAATTGTATGACAAATCACGCAGGTCTTCGGCCTTCGGAGTACCAGTGGTAGCATAGAATAATGGGTAGTTGATATGTTCGGTCCAGAAACTTTGTTCCGGGCAGTCCATGGCTTCTGAATTAAGGCAATATGAACTTGCCCTTGCTGATGTTCTCCATCAGAGCGTGTGGATGACCCCAATCATTGGTCCTTCAGTAAATAGGCTACTTGAAAGTTGGTGATTGTTCTAACGTCGGCTCCCTGTTCATTAAGGTGCATTGAGTCTCTCAACCCAACTTGAATATTGGACGCCAAGAAAGATAGATTGTCGTTTATATTGTGTTCATTTTGGCTGGGCCGAATACAAGTCATCCTCCACCAATGACATATGTATATAAATATAAAATTTCCCATAAAAATTAATGAATTAATGATACTTCTCTCATATCAATGAAACTACAATACTTGGTAGAGAAGTTTTAACATGGCTGGATTCCTCAACTCTTTTAGCAGTTTTGTGTTCCCATTTTCATTAACTTAAACTTCGTGTTGAAAAATGAAAATCTGCAAACAAATGTCAAAAAATCGACTAGCAAAAGTCAAGTCAACGACTAAAAACACTACTTACGTGTGGAAGCACAGAATGACGCTCGCTTTTAATTGTCAACGTTGAAAATGTTTTAACTTTTCCGCCTATGTGCGATTTCGCTGGAATTTGTTTCAGGGCTTAGTTAGGCTCCTCGATATCCATGTTCAATATGGCCAAGTTCGGTCAAGATTTGGATATAGCTGCCATTTATACCGATCTGCCGATTTATAGTTTTAGGCCCAGAAAAGGAGAATTTATTAACAGATTTCGCTGAAATTAAGCCCAATGAGTTACGTTAGACCCCTCGACATTCTTACCGAGTATGTTTAAGATCCTTTTTTTTTTTGGGATATAAGTGGCATATGGACCGATCTCCCCTTTAGCGTCTTGGGTCAATAACAGGTGTATTTATTGTCCGATTTCGTTGAAATTTGATAAAGCGAGTTATTTTATGCAACTCGACATCCCTGTCCCGCAGATCGATACAGATTTGGATATAGCTGTCATAAATATTCCATCATATTTAGATAAAGCTGCTATGGGTTCATAAATGAAGCATTTTTCACCTTATATATATATATATATATAAGGATATATATATATCCAAGGTGGTGGGTATCCAGTTCGGTAAGTTCGGCCAGGCCTCCACCATATTTCGTCATTCGGTTTGTAACTCCTCAAAATATTCGTCTAAGACCCCACATTTTAAGACGATCAAGCCTTGTCCGTCCGTACGTCGAAAGAATACTAACTTTCGAAGGAGTAGCCAGCCGCTTGAAATTTTACACAAACTCTTCTTATTAGTGTAGGTCGGTTGGGATTGTAAATGGGCCACATCGGTCCATGCTTCTAGAGGGCGCAATTCATACCCGATTTGGCTGAAATTTTGCATGACGTGTTTTGTTTGGACTTCCAACAACTGTGCTAAGTGTGGTTTTGTAGCCGTTGATTGAAATTGTATCCGTTGATTGAAGCGGGCGTGTTTTTATTTGGCTCCTCAAAGAAAAAAATATCCACATCTTGGAATAGGTAATACCTATTAGGAAAAAAATTCAAAGCCTTTGTGGAGTAGTCAAGTAATTGACTCCAAAGACCCAACAGCTGCGGTGGTGGCGTCAGATCGTAGCAAGTTGTTCTACCCTCCTATAGGTGTGGGCGCCTTAGCACCTGTAGTCGAGAGTAATGCTTCAAGCGCACAATTAGTGGTCAGACTAATAAATGAGGAAGGGACGGATAAACCAGAGGGATGCACAGTTCGTCCCCAGCCTTTAAGTAAAGGTGGTGTTTCCGACTCGGATTCAGACAGCGACAGTGTCAATGAAACAGTCATCGCAGCCGAATCGAGAGATGAGGGCATCGGGATGACGGCAGAAGTGAGCAATGGCTTTGCTAACTCACAAGCAGACCGAGAAAGCGATCCAGGGCACGACGAAGGAGACAGAGGAATATGTGCAGCAGCGCAATCGGGCGAAAGTGCAGGATGCTGGAAGGGATAGAACTGACATTTCAGACACTTCTACGTAAGCTGGAAAACGAATCAGATCTTCCGAAGAGCATAACACCGTTAAAATGTTGCAGAAGAAAAAGAGCTCCGCGTTTTCAAGTACTCTGGGAAAACTAAGCTAGCCATCCCGCAATGGAGACTCGAGATAGTGTCCTGCGGAGGTAGACAAAGTCGGAACAGGAACGAAGGAAGCGCGCATGGCCCATTAGTCTCCTTGGGGGACTGTGACTTCCTGAGGCCACAGCCATCACGGAAGGGGAAGATGGTCGCTGAGAATGGTAAGGAACCGCCATCTTATGCCAGAGTGGCAAGGGCGCACAACAGAGATGAGCTGACTCATGCAGTCATCAATATCGGCAGTGCATGTGGTAGGATTCCACCAGATCATCGGTCCCAAGTGGAGGATCTGGTTAACAATCGGATTTTCGAACATGTGTGGAATTCTGGAAAGGATCCACCCAACAAATCATGAGCTGCGAGTATAGAGGGGACATCTTTACGCTGCGTTTTGCGTCGGTGGAATGTATTGATGCCGTCAAAGGCATCCACTCTCCCTGGGACGGCGCAAAGCTCGACCTGGTGAGAAAGATGGACATCCCCCAGCTCACAAAGCCGACGGTCTTCATCAAGGGACGGGGCAGTAAAATTGCGACGGATCGCATCCCAGCAAAAAATGTTTCCTGTCTGGGAAGCAATACGAAAATATTCTAGCACACTAATGCGCATTTTGAATGTTCAATAAGTATACATGAAACTATAATATAATGTAATGTAATATTCTTCAAAAAATTTACAAAAAAAATATGGTTTTAACATACTTTTGTGCAGTTATCTATTACATAGGGTATGTATGAGACATGGCTTCAATGTATGGTAAAGACGAATTTGTTTTGCATCCATATTGCTTCTGATCAGCGGTTGTGTATGCTAATAGTGTTTTGAGCTCATTGGACGAAGATCAAGTAAAACAATTCGTGCTTCACGAAAGCTAGGAATTGACCCGATCTTTATCCGCGTGCTTTAAAGAGATTTAATTATCTTCAGTTGAATTTGGGAACTCGGGCAAAAAGGTTATCGCGCGTGTTGTGTTTTATTTTTTGTTGTTGTTTTATATTTTTTTAGGCAGTATTCTCAAAAGATTTTGAGACTGAATTCAAATTTAAATACTTTTATTTTATTTCATTTATTTTTTTAATTGATTACTGTAAAACGCCATCTGATACTGAGCTTTGTATGTTATTGACAATTTATTTTTAATTGCACACTGCAAATAAAAACAAAATAATAAAAAAAAAAAAACATTTATTTTATGGGACATTAATTGCAGAAAACGGTGTTTTCATTGAAATGTTCCATTTTTGATGTTAAACAAGAAGCGCATTTTGGATCTTTAAACAATCGCATTTAAGTGAAACATCGCCCACAAAAATCATGCATGCCGGAAGCAACTGTGTATGCTAATGTCACAATAGTTTTAAGTTACACTATTGCATCCAGGGATGCAATATTTTTTTGCTGGGATGTTGCGATTTTTGGGCAGGCAAAACCAAGGTAGTGGAAGGTCTTCCACAGGGAGGAGAAGAAGGAAGATTGGCTAAGACTAAAGGCATGGCGCACTACGGGAGCAAGGCCCTCTTATTGAAGATTGTGAAGACTTAGATAGGCTGAAATCCTCACATTGAGACATTAGGCCGTGCAGTGGCAGGTGTCTCAATACCGCCCAACGAACAGGGGGCTGACGGTGAGATAATCACGGCCTCTATCAATATTGGAAAGACTAGGATAAGCAAAGATCCCAATACTAAAATATCAGGCAGTGCAGTGGGGAGAGACCCAACAGAGCCTAACTAATAGGGATCGGACTCGACGACGGACCCATCACCGATTAAAAGATTCGGAAGACTAGGATAGGTAAAGATCCTAATATTCAAACATTAGGCAGCGCAGCGACATGAGTCTCAATGCAGCCTAACGAACAGGGAGCCGACGATGGTACCGTCACCTACTCCCAGGAAGCCCATTTACTTAGGATTTGGAAGACAAAGATATGCAAAGATCCTGGTATTGAAAATCCAGGCAGTACAGGGAATGGAAACTGAATACAGCCTAACGAACGATGGAACCATTACCGCCTTCATAAAGAGTCGGAAGACTAGGATAGGCAAATAGCCTAAAACGTTGACATCAGGCAGTGCAGTGACAGGAAAGTCAATGCAGTCTAAAGAACAGGGAGCAGACGCTGAGATCATCACCTTCTCCCAAGATGCCCATATACTGGAAGATCAATGATTGAGGTAATCCAGATAAACCTTCACACGCTCTGATGGAGAAACCCAGCAAGGGCAAGATTCATATTGCCTTAACTATGCTAACACTGGTAATCGGTCGAGGACCTGCGTTATTTGTCATAAAAATTTGAATTATGTATTTTCGCCAGAGTTGTCAACTTTGGACAGTCATAAGACAGGGAGACGAGGGTATGCTCCACCCTGCATCACAATATCTGCTTTTCGACTCTCCATCACCGCCATTCTCGGACCTGCAACGGTTGGTGAGGAAAGCAAAACAGACAGGAAATGAGCTATTACTAGGGTGCGATGCAAACTCTCACCACATTTCGTGGGGTAGTACCAACACTAATAAGCGGGGCCAAGCCCTGGCAGAGTTTTTGAATACTAGAAACCTAAGAACACGTTCTCTGAACATCGATACATTAGGTTTAGAAAAGCACGGCAGTCGTCGAATCCAATAAGCTTCAGGAATAAGTTGAAAACCAACTGGACAAAATTGAAAAGGCTACTCAGAAGAAGACTTGAGCAAGACAATTTAGATATTGTGGCAGTCGTCAAGGAAAGCGTTTTGAAAATTTTGGCAAGATGTGTCAATAAATGCGCTTGCTGTGACTCCAGAAGTTAAAATCCGGCGATATATATATGAGAGCTATATATAATTCTGAACCGATTTCCATGAAATTTACTAGTAATGTCGAAGCCAAAAGAAATACTTCCTCCCAAATTTTGAGAGAATCGGTTTACAAAATACCAATTTACAGCAAATCGGACGAACATATATGTAAATGGGAGCTAAATCTAAATCTTCTCACATAATGTGACAGTCGTCGAGCAAAAAGTTGTACGAAGTTTTGGGAAGGTTGGTCAATAAATGCGCTTACAGTTGCTCTAGGAGTTAAAATGATATATATATATATATATATACGATTTCCATGAAATTCATTAGTAATGTAGAGAGTCATAAAAAAACCTTCCTGCCAAATTTCGGGAGAATAGGTTGTCAAATGACCATTTTATTGCATTATTACTGAACATCGGACGAACATATATATGGGAGCTATATCCCCATCTGAACTGATTTTTTCCAATTTCAATAGGCTTTGTCTCTAGTCCGAAAAACATGCCTGTACCAAGTTTTAAGACGATCGGATGAAAACTGCGACTTGTACTTTGTACACAAATTCACATGGACAGACGGACATAGCTAAATCGAATCAGAAAGTGATTTTGGGTCGATCGGTATACTTATCAATGGGTCTATCACTCTTCCTTCTGGGTGTTACAAACACCCTGTTTATATGACAGCTATATCAGGTTATGAACCGATTTGAACCATACTTTGAGCAGTTGTTGGATATCATAACAAAACACTTCCTCAAGAAGTCAAGTCCCCAAATCTGTTTATATGACAGCTATATCAGGTTATGATCCGATTTGAACCATACTTTGAACAGTTGTTGGATATCATAACAAAACACTTCCTCAAGAAGTCAAGTCCCCAGATCTGTTTATATGACAGCTATGTCAGGTTATGAACCGATTTGAACCATACTTTGCACAGTTGTTGGATATCATAACAAAACACTTCCTGCAAAATTTCATTTCAATCGGATAAGAATTGCGCCCTCTAGAGGCTCAAGAAGTCAACACCCAAGATCGGTTTATATGACAGCTATATCAAAACATGGACCGATATGACCCATTTACAGTACCAACCGACCTACACTAATAAGAAGTATTTGTGCAAAATTTCAAGCGGCTGGCTTTACTCCTTCGGAAGTTAGCGTGCTTTCGACAGACAGACGGACGGACATGGCTAGATCGACATAAAATGTCGCGACGATCAAGAATATATATACTTTATGGGGTCTCAGACGAATATTTCGAGTAGTTATAAACTGAATGATGAAATTAGTATACCCCCATCCTATGGTGGAGAGTATAAAAATGTTTAAGATATATGCAGTGTCTCAAAATGCATTGATAAAGTTGTGTGTGTGTGATGAAGCCATCACACCTAATATGGTTGAAAAGTCTTCGAACCAAAGACGAAACGCGTCCCATAGTGGTTGGTGTATGTTGCTATCGTTGGCTTTCCTTTTCCATTTGCATCTCCGATCATTGAGCTCGTCTCGAAAAAGAAACAAACAAAAAATTAAAACTATTATGCCAACATTTTGTCTTCAAAAAAAAAGTTCTTATAATTTAGTAAAAAAAAACATTAAAATTTTTTACATAGAAAAATAATTTAAAAGTGCTCCTGGTCTGATCAAAATTTTAACTTTGTAAAATATTATGAATACCAAATTTTTTCATTTGAAAAAATTTTAGTAACATTTTGTGTTTAGAATAAATGTAGTTTAATTTTTTTCTATAGACAAAATCGTTTTATTTATTTTAATTTATTTTATTATTTAATTTTATTTAATTTAATTTTATTATTTATTATTTTATTTATTAATATAAATAAAATAATAAATAAAATAAAATTATTTTATTTTATTTTGTTTTATGTTATTTCATTTTATTTTATTCTAATCTATTATATTTTTATTTTATTTCCTTTTATTGTATTGTTTATTATTTTGTTGTATTTTATTTACTTTTTTTATTTAATTTTTTATTTCATTTCAAACACATTCCTCCTCAATTTCTCTAGGAAGACATGCTATATAGCCTTCTCTTAGCAGTGGAAGGGCAATGACCCTAAACTATTTTTATCCCATGTGTTTATGTTTTCTTTTTGATAACAACAGCTAACTAAGTTGTGTAGGCTAGAGGGTAAGTATAAGCTTAACAAACGGTGGGACATGAGTTCAAAACCCCGAGGTGGCAAAAAAAAAATAATAATAAGCGAATAATTGTTAAATCCTACAAGGCCTTTGTTAAGAGCTTCATTGATAGGCTTTTTGTAAGGCCTTTTTCAACATGCCTTTATTAATGCCTTCTGTTGCAGGCCTTCCAGAAGTAATCAAAACAGAAGTGAATAGCAAGGAGTTGCTCTCCAATCCTACGTCATGTTTATATTAAATGAAGTTGTAATGGGGCGACCGGGCACACTTTCTGCACACGTACACACGCACACAAATTTCTTTGTGAACGTTGGCAATTTTACCATATATTTTTTATGTGATTGTTGTAAAAATGAGATAACCCTTAAATAATTCCACCATGGCTCCCTATTCTCTGATTAGGCTTGTCAGATGGTCGGGATTACCCGACACTCGACTTTTCGACAAGATAAATTCGAAAATCCAATCTTTTGGAGCCAGCACAACTACTGAACGAATTGGAACATATAAATATGATGTACCTTCTTTGGTGCAATCAATTTTGTATATTCGAAGCACTTGAATCACATCCGATTAACATTACACGTATCTGTTTGTTTGCTCTAAGCACAATACTGTTTTCACAAATAATGCTGTCGAACTGAAACTTGCCACAGTTCTGTTTTTGGTCCGATTTTATTTAGGGAACACAGAGAGAATTTTCCTTCATAAATGATATTGATCGGGTTTCATGACCTTTTGTTTATAAATACTATGAGAAGTTTTTTAAAAAAATCATCAATATAGGGTAATTTTTTAACTATTATCTTTTGGCAACACTGGGTTAAACAGCTCACGCACATTTCGTGTTTTGCTTCACTATCAAACATCTTCAGTTAGATCTATAACTTAACCATGAATCGTCCAACAAACGAACAACGCTCGCAAATTATTAAAGTTTCTTATCGAAGACGACTGCCCCAAACCCGGGTCCTTTCCAGGCTTCAGAAGCGGGATCACTCTGCTCATTTTCCCGACATCGGGAACAGGTTGAGGACAGTACTAAGGTACTAATGTTATGAAAAATATTCATAAATGCTACGAAGGTTTTTCATAAATGTTATGATAACTTTTCATAACCAAATCATGTTTGATTACCATATTATGAAAGGGGTGAGCTGCTTTTCGTATATATTATAAGCTGCAATCTGGCGATTTGTAATAAAGGGGATAAACCGGCCTTTATTACCAGGAACAGGCAGGAGGTACTAGATATTACCTTTGTATCGGAAAGTATAAGTAGAAGAATAAGCGACTGGGATGTGTTGAAAGACGACAGCTTCTTTGATCATCGTTATATTAGTTTCAGCCTTGGAGAAAATACTGCAGAAGTGGTCCCTCGGCTAAACATAAGAAGGGCGGATTGGGATAAATTTCGACTCGATTGTGGCATCATGGACGAAATGGACGAAAACGTCTAAGTGAGTCTGATGGCGGATTGCCACTTAAACCTATCCTAACCTAAACATGATATGTTTCATTGAAGTGATATTTGTTTCATTAATGTTATGAAAAGATTCAATGGGACGTATTTAAGCATTTTTTTCATAAATGTTATGATAAAATCATTATTATAATGAACAGTTTTCTTTCTGTGTAATCATTTTTTTTAAACTTTTTAATTGAATTTCAGAACGGTGAGTTGTATTAGGCTCTTTGCAATCAGCGCCACCATTCGGTATGGCTCCCATATAAACCGTTCTCTCGGTGTTATCCTTTGAATGCAGACAGAGTATGTTATTTATCCGAAGTTTTGCAAAGTTACTTCCAATTGACGTGCGTTGCTAAAAATCGCATAAGACCCATATGGGTTCAGATATGGATATAGCTCCCACCAGGGGTCTAACCAGGGAGGTTGTACCTTGAGATTATGTGTTCCATCGGGGGCAGCGAAGCGACCGAACGTATGCAAGTATGTATATAAAAAAGTCGCGTTACTGATTGATTGCTAAAATGTGTAGCGTAATAAAATAATATTTATTTATTTGTTTTCAAGTACAACAATCTCAAGTGTAGCACAAGAATTTAAATTTGAAACAGGTTTGATTGACACCAAATATTATATTAGAGGAAGTAATATATCTTAAATATGCTTACTATTTATGAGTATCAATAACAATTAGTTGAAAGAAAAAAATTTAAATGGTACTTGAAACAATAGAAAATTTACTTTTGGTAAAAAATCAGGCGAATTATTTTCCAATGATGTCCAACAAGAGGAAGAAACAACAAATTGTTGTTCTTACATAATCGTCGGCTATTTGTATATCGGCTAAAGACTATGGTATGTAAGAAGTATGAGCGTCATACAGCTGACGACGATAACATAGTTACACGCATCAAAATACAACGGCTGTGTTGGCTAGGTCAAGTTGTCAGAATGGATGAAGAAGCTCCAGCAAAGAAGTCTTTTGAAGGCAAACACGGTGGTACACGCAAACCGGGAAGACCAAAAGCCCGATGGGAAGATCAAGTTGTGGGAGACACCTCGAAACTTGGTGTCAAAGATTTTGGAATAAGCGCAGAAGATCGAGGCGCCTGGAACGCTTTTCTACGTTCAGCAAGTGGAACAAATAACCTGTCATAGCCAATTAAAGTAAAGTATGTAAGAATTTTGCATTTTTTTTCCGAGATACTATTGTGTGTTAAGGTAGCAGTGGAAGTTATATTTAGATAATAAAGTTGTGAACGATTCTGCAGCTGATAACTGACAGAAGAAAGAATGCAATTACAGAGTCACAAGCTGTGAAAAAATTTGTCAACGCCGACTATATGAAAAATCCGCAATTACTTTTTGGGCAACCCAATAGTTTACATTAAGTGGTGGCGGTCATATCTTTTTTCATATAAAAAAATTTATTTAGTTGTGTTAGTTTGGTTGTACATACACTCGCATGTATGTGTGTCAATGTAGACTCAACAACGGTTAATAGTACGAATGTTATCTCTGACGTCACGCGCACGAGATAGTTTAGCGGGAGTACTAAAAGGTATAAAATAATACGAAATGACTTTACAGATTCACAATGATACTATGAGTGTCCACAGGGGATTCCGAATTTCATATATTGGAGAAACCAGTGTTGACAGCTATTAAATACAAAATGGGTGAAGTCTTCACACAAGTCCATCACGCTTGAAATACATCTGGTGTTCACTTTAATTTATCTATTGCTGTGAATTAAAAAATTGCTTTGAATTAAAATCTGACTACGTAAATTTCCCTATAAATTAAAATGAATTATCAATGGTTATGTTAGGTAATAGCGAAGCAGGAGCTAGCGAAGCGGACCGGGGGTATGATATCTTCTCTCTAAATCAACAACCAACCCAAACGGCCAAAGCTAGAATCATGAAATTTTGCACGAATGTTGGTCTTTGGTCATAGGCGCGAGGTGAGGCGGGATTTGGTGATAATCGTACGTTACGCTACTAAAGGGTAAATGGAATGGGCCAGGATAATTAATTGGGGCTCAAATTAAAGAGCGTCTCGAAAAAATTTGATTTGATGAACAAAAAAAAAAACTCTGAAATTAGTACCGGAAGTGGGAGAAATAGTACGATTAGTGCCGCAAGTGATACTATTTCTTGTTAATTGAGCCAGAGCTCTGATTTTTGGTATATAGAAACACTTTGGCAACCTTAGTTGGGAGTGGGGCTGCGGAATCAAGGTTTTAAGTCGGACTATTGAGCTGGAGTCGTAGTTCGGCCGGAGTTGAGCCACTCTCCACCTTTGAGTTAGAGCTTTGAAATATAGCATGTAGGTATAACTAGCAAAAATATGATGGTTGCGGAAAGATTTTTCTTAAATTAGTACATTTTGGTACCAAAAATTGAAAAGAATACGAAATAGGTTATCTTGATATACAGCATCGGGTAACAGCTAATATAAAGGAATTTTGCAAAAATGATTATAATCCAGAAGTGGAATAAATCGTACTTATAGTGCTGTTAATGCTACTATTTGGTACTTTCTTTACGAGTTGAGTTAGAACTTTGAAATTTTGGGTACAACTACACCTTTTCAAAAAATTAATTTGTAATTTGAATCAAAGAAAATTTCATTAAAATGTTGACTTAAAAGTATTTATTGAAATTTGTATTTTGAAAACAATATAGGAAAATGTTGTCGTTTGATAAAAATAATTCCACGATTGCTACCGGGGCATCCGTAGTTTGCGGATAATGGAATTCTCTATACGGAGTAACTGCAACGGCAGTCGCGGACAGTCAGCTGTATTCGAGCGGAGAGTCTCAGTGAGAGACCGGACGGCATCGGCTCTTTCACAAATACCGAGTGCCTATGATGCCCGATATGACAGGGCGTGTTGTTGGCACCTTGAAATAACCAATGGCCAACATGTTCCTGCGGTGATCGGTTCTTTGGACCGGAACGAGCTTGCTCACGTACAGGAGCTTGCAGAGAATTGCCACTTGCACATGAAAATGTGGCTACAATAACAAGAAAACACCAAAAATGCATTTAACCTTCCACGGTAGACCAGGGTAGTTCTAGCTCAATTCCAATGGGGCTGGGATTGTTTCCACCATCATAGACGTTGGTCTCTAATATAACTAGGGACCACACATCACATGTGTCAAATGCATGACTCTCTGGTGGACATGAGGATTCCTCCTGAATCGAGTTTATACGATTTTGATGGGCAGGATAATTATCGTACCAATAGCAAAGGGCTTCAATAGGAATATTATGACTAGAGCTCAAGGACGGTTCTTGTAAACATTTTTGGGGCTTTAGGATAATTGTGGGATCTGTAAGTCATTTTAGTAGACCCCCCCCCCCCCCCTCTAAGGGGGGAATGGCAGATTAGAGGGAACTTCTTCAGCCCGCCTGGGCCCCATTATTTTCATGCATGTTGGCTCCTTATCTTCTTCATTCTAATGCCTGATATTGTATCGCTGTAAATTTTGTCTTTGTTCTTTAGCGCTTTTTGAATCAATTAGGGGGCGACGCAATAAATCGCATGTTCCCTGACTGAAGATAATAGCGATTGAGGTTGTTAGACGCGTACCATTATCTTACCTAAGTTTAAGAAACAAAACTGCAGTAAACTCAAAAAAAAATTTATTAAACTTTATTTTGAAGTTTAAAAACGTATAAGGCGAATTCAAAAATGATTTGACATATCAAATTCCATCTGGTGTGCTGATGCGGACAGAATATGTCAATAAAATAATGCCATTATGTCATACTAAATGTAAAATGTGTCAATCAAGAATGTACGAACTTTACAAATTTTTGGGAAAAAATGATAAAACAAGTTGGACCACATATTTCAAAAATCTGAACCTACCTTAGACTTAAGACCATCCCATTTTAATGCTATTTAGAATGAAAATGCGACACAAAAATTTGTATTTTGGAACAAAAAAATATATTGAAGCCAATAATATATTTGCATGTGTGCACCATACGAGATCTATCTAAATGCGGATGAAAAACGTTTTCAAGTATTAAATGGGCATAATCTATTTCATTAAATGTATTTAAATTACTAGCAAGACTTGTTCTTTTTTCAGAGAGTATATGCCTTGCCTTGATGTCAATTCTATGTTTACATTCACAGCCAACCACCCACTTTTTGCACATTCTCTTTGTATGTGTTTCTATTTCTCTCATTTTGCTGCACACGTACTCACACTAGCGCACTTTTCTTTGGTTGTTTTGAAAACAATGTCATTTATGAAAAAAAAACCCGGCAGATACGGGATAACAATGAGCACCACACAGGCTGGAACTTTGAGCTCCGACTTGTGTGGTGTCCATCGTTATCACGGGAAGCTTAGCTGAAAGCTCCGTTTTTATGCAGAGTAGTTGCAAATGCGGCCGCGGGCAGTCTGCGATTTTCGAGAGGAGAGTCTCAGTGAGGAGTCAGGTGGCACTGGCTCTTAATTAAATACTGAGTGCTAATGATACTCGAGATGACAAGGCGAGTTATTGGCGCCTTCAAATAACCAATGGCCAACATCAGCGTCTGTTCCCAGGTTAGGGGCAGCTGGAGACGAGCGTCGCATCTTGGAGCATAGGCTCGCCACAGCGAGGGATACATGTGCAATTCCACAAAACCCATGCGGTTGGGGCGCTGGCCCAGTAACCCGCCCCCGGAAAACTATGAGAACTACTATGTGAAACAAAGGAATAGTAACCCCCCCAACGTTGACGACCCACGCAAACGAAAAAGAACCATGATTTGCGGATCTGCACCTGGAATGTCCGCACTTTTTATAGAGAAGGTGCAGTATACGCGCTGGCGGATGTATTAAAGAAGTACAAGGCTGATATTGTATTACCTCCTTACAGGAAGTGCGATGGACTGGGAATGGCGTCACTAAAACACCAAACGGTGACGAACTATACCATAGCTGCCATAACACGAGGCATGAAATTGGCTGTGGATTTGTGGTTAGCCGGAGACTGAAACACCTTGTTTCCAGTTTTACTCCGATGGATGAGAGGCTAGCCACAATCTGCTTAAAAGCCAAATTCTTCAACATCAGTCTTATTTGTGCCCATGCCCCGACGGAAGACAAAGACGAGCAGACCAAGCATATTTTCTACGAGCGCCTAGAGAGTGAATATGACCGCTTCCCCGCCCATAATATTAAAATCGTTCTGGGAGATTTTAATACGAAGATAGGGAAGGAAGACATTTTTGGTCCAACAGTCGGAAAGTTTAGCCTCCACGAGATAACGTCCAGTAATGGGTTGAGGCTGATAGATTTCGCCGCGGCAAAAAACATGGGAGTTAGTAGCACCAGATTTCAACATAAAAATATTCACAAAGCCACATGGCTGTCACTCGATCAAAACACGAGGAACCAAATTAATCACGTTGTGATAGATGGAAGGCATGCAAACACAACAAATGACAGCGGCATACTCCACTCGGCTGACCCAACTGCTTGATGACAGCACTCCTTGTTCCGATGATATAATGGCGCAGTGGCAAACTATTGCCCACTCCATGGAAAATGCCGCGAAATCCGTAATTGGGTACCGAAAGCCTCCTCCAAGAAACCCATGGTACTACCAAGAGTGTTGAGATGCTACTGATGATGCCAAGAATGCGGCATATAGAGCAACCCTGCAATCAGTAGCAACGCGCCAGATAAAGTAGAGGCATCGGGAGAAAAGGAGAGAGGAGAAACGTCGATTCCGCAGAAAGAATAAGGAAATGGCAAGTCGTGAGTGCAAGCGAATTGAGATGTACAGGAGTCAGAATGAAGTCCGGAAATTCTACCAAAGAATTAAACATTAAACCGATGGCTTTGGTGCAGGCACATCCTCCTGCAGAGACAAAGAAGGAAATTTGGTAACTGACACAGATAACCTTCTGAGGATATGGAAAGAACATTTTACCCAACTGCTAGTGTCCGACGTTGGCGGCGAAGAGGATACCGCAGAACCAATCCCTGATGATGGTATAGAATGTTTACCTCCTAGTCAGAATGAGGTCCAAGTAGCTGTGACCCGACTAAAGAACAACAAGGCAGCAGGATCCGACGAGTTACCCGCTGAACTGATTAAGACCGGAGGCGACACGCTGATAAGGCGTATGCATCATCTTATCTGTGCAAGAAGAACGCATACCCGATGATTGGAATCTCAGCATACTATGTCCCGTACATAAAAAAGGAGACAAGACGGAATGTGCCAACTACAGAGGAATAAGTCTCCTCCCCATCGTATACAAGATACTCTCGAACATACTGTGTAAAATATTAAAACCTAAAGTCAATGAGATAAATGTGGCTTTAGACCTGGTAAATCTACCCCAGACCAAATATTCACACTGCGCCAAATCCTGGAAAAGATCCGAGAAGAAGAAATCAACACCTACCATCTCTTTGCTGACTACAAAGCCGCCTTCGATACTCCTTTACGTTCAAAGGTATTTCAAGCCATGTGTGAGTTTTTTATCCCTGCAAAAGACTCTGCAGGATGATACTTGCTGATACGCGTTCCTCAGTAAGAATAGGAAAGAATCTCTCCGAACCATTTAATACCAAACGAGGTTTCAGACAAGGAGACAGCCTATCGTGTGATCTCTTTAATATCCTGCTGGAGAAGATTATACGAGATGCAGATGTGAATAGATATGGCACACTAATCACAAGAGAACACATGCTACCCGCCTATGCCGACCACATCGATCTCATAGGTCGGTCACTGGAAGTAGTAACTGCAGTCTTTGAAAGAATCGAAAGAGAGTCAGCGAAAATGGGTCTGGCAGTTAATGGAGATAGGACGAAATGGATGGTTTCAACTCCCAAAAAGCCTTGCACAACCGAGCAGATAAAGAAAATGGAGAAAGTTGGTAACCACAACTTTGAGATAGTCAGTAACTTTATCTACCTCGGCACCGCCGTAACCGAAACGAATGACACCAGTTTTGAGATTAAGCAATGAATTATACTGGCAAACAGATGCTACTTTGGACTATGAAGAAGAAACAAGGCCACCTTTCGACAGACGAAGATTACACTATTCAAGACACTGATACTACCCGTGCTGTTATATGGTTCTGAAGCATGGGTACTTGTGAAAGCAGATGAGGCAGTGCTTGGAGTATTTGAGAGAAAGATTCTTCGTAAAATATATAGAAAAGTTTGCGTTAATGGAAAATATAGGCGACGTATAAACCACGAGCTGTATAAGCTGAATGACGACGATAGCATAGTTACACGCATCAAAATAAAACCGCTGCGTTGGCTAGGTCATGTTGTCAGAATGGATGAAGAAGCTCCAGCAAAGAAGTCTTTTGAAGGCAAACACTCAAACCGGTAAGAACAAAAGCCCGATGGAATGATCAAGTGGTGGGAGACACCTTGAAACTTGGTGTCAAAAATTTTAGAATGAGCGCAGATCAGCAAGATCGAGACGCTATTCTACGTTCGGCAAGTGGAACAAATATTCTGTCATAGCCAATTAAAGTAAAAGTCATATATGAAATGACATCTTGACGACGAGATGGCGGATTGCACCATATGATTTGTGATTATTGCATAAATGACACTACCTTCAATTGTTTGGCCATGGAGTTCTATGAGCAAAATAGTAGCTAAATGTCGCTGGGTCAGTATAAATTTCGCTTCGTTGATGGTTCCGTCGTTGGAGATTAGGAAGACTAAGAAGGATAAAGATTATAATGCTGAAACATCAGGCAGTGCAGTGACAAAGAACTCAACGTCAGGCATTGCAGGGACGGTAGACTAAATACAGCCTAATAAACAGGGATCCGACGATGGAACCATTACCGACTAGGAAGACTAGGATAGGCAAAGAACCTAATGTGATAACATCAGGCAGTGCAGTAACGGGAAACTCAATGCAGCCTAATGAGCAGGGTGCGGGCGATGAGATCATCACACACTCCCAAGAAGCTCGAGACACTCCCAAGAAGCTCGAGACAGCACGCGGAGGAAATCAGCAAGGGCAAGATTAATATTGCCTTAATTCAGGAGCCATGGACGACGCGGAACAAGGTTTTTGGACTGAACCATATCAATACTAGTGCTCGGCTGTGTCATTTTGTACATTTTAGTGCATAATTGTTTCAAAAATTTTACTCACTCAACACATTCTGTAAACTGTATCCCAGTTTTGATACTTTTAGCTCAATTCGTAAAGAAAGTACCAGTTTTTATGTTTTGGTATCTAAGTGTAAGAATGTCAATATCTCCCAGTCGTTCGATATATACTCTCAAGGTGTATCTATCTGTATACCAAATTTCAGAGTTTGAGCTCTATACGTAAAGACAGTACCATTATGTTTGTTGTTATACCTAAATGTACGAATTTCAAAAATTCTTTTAGTCGCCCGCTAAATACTCCTAATGTGTATCTCTATCCAAAATTTCAGACTTCTAACTCAATCCGTTAATGAAGTACTCTTTTGTACATTTAAGTACATACATGTACAAATATTCTAAGCACTCGATATACACCGCAAGGGTTAATTGTGTTCTTATTTTAAAAGCTTAAGCTCAATCCGTAAGCAAACTACCATTTTGTACGTTTTGGTACCAAAATTACCAATTTAAAAAAATTTTGTAGTCGCTCAATATATACTATCAAGGTGTACCTGTGTCCCAAATTTTATAGCTCTATCTCAATCTGCAAAGAAAGTTCCAAATAGTGCCAATTACAGCACTTAAGTACGTTTTCTTCCACTCGTGGTATGATCACAGCATTTCGTATTTGATACAACTTTCGTACCTTTTCTTGTCTAATTAATTTTTCCTGTATCCGTTCACTGTAAAAGTAAAGCGCTATTTTCTTACTATTTAGTATTTTTTGTTACTAAAATGTACGAATTTCAGAGCCCTAGCGAAATTCGTAAAGAAAGTACGAAATGGTATCAAATGGGGTACAAAACGTACTTTTTCTCCCGTTTCGCGTATTGTTTTTCATATTTTTTCTATCTACCCCCCTTTATTTCGAAACAACAATCATTTAAGCAAAATTGCGGAGTTCTAGCTCTACTTGGTACTTTTAAGTACAAATGTCCAAAAACTTTTTACGATTCCAAACTTATGTTATCTAGTGTACTATTGTACCAAAATTCATAGCCCTAGCTCAATTGACAAAGAACGTACCAAATAGTATCAATTGCTGTACTAAACGTACTATTTGAACCACTTTGGGTAAAACGTCGGGAAACTTTTTTCACCACATCATATGTTTTGGACTCGCGCTTTAATTTGAATGCAAATAATTCCTCAAAATGAAAGCCGTTTAGGTACGCCTGAGCAACAAAGTCAAAATTTTTCTATCTACCCCCTTTATTTCGCAACGAATATTTAAGCCAAGTTGCGGAGTTCTTCTAACCGTTCGCCAAGTGAAAAGTTTTCCTATTTCGTAGCTTTTTGGTACTTTTGAGTACCTAAATGTCAAAAAACCCATTAAGACGCCAACTTAGGTTAACAAGTATACTTATGTACATAGCTCTATTTCAACCACATTTGGAAACTTTTTTCACCAAATCTTATTTTTTGGAGACGCTTTCTAATTTAAACGCTGGTAATTCCTCAAAATTCTAGCCATATAGCCACAATTTTCGCACTACGTACGAATGCCACTAAATCCCGCCATATCTCGCACCTTCGACCGAAGACCAAGATTTTTGCAAAATTTCATGATATTAGCCCAGCTCAGGCGGCGGGCTTTGATCAGTCAGTCATTCCCCCGTCTACTTTATATATGGTTCCCTTCGCTACAATCATTATTACCACCGTTTCAGTGTAAGACTTCCGAAATCCAAGTAGTCTCTCAATTTAGTTCGCCGTGGTTAACATCTTCACCCTATTTTCAACCTTGTTAAAGTGGTAGTCTATTATCAGACTCACTTAGACGTTTTCGTCCGCTCCGCTGCACACTCCTTTACTTTTAAATTAAGAAGAGAGAAGTAGTGTTTATTGACATTAGTCTTGAATTTTTGGATGTCTCGTATTTGTGACAAACAGCCTTAAGTCAGGAATCAGGATTTGGATGAAATTGTTCATAATTTCTCCCACAACCTCCAACTCCCGTTTTATCCGACCTCCCGGCTTTACTTAGTAAGCGTCTAGAAGGCGCAATCATTATTTGATATGACCGAAATTTTGCATAATAATTTGTCCAATAAATCCCAACATTCATTCCAAGTATGGTCTGAATCCGAGTCTATTCATCACCTCGATATAATCAAATCACCCGACTTCACTTCTTCAGAATATACCGGCAGCAATTCCTAACCAAATTTTAAACAATAGGTAAAAACACATTAAGTTCGGTCGTGGGCATATTTTTTATTCTATTTTAATATAAACCTACTATATCTATATTAATGTCCAAGTATGGACCGATTAGGATCGTATTCGGTTCAGGTACCGAGAAATTTATTTAGTCACAGTTTAAAACTTCGAGGAAATCAGGTTGTAAATGAGGATTGTATGGCTTAAGATCCAAGATCTGCAAATCCATCCATATATTCAAATATAGTCTGAACCGCGTATTGTTGGACCATTCGGATGTCAGGTGACCTAGTGCAACTCCATCCGGTAACAAATAGGGCTTTTATGAGCTTAAAACTCTAAGTATTGCCCGATCTGGACTATATTCAGGTCGAACAATGAGGCCTAGAGTAGTTCTCTGTTCCAACTTTCAACAAAATCAGGTAACAAATAAGACTTTTATGGGCTTAAGACCATTAATCGGCAAATCGATCTTTATAGCAGCTATATCTAAATATAGTTCGATCTGGACCAAACTCTTTGCGGATGTCGACAGGATGCCACTGTCGTTTTTGCCGCTTTGGTAAATTTTTGTATTCCTTGAACCGCTTGTAATACACATTCCCATATACATCGGTTTTTCTATGACGTGCTCTGTTAAAATGTCTGCGAACCTCTTTCCCAATATTGCGAATCTTCCCGGTCATCTAGGGTTTTTCTTGAACTGATTTCCGTTCCCGTAGAATACAACCACTAAATGTGGTGAGAATTCGCATCGCACCCTATAGAACCTCGTTTACTGTCTGTTTTGCTTTCCTCACCAACCGTTGCAGCTCTGACGTGGGTGACGGTGGCGGTGTCGGGAAGTCGAAAGGCAGATAAAGTGATGCCAGGTAGTTCCACCGTACCTCTGTCTCACCACAGTAGCATCCGACGTTGACAACTCTGGGGAAAATACATAATTTAAATTTTGTGACAAATAATGCAGGTCCTCGGCCGAGTACCAGTGTTAGCATAGAATAATTGGTAGTTGATATGGTTCAGTCCAGAAACTTTGTTCCGGGTCATCCTTGGCTCCTGAATTAAGGCAATACGAAACTTTCCCATGCTGATTTTCTCCATCAGAGCGTGTGTAGCAGTCTCGCTTCGGTGGAGGTTTATCTGGATTACCTCAATCATTGGTCCTCCAGTAGATGGGCATCTTGGGAGTAGGTGATTCATTAGACTGCATTGACTTTCGTGTCACTGCTCTGCCTGCTGTTTTCGTATAAGGTTCTTTGCCTATTTTTGTCTTCCGAATCTGCGTCGGGTGCCTGTTCGTTAGGCTGCTTTGAGTTTCCCGTCCCTGTACTGCGTGATGTTTCAGTAATTGGATCTTTGCCTATATTAGTCTTCCAAATCTAATGTGAATGGGCTTCTTGGGAGTAGGTGATGGTACCATGTCAGCTCCATGTTCGTTAGGCTTCATTGAGACTCCTGTCCTAACCTAACCTAACCTAGTCTTGTCGTCAGCCCCCTGTTCCTTAGGTATTAAGTCACCATCCACTGCACGGCTTGATGTCTCAGAATAAGGATTTCTGCCTTGCTCCCGTAGTGAGCCGTGCCTTTAGTATTAGCCAAACTCTACGGTGACTTGATCAATGCCAACCACAAGGAGAGTTCCTTCCTCCTTCTCTTCCCTCTGGAAGCCCAAGAATTCCAACAAACGATCCGTTGCTAATTTACTGCCCCGTCTCTTAATGAACACCGTCGCATTTGTGAGCTGGGGGATGTCCATCTTTCTCACCCAGGGAGCGTGGATACCTCTGACGAGCTATTCGACGGCGTCAACACATTCCGCCGAAGCAAAACGTAGTCTATAGATGTCCCCTCTAAATTCGCAGCTCACCTTTTGGGGTGAACCCTCTACAGAGTTCCACACATGTTCGAAAATCCGCTCGTTAACCAGATCCTCCACTTGGGACCGATGAACTGGTAAAATCCTACCGGATGCACAGCCTATATTGATGACTGCATAAGTCAGCTCATCTCTGTTGTGCTTCCTTGCCACTATGGCGTGACCTGATTCTCGTTCCAGCATCCGTAGAAGTGCTTGGAATGTCAGTTCTATCCCTTCCAGCATCCTGCACTTTCGCCCGATTGCACTGCGGGTACATACTCCTCTGTCACCTTCGTCGTGTCCAGGATCGCTTTCTCGGTCTGCTTGTGAGCTTAACAAAGCGATTGCTCACTTCTGCCGTCATCCCGCTGCTCTCATCTCTCGATTCGGCTGCGATGACTGTTTCATTGACACTGTCGATGTCTGAATCCGAGTAGGAAACACCACCTTTACTTAAAGGCTGGGGACGAACTGTGCATGCCTCTGGCTTACACGTCTCTTCCTCATTAATTAGTCTGACGACTAGTTGTGCGCTTGAAGCATTACTCTCGACCACAGGTGCTTAGGCGCCCACACCTATAGGAGGGTAGAACAACAACAACTTTTTACGTTGAAATAGATATTTGTAATCGAATCTTGCTGGGACACCATCTGCCAGTGGCAAGAGTAGCAATAGAGTTGACGAAAGAAGAGTTCGTTTATCCGTTTCTGAATCTATTTCTGAAATGCGTGGTGAAATTACGTTGTCTATTGAAAATGAGCTCTAGAAATTAGTTCAGGGGTTAAATTAAATAGAAGTGCTACCTATTGATAATTCAAATCCAGTGATAAGTTGTAGATCAGTCAGAAATATAGGCTTGAACAGTCCTGAGCAGATTATGAATACAACCCGTAATTGGAAATAATCTTTCTCAGGTTTAAATAAGGATATACCAGTCTAAGTATTTATCTATAGGGTGAATATTATGACCACCTATGTGAAACTATGATTCGCATCCTTTGATTGGAGATACGGCACGAATTGCTACATTTGGGAATATCTTGTGTTTCTAAACTTCGAGAAAAAGTGCAACATAAGGACCATACGACAGGTTCAGAGAACATGTTATCTTGGCATAGGCGGAGCAATGAGGACCACGCCCACTAGGGTACTGGAGACTATTCTAGATATCAGACCCATTGACATACAGATTAAGTGTGAGGCAGCCACTGCGGCTATGAGACTAAGTAGCACGGATTTCCTAACTTAGCATTTTCTTTTTAGAGGTTACCTTATAGTTTTTAGATCGCACAACCAACCCCGAATACAGGCTTAGGTGTATGTCCATAGTGGCATAGGGCGGATTAATATCTGCACCCCCTTTTCAATCTAACCTAACCTTCTTAATTTCGAAAATCGGTTAGAAAACACGAAAAGTTTGTCACAGAGATTCAAGCAGCAAATAAATGGGACCGATATCGAGACAGCGGCCAAGTACCTGAAGTTTATAGTGAGGAGCTGCAAGACAATGACGATTCTGAGGATGGTGATGTGATGGAAGTCCACCGAGAAGTTTAATGTTGGAATTGTCATGCCATACATATAAGTCTTGCCTGAAGGACAGAAAGACTTCCTACTATGGTTGTGGTCTAATCAATACTTATTGGCCTACTTTTCCTATATGCGGCGATTCGGGAATTGTCACGAGTGGTGTCCCTCAAAAGAAGAGAGGACATCCGTCACCATATTTAAATAAATACATATTTTATCTCACATTTGGATTCAAAACCAATACAAGACATAGACCATAAGAAGTAGAGCCCATATGGTAGTACGTTACATCTTCGTGCCTAATTTCGCGGATCGATTGACAAATGGCAATAATATTGCGGTATTGGTTCAAATTGGACTAACATATATATGGGAGCTATATCCAAATCTGAACCAACACCACAAATTAACATGGACAGAAAAAAAGACAGACAGACGGACGGACGGGCAGACACACAGATAGACAAACGTATGGAAAGACAGACGGACGAACGGTATATTTGTTAAGGAATCTATCTCTCTGCCTTGCACGACTAGGGATTCGGAGCGGAGCAGAGTAGGTCTATTTTTGTCAGAGCGGGGGTGGTGCGGAGGCAAACATTTTTACCCCGGAGCGGAGCGGTTTCCAATCTAAAAATCCACTCCCACAAAATAATTGTTATTTTTGGCGAAGTAAAACAAAAATTTAAAACTATTAAACTAACATGAGATAACTTTAGAGTTAACTTTCGTTAAATTGTTATCGAAAACATATCAGAGAACAGATTTGTACCTTTTTTGTACTTTTTAATTTCGTCTTAAAGTGAAAACGAGGTAAGTGCGGTACGGCCAACTCCTGTTTACCATATACCATTGATAGCATTTCTCAAGTTCTTTTTATAGGCAGAAACTTAAAAGGATCAACCAACAAAAACCATGCATTTTTATATCCACCGCCTAGGAAAGGAGGAATATTCATTTACAATATATATATATATATATATATATATTTCTGTCTGTTGTTATTACGCTACAGCCTTCAAAAATTAAGATATTGAGCTACAGTTTGGCATAGATTGGTATTTTGTCTATACACATTTTTAGAGCAAAATCGGATCTTATTTCGATGTAGCTGCCACATAGACCGATCTCCCGGTTCAGGATCTTAAGCCCATTAAAGGCGCATTTATTATCCGATTTCGTTGAAATTATAAACCGCGAGTTGTACTAAGTCCCCCGATACTCAAACCGAAAATGGTTCATATTAAGCCATAATTAGATAAAGCTGTCATATAGACCGACCTACCGATTTAAGGGTGTATTTATCATCCGATTTTGTTGAAAATTAGAACAGTGACATCCACAACGAGTTTGGTCCAGATCAAACTATATTAAGATATAGCTGCCATATAGACCAATCTGCCAATAAAGGGTCTTAAGCATATAAAAGATCTGAACAGTGTCCAGATCCGACCATATTTAGATATATCTTTATTATAGACCGATCTGCCGAAATAGGGTTTTACGCCCATAAAAGCCCGACTTGTTACCCGATTTCGCTTAAATTTGCAACAGGGAGTTACACCAGGCGACCTGAATATAGTCCAGATCGGACCCTATATAGATGTAGCTGTCTTATAGACCGATCTGCAGAAATAGGGTTTTAAGCTCATAAAAGACTTGTTACCCGATTTCGCTGAAAATTAAAACAGTGAGTACTTTACTTTAATTGGCTATGACAGAACAATTGTTCCACTAGCCGAACGTAGAATAGCGTTCCAAGCACCTACATCTTCTGCGCTCATTCTAAAATCTCCAACACCAAGTTTCCATCGGCCTTTTGGTCTTCCCGGTTTGCGTGTAGCACCGTGTTTGCCTTCAAAAGACTTCCTTGCTGGAGCTTCTTCATCCATTCTGACAACATGACCTAGCCAACGCAGCCGTTGCATTTTGATGCGTGTAACTATGCTATCGTTGTCATACTGCTCATACAGCTTGTGGTTTATACGTCGCCTATGTTCTCCATTAACGCAAACTGGTCCATATATTTTACGAAGAATTTTTTCGCTCAAACTCTCCAAGCACTGCCTAATCTGCTTTCACAAGTACCCGTGCTTCAGAATCATATAACAAAGTAGCATCTGTTTGCCAGCGTTATTCTTTGCTTTATCTCAAAACTGGTTTCATTCGTTTCGGTTACTGCGGTACCGAGGTAGAAAAAGTTACTGTCTATCTCAACATTGTGGTTCCCAACATTCTCCATTTTCTTTATTTGATCGGTTGTACAGGACGTTTTGGGAGTTGAATCCATACATTTCATCTTATCTCCATTTACTGCCAGACTCATTTTCACTGACTCTTTTTCGATTCTTTCAAAGGCTGACCCACCTATGATGTCGATGTCGTCGGCATAGGCGAGTAGCATGTGTTCTCTTGTGACTACTGCGCCATACCCATTCACATCTGCATCTCGTATAATCTTCTTCAGCAGGATATTAAAGAGATCACACGATGGGCTGTCTCCTTGTCTGAAATCTCGTTTGGTATTAAATGGTTCCGAGAGATTCTTTCCTATTCTTATTGAGGAACACGTATCAGCAAGTGTAATCTTGCAAATTCTTATTAATTTTGCTGGGAAACCAAACTCACACATGGCTTGAAATACCTTTGAACGTAAAGGGGTATCAAAACCGGCTTTGTAGTCAACCAAGAGATGGTAGGTGTTCAATTATCTCATTGACTTTAGGTTTTAATCTTTCACACAGCATATTTTGTATGCGATGCGGTGGAGACTTAGTCCTCTGCAGTTGGCACATTCCGTCTTGTCTCCTTTCTTGTGTATGGGTGTGCTGAGATTCCAATCATCGGATATGGGTTCTTCTACACAAATTGGCCAGACAAGCTTATGCATACGCCTTATCAGCGTGTCGCCTCCGGTCTTAAATAGTTCAGCGGGTAACCCGTCGACTCCTGCTGCCTTGTTGTTCTTTAGTCGGGTCGCAGCTACTTGGACCTCATTCTGATTAGGAGGTAAACATATTATACTATCATCATTGATTGGTTCTGCGGTATCCTCTTCGCCGCCAATGTCGGATACTAGCAGTTGGGTAAAATGCTATCAGTTACCAGATTTTTTTCTTTGTCTCTGCAGCAGGATGTGCCTGCACCAAAGCCATCGGTTTGTTGTTTTAATCTTTGGTAGGATTTCCGGACTTCATTCTGACTCCTATATTCCTCAATTTGCTCGCACTCACGACTTTCCATTTCCTTATTCTTTCTGCGGAATAGACGTTTCTCTTCTCTCCTTTTCTTCCGATACCTCTCCTTCATCTGGCGCGTTGCTACTGATTGCAGGGTTGCTCTATATGCCGCATTCTTGGCATCATCAGTAGCATCTCGACACTCTTGGTAGTACCATGGGTTTCTTGGAGGAGGCTTTCGGTACTCAAGTACGGATTTCGCATCATTTTCCATTGAGTGGGCAATAGTTTGCCACTGCGCCATTATATCATCGGAACAAGGAGTGCTTCCATTAAGCAGTTAGGTCAGTCGAGTTGAGTATGCCATTGTCATCTGTTGTGTTTTCAGCTTTTCAATGTCCAGCTTCCGTGCATTGGATGAATGGATGAATGCCTTCCATCTATCACAACGTGATCAATTTGGTTCCTCGTGTTTTGATCGGGTGACAGCCATGTTGCTTTATGAATATATTTATGTTGAAATCTGGTGCTACCAACTACCATGTTTTTTGTCGCGGCGAAATCTATAAGCCTCAACCCATTACTGGACGTTATCTCGTAGAGGCTAAACTGTAGGACCCAAAATGTCTTCCTTCCCTATGTTCGCATTAATAATCTCCCAGAACGATTTTAATATCATGGGCGGGGCAGCGGTCATATTCTCTCTCTAGGCGATCGTAGAAAATATGCTCGGTCTGCTCGTCCTTGTCTTCCGTCAGGTAATGGGTACAAATAAAGCTGATGTTGACGAATTTGGTTGTTATGCGGATTGTGGCTACCGTCGCATCCATCGGAGTAAATCATGAGACAAGGTGTTTCAGTCTCCGACTAACCACAAATCCACAGCCAAATTCATGCCTCATGTTATGGCAGCTATAGTATAGTTCGTCACCGTTTGGTGTTGTAGTGACGCCATTCCCAGTTCATCGCACTTCCTGCAAGGAGGTAATATCAGCCTTGTGCTTCTCTAATCCATCCGCCAGCGCGCATACTGCACCTTCTCTATAAAGGGTGCGGACATTCCAGGTGCAGATCCGCAAAACATGGTCCTTTTTTCGTCGGCGTAGGTTTTCATTGTTGGGGGGATCCGTTTTTACTATTCCTTTGTTTCTCGTAGTAGTTCTCATAGTTTTACGGGGGCGGGTTACTGGGCCAGCGCTCCTACCGCATGGGTTTTGTGGGATTGCACATGTATCCCTCGTTGTGGCGAGCCGCTTGCTCCAAGAACCGATGCTCGCTTCCACCCGCCCCTGGGAACATACGCTGATGTTGACCATTGGTTATTTGAAGGTGCCAATAACACGCCTTGTCATCTCGAGTATCATTGGCACTCAGTATTTTATTAAGAGCCAGTGCCACTTGACTCCATACTGAGAATCTCCTCCGGAAAATCACAGACTGCCCGCTGCCACATTTGCAGCTACTCCACATAAAACCGTAGCTTTCCACCATTCGCAACTTGTGGACGCGACCGGTAGCTTTCAGTTAAACTTCCTGTGGTAATGATGGACACTACACAAGCTTTTCAATGAAATGGTTGTTAAATAAATGATTGTCAAAGTTCCAGCCAGTGTGCTCATACTTTTCCCGTGTCGGCCGGTAAGTTGCACTGGACCTCTAATTGTCCGAACTGAACATATTCCAGATAGGACCTAATTCGGATGTAGCTGCTATATAGACCAATCTACCAATTGATGGTCTTAAGCCCATGAAAAGTAGTATTATTCTCTGCCATATGGACCGATCCAGAGATCTGGGATCTTGAGCTATAAAATCCTCAATTATCAGTTTTCAGTTTTCCTTGAAGTTTTAAACTATATATACGGTTCCTGAACCGAATTTGTCCAAATCGGCCCATGCTTGGACATTAATATGGATATAGTAGGTTTATAATAAAAAAGGATAATACCCAGCAAAAAGTCATATTACCGGGTAAGTCAGTGGGTAACCCGGAACAAGACACTGTAACCATTTACTAGTAGATATATTCTCAATAATACTTTCACATGGATATGACCTTCAAAGATGGCAGATGACAAATAATGAATTCTTCGTACAAATACTAAAGTGCTAAAAATAATGGCATACCTCTAAACAAACAGAAGTACGGAAAATGATAGCTTCGATTTAATTTTACTAATTGCTTTAAAATAATGGCATACCCGCAAACATACTAAATGTTGCAAAAACTTTAATCGGACTGCACTCATTGATAAAAGATAAGTATCCCCTGTTCTTCAATGGATTTTTCATGGGAAATTTAGTAGAAGTAGTAAGGGTCCAAAAGGTTTACCCTTCAATGTAGGCGATATGGTACATAAATGAAAAGAACTTCAGATTGGATCACGAATACGGAAAGCAAGCCCGGGAAGGGCCCAAGAGTGTCTTAAGAATTTTGAGCCCCTTTAATCTATATATATTTCATATTGGCCCAATATTATTAAAGACTATCTAGAAGAGGAAAGTTACCTTGGTACTAAAAACCTAATTTTTTGGGAAAGGGCATATTAAGGGCCATCTGGGCCGCTTTATCTATGAGTTTGATAGAATAGTAGTGAAAATTAATATCAATACTGTAAAAAGTGTAGATAGTATAGACAGCTTAATAAATTAGTAATTTTAAATAAAAAAAATCCCAAATTCATATAAAGAATGAAAAAGAATATTGATTTCTAGAGAATTTTCTAATTACATTTAGATTCGTTTTCAAATTTTCTTTTGGATTATTGCTTAATTTTTGTGTATTCTTTAACTTCTTATTACCAATGAGTAATTATTTGACTCATTACCAATTATTATTCCCACGAGTAAAAAGAATTTGCTTATTGGTATGCCAGTGTGTAATGACATGTGCTTACCTAGTTTTTGCTGGGTAAATATATTCATGGTGGTGTGTATCCAAAATTCGGTTAGGAATTGCTTATGAAGTAAAAGTGGATCTTTTTCTAAAAAGTGATTTTTTAAGAGCTATAGGAATTTTATTCAAAAAATAAAAACACATTAAAAAATGAATCGATAGTACGGTCCCAATAATTTAATGCTTGAAGAGTGTTTTATACAAATGTTTACTGTGACTGCACCTCAAATGGTCCATCCGCTTACTCAAATGTTGACATACTCTTTCCTACATTTCGGCCGGTATCTTACGAATAAATGCTTCAACGTTGTCTTCCAATGGGTCAATTGAAGCAGGCTTGTGTAAGACAGTAGTAGTGTGGGGTATAAAAATATTAAAAATTTGCACCCGTTGTTTGAATAAGCTCTGTTTTCGAGCAGATTGATAGTCTGTACTGTAATTTGTATGTATCTTAAAATTGTTTAGTATTATAAACTAAATTCAATCTGGACCAAATGATCCATTTGCAACAGCCAACGATCCACATCCAAAAGAACTATCTATGAAAAATTTCTTCCAGAAAACCTCATCCGTTCGAAAGCTATCGTGATTTCAACGTTAAAAAATTCACCTTTAATGGAACTAAACTTAAATCGGGAGATCGGTATATGTATTTGACAGCTATATCCAAATATAAACCGATCTGAACCATATTGAACACGAATATCGACGAGCCTAACACAGAACACTGTGTCAAATTTCAGAAAAATCGAGCAATAAACGTGTTTTTATTGTCACAAGAAATTAAATCGGGAGATCGGTATATATGGCAGCTATATCCAAATTTGGACCGATCTAGCTCCTTCTACCATAGCATATATAATGCTACCATTGTATATTCCTTGACAGCGAGAGAACCCTCTACGTAGTCGACTATGTCGTGATGGAGTGTTTCAGCGGACTTGCCCTTACTACAATAAAAGCATGCTGTTGCCGTGACAGAAGATCTCCAGAGATCTTTACCCTAAATAAAAACTGTTGCTGGAACAATTTTGCAATTTGAATTTATGATAAGTTCAAAAATCCAATTAAAGTAGTTATTAGCTCCATAAACCAATCATTTGAAAGTTGTTCTTTATTTAACAATCATTTCTAATAATTTAACAAAAATAAATAATTGATATTTTTAAAGTGAAAAAAAAACTTGTTTGACCATTAAATCGGTATTGACTTGACCGACTTGTTGACTTATAAAAATCTTATCCAACAAGGAGTCATTAGGTAAGGTTTAAGCGGCAGTCTGCCACAGGAACAGAAGAAAGAAAATGCCTTCTAGTTCCTACCGTTGAACCATCCAGATCGCTATAAAAAGCCCAATAACTTGCGAATGTTCACATCAGCCAAATCAGAGAGGTTCTCAAAGAAATGAGAACCTAAAGTGGAACTCCTTCCGACTGCAAGTGCGGGACACTCACACAAAGGCTGTTCTATAGTCTCTTCTTCTTCGATGTTCTCACAGCTTCTGCAAAAGTCGTTGCAGACAACCTTCAGTCTGTCAACATGTTTTCCGATTAGACAGTGACCTGTCATAACGGACACAATGGTTGAAACGTGTGTTCTAGCCAATGACAGTAAAGCGGTAGACCTCTTCAAGTCTAGATTAGGCCACATAGTTTTGGGATGCTCACAGCCCCCTCGTTGTGACCATCTATCATTCGTTGATCTTCGGCCTGGTGCTGAAAACTTAGCTTACATGTCGCTAGAGGCATACCCACAGACTCCAGTATCTCTGGAATATGTAGCGTAGTTCCTTTACAATTCCCTGGGATATCTCTGTGGTCCGGCACACAGAGCGGGTGAATTGTGAACAGTCCAACCATCTCGCTGAGAGATTTGCGACAGTCGAGGGCGGTTTTTGTGTTCAGAAATACGTTCTCCAGGGTTGTCGTTATGACATATCTTCCAACTCTTCCTTAATTGCAAGGATCTCGGCATAATACACACTGTAGTGGTCGGGAAACCATTTCGATGGACAGTTCTAGTTCTTTGGAGTACACACCAAAGCCCACCTGGTGGGCTTTCCCCTCGGTGAGAAGGGGAAAATGCTTGTTTTTCTTTAACGAAAAACCAAAGTGCAAAAAAGGTAACAAAAATATTAAACTAGGTTTAAGCTCGATTCCTAATGACAGGGTCATCGTTTTGTCGACAGAAATATTTTCGGAAACATATCGAGTTTAACTTGAGAGAAGGTGAGCAGGGGAAAATGCTTGTTTTTCTTTAACGAAAAACCAAAGTGCAAAAAAGGTAACAAAAATATTAAACTAGGTTTAAGCTCGATTCCTAATGACAGGATCATCGTTTTGTCGACAGAAATATTTTCGGAAACATATCGAATATTCGATTACTTTTAAACAGTTAAATTTCTCTCTTGTTCATCGCATTCACATGCCGAATATATATAAAAGCATGGCCGAATATTTTCACACAACCACATGAATGCAAACGATATTGAAATAATCGTGTATGTATTCGCACCAAAGGTATTGAAATTGGCGAAACAAAAAAAAAAATTAATTATGCCCGTACAGAAATTGTTAAAAAATACACATACGTACTAAGGAATAGTTTGGGAGGTGAGGTATCTAATACTAAGGTATTAGAAGGCATGCATATCAGTGACAACCTCTTCTGGCGCCACGTTGTCCGTTGGAGAATTTCCCAGGAAATGTGTATCAACGAGTAGTTCTAGTGTTTCCTCACTAGACATTGTCCATATATTCTCTGACTTCTGGATATACCCCACCGTAATAGGTCTCGAGGACAGAATCTTCCTTAGTCTAGAGGCCTCAGATGCATCCTCCACGGAGCTGCACAATTCTTCCCAGGATTTGTTCTGAGCCTTTCTAAGCTCGCCCTTATATTTTCTTAGCACAGCCGTATAGATGTCCCAATTGTGTGGTGCTCTTGTGGCTTTTGCCCTGATGAAAAGTTTTCTGCAATCCTTCCTTAGACCAACCAGCTCTGGAGTCCACCATTGCGGTCGCTGTTTGCCCTTGGCTTAGCTTTAGGGCATGCTGACACAAGGTAGTCATTCAGGGCCTCCGTGACCCCCTTGACCACTATGTCTATATCCTCGGTAGTTTCCACTTCCTTTTCTAGTCTGGAAGGAATAGTGGTGCAGCTTCAACCAGCGACTTCAGGTTTAAAGGGGGCATCGCTGAACCGTGTGCTACTACTAAATCTTCAGTGCTTAGCGACGGAAGAAGAAAAACATTTAGACTACTTTTTGCACGAATACAGGCTCTGTGTCTCCCATTCCCCGTACCATTGAGAAGTTTAAATCTCGGAATTCTTTGTCCACGAACCATTCCTCCACATACCCAAGGTTGCAGGATAGGAACCACGTAAAATACCTCTGCCATCAGGAGGACCTTTAGTGCCGCCAAAGCGGCCATACAATGGTAGAGAGTTATCTGTAGAAACCGGACCATAGTCAGGATTCAGAACTTCCAAGATTCGTTAGAACTTGTCATGATGAGCTTTCGTACGCATCCAGGGGCAGGTGAGAAAGCTGTAGAACCACACTTCATCAGGATACTGGACACTTGCGGTGGGACCATTCCTCCTTAGATGATTCACTAGCTGCTGCTGTCGAAGTATTTTTTAGGTTTCGTCTTTCCCCGCTGTCGCACACCTTGAGCCCAGTCCATCCTGATGAGCCAACCACACAGGGCTTGTCAGGTCCCGTTTTGATGCCATCCCCTCCTGTCACGATTGTGGCAGGGAGGTTTTCTGTTTTCTGTTTGTAAAGAAGGGCGGTGATTGTCTCGTCGTCAGCCCTTTGTTCGTTGGGCGATATTGAGTCATCTGCCACTGCACGGCTTGATGTCTGAATATGAGGATTTCTGCCAATCTTAGTCGTCTCAATCTTGAAAAATACAGCCTTGATCCCGCAGTGCGCCATGTCTTTAGCCTTAGCCGAACTCGTCATGTAGACTTGATCAAAGCCAACCACAAGGAGAGTTCCTTTCTCCTTCCCCTCCCGTCGAAGACCTCCCACTTCTCTGGGACCAAACCTTGGTTTTGCTTGCCCAAGAATCCCAACATTCCGTTCCGTCGTAAATTTACTTCCCCGTCGCTTGATGAAGACCGTCTCCTTTGAGACCTGGGAGATGTCCATCTTTCTCATCAGGTCAAGCTTAGCGCCCTCCTAGGGAGCGTTGATACATCTGACTAGCTGTCAGAAAGCTTATTTATAACTTACTTACTAAAAGATGCATTACGGCAGGCTTGGGATCTGTGGATCTAAAAAGATGGATTAGCAAAAGAACACTTCAAAGAGATGTACTGTCTCCGGTACTTTGGAATATAGCTATTAACAATATTTTATTGTCCCTGGCAGAAAATGTGTAAAAATGATCGCGATGATGACGTGGCAATTGCGGTTAGGGGAGAGTTTCCCAGCACTCTAAGAGATATATTTCAGGTAGCTTTACGTGGAACAGCGATTTGGGCTACCGAAAGGGGTCTAGGTATTAATCCGTGCAAGACAGAAGTACTTATTTTCAGCAGGAGATACAAATTGCCTACAGTGGCACCCGTCTCCTTGGGAGGAGAGAATGTTCCAGAAAGCTCAAAATACCTGGGTATTTTGCTGGACAGAAAATTGAATTTCAAATCCAACATTTTGGAAAGGACAAGAAATGCAACTCCTGCCCTATACACCTGCAAGAGAGAAATTGGCAAAAGCTGGGTTTTAGACCTACATGCTACATGATGTTGTGGTCTGGTGGAAGGCGCTTCAAAGGTCCACCTGCTGCTCAATACTTATCCGGATCCAAATAATGGCTTGTTTGTGCATCACAGCCGCTTTGAGGACGACATCATCTGTTGCCCTTATATTAATCGTTCATCTAGTGCCTCTTGACATTGTGACGAGACAAATTGTTGTGACCACTGCTGTGAGGCTAAGGGAGCTTTCATGTTGCGGCTATGGACACTGTGTTATTCTTGATACAATTTCCGATGTTCCAGGAAGTGATTAAAAGTACTGTACTGTACCGCTTTTTGATAAAAAGTACTGTACCACAATTCCCGATAGAACCGATTGGAACTATGATATCCTTGGCAATAGAAATTATATAGACTTCTATACGGATGGTTTCAAACTAAAGGACCACGTGGCCTTTGGGGTGTACTCTAAAGATCTTGAACTGGTCCTATCGAAAAGATTACTCGACCACTGCAGTGTGTATCAAGCGGAGATACCTGCAATTAAGGAAGTGGTGGAATGGCTAAGATATAATATCATAACGACGATTGGCATACATATCTTCTCAGACCGCCAGGCAACCATTTAAGCCCTGGAGGGGCTGTCTCAGATCTCCTAACGAGATGGCTGAACAGCTCAAAATTCACTTGTTTTGGGTGCCGGACCACAGAGATATCCCTAAGAATTGTAAAGCGGACGAGCTTGCGAGACTAGGTATTACCTTACACATTCAAGGGAAACTGGAATCTGTGGGTAGGCCTCTAGCGACATGTACGCTAAGTTTTCAGGACCAGACCCGAAGGACAACGAATGATAGATGGTTACAAAGAGGAGGTTGTGAGCATTCCAAAACTATGTGGCCTAATCTAGACTTGAAGAGGTCTACCGCTTTGCTGTCACTGGCTAGAACAGACGTCTCAGTCATTGTGTCCGTCATGATGGTTGCAAGCAACGACTTTTGCAAAAGCTGTGAGGACATCGAAGAAGAACAGACTATAGAACACATTCTGTGTGTGTGTCCCGCACTGGCAGTCTGAAGGAGTTCCACTTTATGTACTAATTTCTTTGAGGACCTGTCAGATTTTTCGGATGTGAACATTCGCAAGTTGTTGGGTTTTTTTTAAAGCGATCTGTATGGTTCAGCGGTAGGAACTAAAAGGTATCTTCCTTTTTCTGTTTCTGTGATATCACAAAGAACGAAAATGTCTAAGTGAGTCTGATGGTAGACTGCGACCTAAACCTAAACCCGACCCCACATGTATTCCAAGGAAATTTCATCTAGAATCGATTAAAAAAAATTCAAAGCGATCCGACCAATAGTTTAGTTTCTATTGTACTAAAATTTCAAGAAATCGTTAATAGTACATTTTGACTTGTTTTCTGGAACAAGTAGGAATCTTTAACATATTCCTCTCGCTCATCACCGAAGACATGTCGTACTTCATATGACGCGAATCAAATCGGAAAGGCAGGGAAGAGGACGCTGCATGGAATTCGCAAATCCAACTAACACAAAGCAATGGAAACCAATCACGTTGATGCTTTTTTGGCTATTATTTTATATGATGGACTGACAAAATCGAATAGTGAACCTCTTGAAGAGGTGTGGGGCCTCTTGAAGAGGTGTGGACGCTGTCCAATATATAAAACTGCGTTATCATTAGATCTTATGAAGTGCATAAAACAATGCCTTCGTTTCGACAACGCGACAGCAGCGACTAATCAACAGTAAAACTGCGGCTATTGGTGATATTTGGCAAATGTTGCTGTCTAACTTGGCAACAGCTTACACTCCGCAAGTTGCAGTGACGGTTGATGAGCAGTTATTTCCATACAGAGGCCCCACCCGCTTCACACAATACATTCCATCGAAGCGCGCCAAGTACGGCATAAAGATATGGTGGTTGTGCGACTCAAAATCATTTTATCCTGTCAAAGGAATGATTTACTCTGATAAATTGACTGACCAGGAACGAGAGGTGAATCAAGGGCAGAAAGTTGTACTTTCGGAGAGACATTTGAATACAGGTCGCACAATTTATGCCGAAAATTTTTCACAACTTTGGATTTGGCGCGTACTTTGATCAGGAAGAAAAACGCATATATTGTTACTGTGCGCTCGAATAAGACATGTGTGCCTCGGAAAACATGGAAACTGAAAAGAAAAGGCCGTTTGCTATTTTGGATTACAACGCCAACTAATCTGGCGTTGATACAATAGACCAGATGCTTGGCACATATACATGCAAGCGCTCAACAAACCGCTGGCCACTGGCTATGTTTTATACGAAGGTTGCCTTTTATACTTCGGGATTGACATTTTTGAGGTTATATTTTTGGCCATAAAGCCCCATCAAGGACCAGTGTTTATCGATGGTATGGTGAATTCAACCGAGGTCGTAATGGACGCCATGACCAGGACGAATTTCGTGAAGATCGTTTAAAATCAGTTGTTATTCCAGATTGTCATGTGACCTATCGTGAGATTAGTGGGACCAGGATACATTCAATATTGCATGAACATTTGACCGTCAACAAATTTGTTCGAGTTGGATCCCACACAATTAGTCAATCGCTGAAAAAGGGTCGTGTCGATTGGTCGAAAGAAATGCTCCAAAAATACGAAACAACTTGATTGATGAGTCATCTCAAAACATCGATTTGATGAGCCATCTGCCGTGTAGTCCTGGCTTGGCACCAAATAACTTCTTTTTATTCCCGTACGTAAAAAACTAAATGACCGGTCAAGGTTTATCGGCACCTTAAGACGCAGTTGATGCGTTCAGATTGCATGCTTTGGAGATACCTCAATCAGAGTGCCAAAGTTGCTTCGACAATTGGTTAATACGCATGCAAAAGTGTATAGATCTGAATGGGGAATATTCTGAAAAACAATAAAGCTATTTTCGATGATTAATATTTGTTTTTGTTCTCCAATCCCGAAATATAAAAGGCAAGCCTCCTAATAAGGTGGACATTGCTGCATGTATTTCATACAACGAGAAGGAGCCAATAAAAAGAAGTGAGAGACGACGGTCATTGATACTATAGGCGTGCAGTGGTGTTACTGCAAGTATCAGCAAAACAGACATACCTTAAACTGGTGGTATAAATAAGAGAAATATTTAACATTTATGGCAGGGCTCTGTGATACCACAAATATTATTTTATTACTAGTGGTGAAACAAATAGAACTGTTTGTACTTGTGCTTTAAAACGAAATAAAAAAAATACTTGGAAAATTTATAATCTTATATATAAAAATCAATTTGTGCTTGTTTGTAGGTTTGTTTGTGTGTTCCTTTTAGACTCAGAAACGGCTAAACCGATTTTCTTGAAATTTTCACAGATGGTGCATAATGATCCCGTGGTGAAAATAGGGTACATTTTTTGATATCTGAAGGGGGGGCGGACCCTCCCCCTTACTCTAATTTTCAGAAACGCCAGATCTCGGAGATGGGTGGTGCGATTTAAGCGAAATTTTGTTTGCTCTCTTATAGTACCCTAAAAATAAAAATTTGGTATCCAAATTTCGGATGGGGTACTTGGGGGGCCGCCCCACCCTAAAACCTACCAAATATATATTTAGACCAATCACGACAATATGGGACTCAAATGAAAGGTATTTAGGATAAGAAAACGTATCTGATATCCATTTGTCGAACCAAGTGCTAGGGGGACCACCCCAACCCCCAAAACACCCCTAAATCGGACATATTTACCGACCATGGCAATATGGGACTCAAATGAAAGGTATTTGCGAGTAGATTACGAATCTGATATCCATATGTGGGATCACGTTTCTGGGGGTCCACCCCTTCGCCAAATCACCCCCCAAACAGGACTTATTTACTGACCATGGGAATATGGGGCTTAAATAAAAGGTATTTGAGTGTAGAATTAGAATCTGATACCCAAATATGGGACCAATTATTTGGGGGGCCGCCTCTCCCCAAAAACATCCCCTAAAAGGGACAAATTTACGACCTTAGCCATATAGAGCTCAAATGAAAGGTCTTTTGGAGTAAAGCACGAATCTGATATCAATATTTGGGAAAAGTGTCTATGGGCCAACCCACCCCCACAACAATACCCAAATAGGAAGTATATGCTGACTTTTGGAATATGAGGCTCAAATAAAAGGGTTTGTAGAGTGGAATACGCCCATCCCCCAAAACACCGCCATAGCCGGTCAGGTTTGCCGACTATGGAAATATGGGGCTCAAATTAAAGGTATTTGGGAGTAGACCACGTATCTGATATCAATATTAGGGACCAACTGTCTAGAGGACGTCCCACCACCATAACAACCCCCAAATAGGACGAATTTGCTCACCACGACTATTTGGGTCGTAAAGAGAGTGAAACTAAATATTTATAGCTTTTAGGGCCAATACCCCAAACTGGACATATTTGCTGACTATTGCAATAAGGAGTTTAAATGAGATTATAAAACGAATTTGATATCCAATTTTGAGGCCAATGGCAATATGAGGTTCAAATAAATGATATATAGATATATGAGAATAGATAGAGTAGTCAATAAAATGATATATAGATATATGAGAATAGATAGAATAGAGAATAGCACGTTAAATGAAAAGTATTGAGAGCAAGAATTGATACCCACTTTCGGGACCAATTTTTGGGGGTTAACCCCTTTCCCAAAATACCCCACAGGCAGCATTTTTTAGTGACCATCACAAAATGGGGCTCAAATAAAGGTATTTGGGAGTAGAATACGACTTTCATATCCAAATTTATATTTGTAGCATGGTACATCCAAATTTGGGACCATGAATTTAGGGCATCACCCCTTCCCCAAACGCCCCGCAAAGGGTAAACATTTTTCGACCATGCCAATATGTGGTATTTAATATTAGAAAACTAATTTGATAACCTATTTTTGGCCATATGTTTGGGGGACGCCTCATCGTGTGAACTTCCCTAAACCAATGGCAATATGGGGTTTAAATAAATGGTTTTTGGAAGAAGAGCACGATGTTGATATTTTTCAGGGCCAAGTGTCTGGGGGACAACCTCTCCCCCGAAAACACCACTAAATCAGACATCATGAGAATATCGGGCTGAAATAAAGTATTTTAAGAATGGAGTACGCCTTATATCCAAACTTTAATTCGTAGACCAATAAGGATCATATGGTATTCAGATAAAGGTACTTATATTGCTAAACAATTAGTCAAGCGATATACTATATTCGTAGCATGGTATTTCACTAAAAGCTCTTCAATTGTCGAAAATACATATTTCAAGGAAACTTTTGTTCCATATAAAGTAAAAGAAGGCACAGCGCAGCGGGCCCGGGTCAGCTAGTAACCTTATGAAAACTATTTTACCCGGGTATCTTGGTGGTTTTGTGGGTAGTTGTTGTTGTAGCACATGTCTGCTGGTGAGCAAGTTCGCTCTGGTCCAAAGCAGCCATCGCCGCCTGAACAGGGTGGCCATTGGTTATTTAAAGGCGCCAATAACTTGTCTTGTCATTAGGAGCATCATAGGCACTCAGTATTTGTGCAAGAGTCAATGACGCCCGGCCTCTCACTGATACTCTCAGTGCAGGAGCATTCCACTCTCCGCAACCTGTGGGAACGCCCGGTAGCTAGCAGCTAAGCTTCTCGTGACAGCAATAAACACCACACAGATCGGACCTTAATGTTCCAGCCAGTTTTGTGGGTAAAGCCTCGGGATTTAATTGGAATTTTGAACATTTTTAAATATGTGATTTCTTGCTTGACACTCAAAAATTAATTAACTTGTTTCTTCTTGCTCTGATTGGTCGAAGCAGATTTGCCGAAAATTTTAAATGTCAGGGCGAATCGAATTTTCTTCGCCCTGTTTACAAATTTTGACATACCAAGTTCCCAAAAAAGATGCTTTGTTGTAGCAATTCGCCGATGCGGCAGAGTAGAAAATTTTTCAGATATTCGACTTGGTATTCGATTAAAAAAGAACAAATGAAAATTAAAAAAAAATATATTAATAAACAAGTGAAAGCTAAGTTGCTAAGTTCGGTCTGGCCGAATATATACCCTCCACCGTTGATCGCATTTGTCGAGTTCTTTTCCGGGCATCTCTTCTTAGACAAAAAAAAAAAATTAAAAGAAAAGATTTGCTTTGCTGTTAGAGCGATATCAAGATATGGTCCGATTCGGACCACAATTAAATTATATGTTGAGACCTGTGTAAAATGTCAGCCAATTCGAATAAGAATTGCACCCTTTAGCGGCTCAAGAAATAAAATAGAGAGATCGATTTATATGGGAGCTGTATCAGGCAATAGACAGTTTCAGACCATAATAAATACCTATGTTGATGGTCATGAGATGATCTGTCGAACAAAATTTCAAGCAAATCGGATAATAATTGCGACCTCTAGAGGTTCAAGAAGTCAAGATGCCAGATCGGTTATGAACCGATTTGAACCTTATTTGGCACAGTTGTTAGATATCATAACAAAATACTTCGTGCAAGATTTCATTCCAATCGGATTAGAATTGCGCCCTCAAAAGGCTCAAGAAGTCAAGACATAAGATCGGTGTGAATGGCAGCTATATCAGATTATAGACCGATTTGAACCATACTTGGCACAGTTGTTGAATATTATAACAAAACACGTCGTGCAAAATTCGATTTCAATCGGATAAGAATTGCGCCCTCTAGAGACCCAAGAAGTCAAGATCCAATATCGGATTATATGGCAGCTATATCAAAACATTTACGGATATAGCCCATTTACAATCCCAATTGACCTACACTAATAAGAAGTATTTGTGCAAAATTTCAAGCGGCTAGCTTTACTTCTTCGAAAGTTAGCGTGCTTTCGACAGACAGACGGACGGACATGGCTAGATCGACATAAAATGTCAAGACGATTAAGAATATATTTACCTTATGGGGTCTCAGACGAATATTTCGAGTAGTTACAAACAGAATGACGAAATTAGTCTACCCCTATCCTATGGTGAAGGGTATAAAAAGATTTTAAGATTGGAAAAAAATTTTTTTTTGAACCCGATAAAAAACAGACCCGTAAAAAACGGTTTATTAAAAAGCCATTAAAAAATATATACCATATATCGATATATCAGCATGCCTATGTCAAGGCATAAATCACCAATCCTATGGTTGACCACCATAAATGATCTATTACGGATGCCACTGAGGAGGGATTTGAACCAGTCTGCTATGCAGACGATGTTATAAAACTTCTAAGAGCTATGCAGAAGGGCCGAAAGGGTCTTGCATATGGCATATGACTGGGCTAGACCCAGAGGTCTCAATTTTAACCCAGAGAAGACTGAAATATGCCTGTTTTTTATATAAAAAAAAGATATGACCGCCACCATTCAAGTAAACTATTGGGTTGCCCAAAAAGTAATTGCGGATTTTTCATATAGTCGGCGTTGACAAATTTTTTCACAGCTTGTGACTCTGTAATTGCATTCTTTCTTCTGTCAGTTATCAGATGTTACTATTAGTTTGCTTTAGAAAAAAAGTGTAAAAAAGTATATTTGAATAAAGTTCATTCTAAGTTTTATTAAAAATGCATTTACTTTCTTTTAAAAAATCCGCAATTACTTTTTGGGCAACCCAATATATATATTCTTGATCGTCGCGACATTTTATATCGATGAAGCCATGTCCGTGCGTCCGTCTGTCTGTCGAAAGCACGCTAACTTCCGAAGGGGTAAAGCTAGCCGCTAGAAATTTTGCACAAATACTTCTTATTAATGTAGGTCGGTTGGGATTGTAAATGGGCCATATCGGTCCATGTTTTGATATAGCTGCCATATAAACCGATATTGGGCTTGACTTCTTGAGCCTCTAGAGTGCGTAATTCCTATCCGATTGGAATTAAATTTAGCACGACGTGTTTTATTATATTATCCAACAACTGTGCCAAGTGTGGTTCAAATCGTTCAATAACCTGATATAGCTGCCATATAAACCGATCTTGGGTCTTGACTTCTTGAGCCTCTAGAGTGTGCAATTCCATTTTAATGAAATTTTGCATGTAGTATTTTGTTATTATATCCAACAACTGTGCCAAGTTTGGGTTAAATCGGTTCATAACCTGATATAGCTGCCATATAAGCCGATCTGGGATATTGAAATCTTGAGTCTTTATAGGTCGCAATTATTATCCGATTCGCCTGAAATTTTATACGACGGATCCTCTCATGACCATCAACATACGTGTTTATTATGGTCTGAATCGAGCCCCCAAAGGGCGCAATTCTTATTCGAATTGGCTGACATTTTACACAGGTCTCCCAACATATAATTTAATTGTGGTCCAAACCGGACCATATCTTGACATCGCTCTAATAGCAGAGCAAATCTTTTCTTATATCCTTTTTTTTTGCCTAAGAAGAGATGCCGGGAAAAAAACTCGACAAATTCGATCCATGGTGGAGGGTATATAAGATTCGGCCCGGTCGAACTTAGCACGCTTTTACTTGTTTTTTACTTAAATCTTCATTTAATCCCAGTAAACATTGGTTCACCTGCTATTTTTGGTTCTCATTTCAGGTTGTTTTCCGCTAAAAAAGCTAGAATTAAGGACCCTTGTAGCCGAGTTGGTAACCTGCTCGGGTTATTAGTATGGGCTAATGCACTCAATTTCCACCAGAGAATTTTTCTATGTGAGTCTGATTTTAGACAGCCATTATAACATTTCCTACAATAGCTGATAATTACCTGATGTAGTGCTGTAAAGTCCTTCAGATCACGCCATTTGCTTTCATACAATGAGCGCCTAGTGTACATCCGTTGAATTATAGCAGTTACATTTCCAAACACAACGGCATGCATCAGAGCTGTAAAGGCAACCAAATATACTGTTATTAATAGAAGTTAACTTCATTTTTTCATTATGGATTTAATTTGCTTTTCTGTTATTTAACATGTAGCTATTTAAGCGACCTTTTCCTCAACCTCAAATGAAAACCAAACTGTTATGAACTTTCGGTAAAGTATATTTTCATATTGTACTAAGTACATTCGCACGAAGCTTACCACATTCTTTTAGACGACATAATACCATGGCGAAACAAATAAAGGTGGTCTCATTTGTACAACAACCACAAATCATATGGTGCAATACGCCATCTCATCATCAGGATGTGGTTTCCTGTGTATACTTGTGCAGGTAAAATGAGAGAAACTCAAACAAAGAGAACGTGCAAAAAAAATGGGTGTTTGATGCGAATGTAAACACAGAACTGACAATTTAATACCGCAAAATGGCCGCGTGTTTTCAGCTGATCGCCTAACAGCAGCTGTATTAATCCACCTTGACATAATACAAGCAAAAGTCAAACAAAGACATTTTAATTTACATTTAACTACATTTTCAATTATTTGAAGTGAAATGTATACTTAGCAGCGACACACAGTGCCGTGAGTTCATAGTAAAGTTGGCCCAAATAGAGGGAGTTAACGTAGGCGGATGAAACTTGGCAAGATATTTTATATTATTATAGAAAACTTGGGAACAAGGACCATATAGGTTCACGTTTTGGAATAGGTCCCATATATGCCGATCTTCTGATTTTACTTCCCAAGACCACAAATACTGAGTGCCTATGATGCTCGATATGGCAAGGCGAGTTATTGGCGCCCTTAAATAACCAATGGCCTCCCTGTTCCTGCGGCGATCTGTAGTTTGGAAAGGAACGAGCTTGCTCACCTACAGGAGCTTGGTGAGGATCTCGAGCTCTATATGCAAATGTGGCTACAACAAGAACAACTAAAGGCACAGGTTGCGGGCCGCACCAGCTCGTGCACAACTACTGAGTGCCTATGGTGATCGATATGACAAGTGCTTTAAATAACCAATGGCCACCCTGCTCCCGCGGCGATCGGTCCTTTGGACCGGAACGGGGTTTGCTCACTTAAAGGAGCTGGGCAAGAATCTCCACCTCCACATGAAAATGTGACTACAACAACAACAACAAAATGCACATTTTCTATATGATTTCCCTCAAATTTTAAATATATGGTCCATATGGACCGATCTGATTTTCATCCGATTGCGCTGAAATTTGAAGCACAGAATTATATTACACCTCACAAGGCCCATACCGAATATGATCCAAATCGGACCATATTTGGATGTAGCTACAATACTTTATATACCGATCTTTCGATTTTGGGTCTCGGGACCATAAAATTCATATTTTTCATCCGATTTTGCTGAACTTTGGAAAAGAAGTTTATTTAAGATCTCTCTCCTCTGAATCCAATCGGAATCATATTTTTGTATAGCCTTTAGAGCTCTCTAAACCAATTTTACTCGATATCTGGTTCGTAGAATATTTTTCTGGGTTGTGATTAATTTAACAAAAATAGAGTTAAATTTTCCTTTTGTCCATTTCCCTTTTGAACAATACCTGCAGTGGATGTTGGAAGTTAAAATAACCCACTGCGCGCAAAAGTTCAGCCAAATCGTATAACAATTACTGCTTCCAGGGGTTCAAGATGTGAAATCGGGGGATAGATTTTTATGGGACTAATAATAGATTATGGACGTATTTAGACCGTACTTGGTACGGTTATCAAAAGTTAAAACCAAACACTCCGAGTACAATTTCAGCAAAATCGGATAACAGTTGTGTCTTCCAAGGGCTCGAGGTCAAATCGGGAGATAGGTTTATATGGGAGCTATATCAGATAATGCACGGATTTGAAACGCATTACCACTGTTGTTGGAAGTCATAACAAAACACTCCTTGTCACGAGAAGCTTAGTTGCGAGCTACCAGGCGCGTCTAGAATTTGCGGATAGTGGAGTGCTCCATACGGAGTAGCTCCAACTACAGTCGCGGACAATCAGCGGTATCGAGTGAAGAGTATCAGTGAGAAGCCGGACGGCATCGACTCTTGCATAAATACTAAGAGCCAATGATGCTCTATATGAAAAGGCGAGTCTTTGGCGCCTTTAAATAACCAATGGCGGAACGAGCTGGCTCCTCATGGGGCTTGACTTAAACTCTCTTAAATTTGAATACAGTCGAAACCGGATAAGTGAAATGCCAAACATGTAGAATTTTTGTTTCACTTATCCGTAGTTTTCAGTAAAGCGTAGTTCGGATAAGCGAAACACTTTTTCACTTAGGCGTATGATGGATAAGTGAAACCATATTTTCACTTTGCCGTATCAATTGCGGCTACATATTTGAAAAAAAAAACTACACATCGATTTTGCTCTCAAAAAACATACAGAAAATTAAAAGACAACTGTTAAAGATGGTATTTTTATTAATAAAAGAAACAAAACAAATTTGTAATTCCAGTGAAGAAAAAACAAGTAATATACATATACTATTTTGTATATAAAAAAAAAATAAAAATAATTCAGTCTTTTTCACAAGGAACTTTTCAAAACTATGTATTATATCTGTACTACAAATATATGAATTTGTAAATTTTCGTTAATCGCCTTTTATAATGTTATCTTTTAGAAGTAATCTTTAATGCGAGTTTGTGCCATTTTGCTTAAAATATGTTGACATAATGTGTTTTCAATATCGTGCAATTGATTACGTACTTTAGTATTATCTGTAAAAAAGTTATTCAAAACAGTAATCGATTTTAAAGCTTCAGAAACACTAGGCTTGATCGTGTGACTATCGCTTTCGTTTTCCGAATTCTCTTCTTCGATTTCTTCGAATCCTGTTATTTCATCAATGATATCGTTGTCAGTCAAATCTTCACAACAGGGTACATCTTCATCAATTTCAATTGGATGATTAATTTCATCATCATCCAAAGCATCTAAAATAACATCACTTTCCTCAACGGTAGCTACATCTGTAGAAATAGTAAAACCAGACTTTCTAAAACAGTTTCGAATGCATTCTAATGTTACGTTTAACCAAGCTCTTTTAACCATATTAAAAGCTTCCAAGATATAATTTTTTTTCGAAAAATCCTTCACCGATAAACCACTTTCAAGGTGAAGGAGCTGTTTTGAAATTATAGCCCTGCGGTAATGAGCTTTGAAGGAACGAATAATACCTTGGTCCAGGGGTTGAATTAAAGATGTAGTATTTGGAGGTAGAAAAACCAGCTTGATGTTGCCTAAAACAGTACCATCCACACATTTATGACAAGCAGCGTTATCAACGAATAATATAACTTTTTTCTGTTGCCTTTTAAAATTCAAATCAAGCTCTTTCATAATATCGGACCATATAGCACTTGTCATCCACGCTTTGGCGTTCGCGTAGTATTTTACCGGAATTTCATTATTTTTAAAACATCATGGGTTCTTCGATTTACCGATGCAATAAATATGTTTGTCCGTTCCATTTATGTTCGTGATAAATAAAATTGATAACCTTTCCTTTGGCATTTTTTTCCCAGATGGAGTATCTTTTCTATTGGCTAAAGTGCTTGTAGGTAAGGCTTTGTACAAAAACGCAGATTCATCCGTTGTTCATGAAGTTTTCACCATATTCCGAGAGATAAGTTGGAAGCACCTTTGTTACCCAATCATTTGCTTCTGCAGTGGCCGCCGAGCTCTTTTCGCCATGCATTTTTTTAAATGAATATTTTCTCTTTTCTTCCATCTACCAAGCCATCCAAGAGATGGGGAAAAGTCCACATTGAGCATCTCAGCAAAATGCTTTGCTTTTTCCATTATTAAAGGTCCAGTTATTGTGGCCTCTTTTGAACGCATGTCTTTGAACCAAATAGACAACGCATCCTCGACAATACAGAGACGGTAAACAATCTTTATACAGAGATGTTCCATATTGATTAGACATGAGAGTTTTCAAACACGTTGTAGATGGCGTTTTCAAATTTACAATTTTTCACTTATGCGATCTCAGTTTCATATAAAACAAGCATGGGGACATAAAAAATGTTTCAGCTATGCGGTTTTCACTAAAGCGGACTCAGTTACATTATATGAAGCCAAAAATTAATTGTACTCTGGGTTCGTTTTCAGTAAAGCGGTATTCTTCATTAAAGCGTATTACAGTTATGCGGTTTCGACTGTATATGTATAATTACTAGCTGAACCTCCGCTGCGTCTTATTTTACTTAATATGGAACAAAATTATCTTTTCAATATTTATTTTCGACAATTGAGTATTTGTATGTATACCGCTTGGCTAACAGTAAAACAATTTAAATGCCTTTATCTGAATCCCTTTACTGATTTATTCGTTCAACGGGCTTCGGGTCATTTGAGTTTGGATGTTAGATGTACTCCATTATTAAGATACTTTATTTGAGCCCGATATTCTCATGGGGATTGTGGGAGTAAGAAGGCTCTCAGGGTGGCGGTTGCTGGGTTTTGGGGGTGGTGTGGACCCCCAGAAACGTGGTCCCGCAAGTGGGAATGAATTTCGTGATCTACCCTCAAATACCTTTCATTTGAGTTCCATATTGCCTTGATTTGAGTTCCATATTGAAATATGTATGTCCGATTTATGGGTATTTTCGATGTGAATTGGTCCCCAGACACATGGCCGTGAAAAAAATATCCGCATCGTGCTCTTCTCTCAAATACCATTTCTTTTAACCCCATATTGCCATTGGTTACAGGGAAGTTTATGGGATGAGGCGTAAACCAATCACTTGGCCCCAACATTGGGTATCATATTTGTTTTCTAATCTCAAATACTTTTCATTTGGTGGGTAAATTTGTCCCATTGTCCCACATTTGGATATCAGATTCGTATTCAACTCCAAAATACCATTACTTGAGCCCCATATTACGATGGTCAATAAATAATTGCTGTTTGTGGGGTGTTTTGTTGGGAAGGGCTAGACCCCCAGAAAATTTGTCCCGAAAATGCGTGTCAATTTCGTGCTCTACTCTCCAATAATTTTCATTGGAGCTCCACATTGACCTGGTCGGTAAATATGTCCGACTTAGGTGTGTTTTGGGGAGTGGGGTTGTCCCCTAAACACTAAGCCCTGAAAATAAATCAGCATCGTGCTCTACTCTCAATATCATTTATTTGAACCCCATATTGCCAATGGACTCAAAGTTGGATATCAAATCGTTTTCTAATTTCAAATAGCTATCATTTAAACTCCTTATTGCAAAAGTCAGCAAATAGGTCCGCTTTGTGGAGAGCTTTCACTTTTTTTAAGATCCAAATAGCCATGGTAAGCAAATACGTCCTATTTGGGGGTTTTTATGGGGGTGGGACGTCCCCTAGACAGTTCGTCCCGAATGTTGATATCGGATTCGAGATCTACTCCAAAATACCTTTCATTTGCGCCCCATATTTGCATAGTCGGCAAACGTGTCCGGTTTGGGGGTGTTCTGGGGGATGGGACGGCCATTCAGTGACTTTCTCTGAAAATATATATCAGCTTCGCATTCTATTCTAAAGTTCCTCTTATTGGAGCCCCATGTTGCAATGGTCAGCAAAAACTTCCCATTTGGGTGGTATTATGGGGTAAGTTCGGCCCATAGAAACTTTTTCCCTATAATTGATATTAGATTCGTGGGGTATTTCCAAAGACCTTTCATTTGAGCCACATATTGCTTTGCTCGTAAATTTGTTCTCTTTGGGGGGTTGTTGTTGTTGTTGTTGTAGCAGTTTGTTGTGTACTATCTTTCGTCTGCTTGATTCTGTTGAGTGTCAAGACCCAGGAACTCCGCGACTAAGATGGGGTGCGTCCACAGGGATCTGGGTCTGAGTCGAGTGGGTCTGGCCGGGCAGTTAAACAGGTGACGTGTATCGTGCGGTCCCTGGTTACAGTCGGGACATACATCTTGCACGTCGGCATCAATCCTAGCTCTGTGGGAATTGAGGCGGCTGCATCTGCCGGAACGTAATTGAGCCAGAATCACTCTGGTTTGCCGGGGGAGGTCGATTTCTTCGGGTGCAATGGGTGGCGGTCGTACTCCTAGGACTACATTCACCCGGTAGCCAGTTAACGCGTCTGCTACCGTGTCTGCATGAATGTTGTTCTGACCCGCTTGATATGCCGCTTGATCTAGAGGTTCTCTCTTGTAGCGCTGGACCTCACGCTCTAGATCATGTAGATCTACCTTAAGGCTTCTGGGCGGTGGGTATCTATCCACAAGATGATGATTTGGATGATTTCTGCGATAACAGCCCAAAAGGTATTGCTTTGACAGCATGTAGTTATGTCTTCGCACTGGTAGGATCTTTGTCTCCTGGTGGAGGTGGTCCACATGAGAACTAAGGAGGCAGCCCGTCGCAGTTCGGAGGGCGGCATTCTGACAGATCTGAATATTATTCCACTGCGTGTCACAAAGCTGACGTGACCACACTGGCGCTGCATAACTTACCACAGACCGGCCAATTGCTTTGTACGTGGTCAACAAGGTTTCTTTGTCTGCACCCCAAGTGCTGCCAGCGAGTGACTTGAGGACCTTGTTTCTACTTTTGACTTTATTGCAGATTGCTGTGGCATGTGGGGAGAAAGTGTAGGAGCTGTCAAATGTGACGCCAAGTATTTTGGGACACTTGATGGTCGGAATCAATTCTCCATCGACCATCACAGTCAGCTCAGAATTCACCTCACGCGTATTTGTAGTGAACAGTGTGGCTGAAGATTTGGTGGCGGATATCTTCAGATTTCTTGCAGCGAAATATGAGGCAAGCTCGTTGAGGTAGACGTTCAACCTATCGCAGATGTCATCAATGGGTGGGGGGCCTGATGCCAAGATCGTACAGTCGTCCGCATATGATACGATCTCTATGCCGTCTGGAGGAGGTGGGATGGAGGAAAGGTAGAGGTTAAACAGAGCCGGAGATATCACCCCGCCTTGGGGAACTCCCTGTTTCACTCTACGGTGTTTTGACTTCTTATCCCTAAATTCCACAAATGACTGGCGGCCACACAGATAATTCGCGACCCAACGTTTAAGGCCTGGCTGGAGGGACGTGTTGGCGATGTCCTCAAATAATTTGGCATGGCTGACCGTGTCGAATGCCTTCGATAGGTCCAATGCCACGAGGACCGTCCTATCACATGGCCTGGGTTGATTGAAGCCACGGCAAATGTGTGTGGTGATGGCATGCAAAGCTGTTGTTGTGCTGTGCAGTCTCCGAAATCCGTGTTGATGCTCGGCGAATGGAAATTCTCCTACGAGGCTCGGGAGGAGTAATGCCTCAAGCGTCTTAGCCACTGGTGAGAGAAGGGAGATCGGTCTGTACGACTCCCCCAAACTCGGGTCTTTACCAGGCTTCAGTAGCGGGATCACTCTGCCCATTTTCCAGACATCGGGAACTATAAGAGTGTTCAATGACAGGTTAAGGACAGTGGTAAGGTACTCAACTCCAGGTAAATCCAGATTCTTCAGCATCAATGTAGAGATTCCGTCGGGGCCCAACGCCTTGGAAGATTTGGCGCCACGGATGACATTCGTAACTTCACCCACGGTAAATTGTGATGGCTGTTCATCGGCTCGGAGACCACGAATACGGCGAATGGCTCTCCTCCTTGCCCTGTCTCTCTCGGGATGCACGATAAATTGACGGTTGAACAACCTGGCGCATCTCTTCGGATCAGTCACGGTTAACTCGCCAAAAGTGACTGAGGTCCTGTCGTCCCGTCTACCGGGGTTCGAGAGAGACTTAACAGTGGCCCACAATTTGCCTGCACCGGTGCCTAAGTTACATTGCTCCAAGTGTTCCAGCCACAAATTCCGCTTATGTTCGTTGACTACCCTGTTTATTTCCAGATTCAGCTCGCTGATTCTGGGGTTAGCGGGGTCCATAGCACGAATCCCATCACGCTCGTCTGCGAGTACCACTGCTTGCGCCGGGAAATTGGGTCGCACTTGCGTGTACGTGTTCGTCTCTTTGGGGGGTGTTTTTGGGGAGTGGCGGATCCCCAATTGGATATCATATTAGTATTCTATACTAAAATACCTTCTATTTTAGCCCCATATTGCGAGGGTCAGTAAATAAATCCTGTTGGGGGTGTTTTTAGAGGGGGAACCCCCAACACGTGATGGCACATTTTGATTCGTATTCTACCCGTAAATAGCTTTCATTTAAGTCCCATATTGCCATGGTCGGTAAATACGTCCGATTTGGGAGTGTTTTGGGGGTTGAGGTGGTCCCCCAAACACTTAGTCCGACATTTGGATATCAGATACGTTTTTGGATATAAGATACGTTTAAATACCTTTCATTTGAGTCCCATATTGTCGTGATTGGTCTATATATATATATTTTGGTAAGTTTTGGAGGTGGGTCGGCCCCCCTAGATACCCCATCCGAAATTTGGATACCAAGTTTTCGTTTTTAGGTTACTATAAGAGAGCACACAAAACTTGGCTTAAATCGCATCACCCATTCCCGAGATCTGACGTTTCTGAAAATTAGGGTAAGGGGGAGGGTCCACCCCCTCCAAATATCAAAAAATGTAGTACCTTATTTTCACCACAGGATCATTATGCATCATCTTTAATTTCAAGAAAATCGGTTCAGCCGTTTTTGGGTCTATAAGGAACACACAAACAATTTTTATACCTACCACCGTAGGATAGGGGGTATATTCATTTAGTCATTCCGTTTGCAATACATCGAAATATCAATTTCCGACCCTACAAAGTATATATATTTCGGATCGTCGTATAACTCTAAGACGATATAACGATGTCCGTCCGTCTGTTGTAATTACTCTAGAGCCTTCAAAAATTGAGATATTGAGCTGAATTTTGACACAGATACATTTTTTGATGCACGCTGGTCTAATGCCCATAAAAACTTTATTTTCCATCCGATTTTGTTGAAATTTGAAACAGTGAGTAGTTTATGGCTTCCCGACAATTGATCCAAATATGGTTTAGATCGCACTATATTTAGATATATCTGCTATATAGACCGATCTCCCGATAAAGGGTCTGAAGCCCGTAAAAGCTCTTTTATTACCCGATTTCGTTGAAATTTAAAACAATGGGTTATTTTAAGCCTCCCGACTTCTGACGTAAATATGGTTCAGATCGTACTATATTTAAATATAGCTACCATATAGAACGATCTCCCGATAAAGGGTCTGAAGCCCATTAAAGCTTTATTTACAACCCCATTTCGCTGAAATTTAAAACAGTGTGTTATTTTGAGCCACCCGACATCTGACGTAAATATGCTTAAGATGGGTCTATATTTAGATATAGCTGTCATATAGACCGATCTCCCGATGAAGGGTCTGAAGGCCATAAAAGCTTTATTTTTTATCCGATTTCGCTGAAATTTGGAATAGTGCACAGTTAAACGCCTATCAATATCCGAATTAAATATGGTACAGATCGGACTATATTTAAATACAGCTGTCATATAGACCGATCTGCCGAAAATTTTTCTGAAGCCCATAAAAGCTTTATTTTGTAACAAATGTTCTACAAAATGGAATAGTGTCATATAAATTAGACCACTCAATGTCTGTGCCGAATTTGGGTGCTTAAGTTATCCAGTTTTCACCGGATTGTGACGAAATGGAATTTTAAGTATACCCGAGGTGGTGGGTATCCAAAGTTCTGCCCGGCCGAACTTAATGCCTTTTTACTTGTTATATTTAAGATATATGTCGTTCGATAAATTCTTTGCTTAAAGTGGGATACACAAACCCTAATCAGTTTTTTTTTCGTTTACAGGCCGAACGAACGCTTGCATTCGACTTCAACAAACAGGCTATTTAATTTTGAGTTAATTTTTTAATTGATTCAATTGATCCAATTTAAAAATTATAGAAATTTTTTAAAATTTCAATAAATTTTTTAATTGATAATTTTAATTGATCTTTTAGTTGATTATTGACATTTTTGAAAATTCCTATCAATTTCTATATTTGGTACCCAGATGTTTACCTCTTGGAACATGAATTTGAGGTGAGTTGTTTGGGCAAAGGTCCGTGGGCACCCGTTGAAAAACAAAACTCCCCCTTGGTCGTTTTGTAAACAATTTCGGGTGTCGGGTAGATTTGTTGTTGTTGTCGTAGCAGTATGTTTTGCGCTGAGGCGGCAGCCCTCGACCGATGAAGGAATCCATCTGGTTAATCCGCCAGGTAGAATCCAGATAGATTTGTCGTAATGTCGGACGTATGGGTCTTTGAAATCTCTTTCCTTTATATTGTAGGGGATAAAATAGTATTTAATTGAATGTACTTTAAACTTATTTTTAAAATGATTGAATCTATTAATTTTTAAATATATATTACAATTTTTTTTATCACGATTGTGATTAAACAATTTTTCAGATGAAAATGGCAAAAAATTTAATCAAGACTATAATTGAAAAAAAAAACATAATCCAACTAAAAAACTGATTAAATTTTATTGAATGAAATAAAATTTTTTTAAACAAATTTGTTTGTCGAAATGTTGACTTAAAAAAAGTCGAAAAGTAAACTTTTTAAAAAAGTCGAAAAGTTGACTTTCTTAAAAAAAGTCAAAGAGTAAATTTTTGCCATATTGATAATGGTCGATAAATCTACTTCTTGTCTCAAATTGGTATTCCTAGTGTGAGGTACATCTAAAAACAACTGTCGTTAAGCAGCACGCCGTTAAGACTCGGCAAATCACAGTCCCCGTGAGCAAAACTTTAATCAAACTGCACTCATTGATAGGAGAAAAGTATATTCTGTTCTACGCTCCTGAATGTGACACTTCCAATTAAGTTTCCTGTCCAAGATCACTCATTAGCATTTGACCTTGTCAGACATCGAAGTCTTTTTATTGAGGAAACGTAGTGCGTCGAAGTGGCTCACCTTCGCTCAGTCTTTTCTAGATTAATGTTGAGACCCCTAGGTCAAGCCCAGTCATATGCCATCTCAAAGACCTTTTCGGTCTTCATGCATAGCTAATTCGGATCTTTACTTCTTAAAAGTATTATAATATCGTCTGCGTAGCAGACGGGTTCAAATCCCTCCTCAGTCAGCATCCGTGATGGGTCATTTATGGTGATCACACATAGGACTGACAATAAAATGCTCCCCTGTGGCGTGCCCTGTGCGATATTTATGTCATGGGACCCACAATTTATCCACCTGTTCCTAAACATATGGTTTATCCTGTCTCTAAGGACCCGGTCCACCACTACTGGCCTAAGGATTAGATCGGTGCGTCAGTCCGCACATTGTTAAAAGCCCCCTCGATGTCAATGCATACCGGCAATGTGTACGTGTTAGCATCGAAGGATTCTCTAATTTCATGCACAATCTTGTGCTGGGCAGTCTCCACCGACATTCCCTTCACATGGGCATGCTTTTTGTATTTGAGCAGTTCGCTGGATGACCTACCCTTTATAATGGTATCCACAATATGTTCCATGGTTTTGAGTGAGAAAGGATTTAAGGCATATATTTTTTAAGTAAAACAAAGTCATTGTGAAAATGTTGAGCTGAGATAGTGTTAAGTTGAACAAGTAAAAAGGCGTTAAGTTCGGCCGGGCCGAACTTTGGATACCCACCACCTCGGGTATATATGTAAACCACCTTTCGTCAAATCCGGGGAAAAATGCATACCTTATGACCCAGCAGCTATATCGAAATATGTTCCGATTTGTTCAATTGTGTATAACAAAATATTTGTTTTTTTAGTAGCTATATCTAAAAATAAACCGATCTGAACCATATACGACACGGATGTCGAAGAGCCTAACATAAGTCACTGTGTCAGATTTCAGTGGCATCGGATTATAAATGCGCCTTTTATTGGGCCAAGGCTTTCATCGAGATATCGGTCTAAATGGCAGCTACATATATCCGAATCTGAAAAATAATATCGAAAGTTTTATCATAACCCACTGTCCCAAATTTAGGCGACATCGGACAATAAATGCGCCTTTTATGGGCTCAAAACCATAAATCGAGAGATCGGTCTATAAGGCAGCTATATCCAAATCTGAACCGATCTGAGCCAAATTGACGAAGAATGTCCAAGGGCCTAAGACAACTCACTGTCCAAAATTTCAGAAAAATCGGATAATAAATGTGGCTTTTATGGGTCTGAGACCCTAAATCGGCGGATCGGTCTATACGGGGGCTATATCTAGACATAGTCCGATTTGGCCCATCTTCGAACTTAAACTGCTTATGGACAAAAAATAATCTGTGCAAAGATTCAGCTCAATATCTCAATTTTTGAAGACTGTAGCGTGATTTCATCAGACAGACGGACAGACGGACGGACATGTCTAGATCGTCTTAGATTTTTACGCTGATCAAGAATATATACTTTATAGGGTCGGAAATGGATATTTCGATGTGTTGCAAACGGAATGACAAAATGAATATACCCCCCAAAGACCCAACAGGCCGTAACATGTTGTCTGTTACTGAAACCTCGACAGGTGGAGTGACTGCTCCAGGCTCCACTAGACGACAGACGACTTGTCAGCAGGAGTTTTTGACGAAGAAACCTGATTCGAGTCTCAAGGACAAGGCCAAACCTTTTCGCATGCCTATAATTTGCCAGGCCATCGGCCTTCCCCGGCAAACCAACACGTTCTCTAAGAGGTTGGAATAATATAAGACGCATCGCTCTCAGGTTTATTGAGAGGTTTGGTGCAAATTACCCTAAGACTCTCACCAATAGGGAGAGAGACTCCCTGAATTGGGCTCGGGAATTCACTGCACAGGCTACCCCAAGGACTAAACGTCTAGATTCGGAAACTGCACCACAGTCAGCCTGCGCAGTCAGGCTGTGGTCACCTGGAGACATCGCATGCCTTAAAGAACTAGGGCGAACAACAGTAAGATGGGTCCAAGAACCTTTGCTAATGTCGCTAGGAACGGTTGGGTGATGGCAGTTGTCGACAAGGGAGAAGAACAGGCCTGCATACCGAGGAATATCTGGATTAGGATAGCCAATGGACAGTCATCAGTATTCTCCGATGTCCCTCCGGAATATCCTGTGACTCCTCCAGTTTGTGACGATGAATGCTGGTATCGAAGCCGATACAAAATCTGGCCAAGTGCAGCACTAGATGTGGTCAAAAGAGAAGATACTCCTTCTCGACCAATGGCGCATGCTTGGATACCAAAGATTCCCTCAGATCCTGAAGTGATACTTTGAATACTAAGGGAATGTAAGACTGGATGAGGCTGATGTTGACCGGAGACATGCAGTATTCGTACTTACCTCCGGCTGTCTCGCAGACCTCAACAAGTCTGAAGGGGTTATACCGGTGGGGTTGGGGAATCAGGAGACGACTCAACAGTTGTTGTTGAATACTTGCTGAGGAACTATCGACCACATCGCTTAAGTCTGGCGGATTGCATGAGACATGAGGATGGCATCGAAAGGGACCCGACAAGCCCTTTGTGGGTGGGTCACAAAGTTGGACTGGGCTCAAAATGTGCGCCAGCGGGGAAGCACAAAACTAGTGAAGCATCAAAGGAGAAATCGTCCACATCGCAAGTGCCCAGTGTCATGAGGAAGAGTGCTTCCACAGCTTTCTCACCTGCCGCTGGATGCTTACTGAAGCTCATCATGACAAGTTTCAACTCATCTTGTGAGGATGAACTCCTGGAAGAGTCAAAAGACGAGACTAATACAACAGTAGTGGAAGTTCTGAATCCTGGTGGAAGTTGTGAATCCAGATAAATCTCCACCATTGTAAGGCCGCTTCGGCGGCACTAAAGGTCCTCCTGATGGCAGGGGGATTTGATGTGGTTCTTATCCAAAAACCATGGGTGTGTGGAGAAATAGTTCGTGGACTAAGCATTTAAACTTCTCAAGGTTACGGGGAATAGGAGTTACAGAGCCCGTATTCTTGCAAAGAGTGGTCTAAATGTTTTTCTTCTTCCGTCGCTTAGCACTGAAGATTTAGTAGTAGCCAGCCTCGAAATAAAAAAGTCTCATTACTGGCTGGCTTCCTATAGTCGCTGGTTGAAGCTGCTTCTGTAGCCTCTTTGTAGGAAGTGATGATAATGCACATCACCAGATATGGGGAAGTTCGAATGTCAACGAAAGGGAATATATTTCAAGTTGCAATCTGGCGATTTGTAATAAAAGGGATATACCGACCTTTATCTCCAGGAACAGGCAGGAGTTACTAGATATTACCTTTGTATCGGAAGCTATAAGTGGAAGAATATGCGACTGGGAATTGTTGGATGACCACAGCTTCTTTGATCATCGTTATATTAATTTCAGCATTGGAGAAAATACTGCAGAAGTGGTCCCTCGGCTAAACAGAAGAAAGGCGGATTGGGATAAATTTCGGCACAATATCTGCACGTCCATCGCTTCTAGACCAGAAAAGGAGTGGAAACTACAGAGAATATAGACATAGTGGTCAAGCGGATCACGAAGGCCCTGAATCACTCGCTTGTGTCAGAGTGCCTTAGTGCCAAGCCAAGGGGCAAACAGCGACCGCCATGGTGGACCCCAGAGCTGGTTGGTCTAAGGAAGGATTGCAGAAAGCTCTTCAACAGAGCAAAAGCCACAAGAGCAGCACACGATTGGGTCATCTATAACGCTGAGCAAACAAAATATAAGGGCGAGCTGAGAAAGACTCAGAACAAATCCTGAGTAGAATTCTGCAGCTCCGTGGAGCATTCATCTGAGACCTCTAAGCTAAGGAAGATTCTGCCCTCGAGACCTATTACGGTGGTGTATATTCAGAAGTCAGAGAATGTGTAGGCATCTTCCTTCTTCTGTCCCTGTGGTATCGCAATGGACGAAAACGTCTTAGTGAATCTGATGGCAGACTGCTATGGTACTATTTAGTACTATTTTTGTTAATTAAGCTAGAGCTTTGTATGATGGTACATAGTTGCACTATGACAACCTTATTTGGAAGGATAAATTAGTTTATGAACATTTAGGTACTAAAAAGTACCAAAAAGTTACGAAATAGGTAAACTTTGCATAGGGCGAACGGATAGAGCTAGAACTTCGAAATTTTGCCTAACGGATGCGAAGACGTCGAAGTGAGTCTGATAGCAAACTTTCACTTAAACCTTACCTAAAGAGCGTCTCGAAAAAATTAAGGTTAGGACTAACAAGTTTTCCAAAATAGTACCGCAATTAGTACTATTTGGTACTTTTTGTGTTAATTGAGCAAGTGCTTTGAATTTTGGTACATAGGTGCACTATGGTAATCTCAATTGGAAGGATAAATGAGTTTTTGGGACTTTGGACATATAGGTTCCAAAAAGTACCATAAATTTTGGGATGTAGGCTTAACTAGGAAGTAAATTAAGGTTTGCTGAAAGATTTATTCATAAATCCTTTGATAACAAAAAGCACTAAAAATTCGAATAGCTAATTTTTTTTTACAATGAATGGAGACAGATAAAATTAAATAGTTTGGCAAAAATAACCGTAGTCTTGACATAAATACGATAAGTTGTACCAAATACAAAATGCTTTAATCGTACCAAAAGTGGAAAAACGTACTTCAGTGCTGCAAATTGTACTATTTGGTACTTTCCTTACAGATTATATTTGTGATATAGATACACCTTGACAGTATATATTGGGCGACTAGAAGATTTTTGCAATCTATACAAAAACTTACAAAAGGGTACTTACTTTACAGACTGTGCAACAATTCTGAAATTTGGGATAGGGGGATTGCAGTAATCCGATTTTTTTTTTGTATATGGGAAGTGATTGATAAAGAAGACATTCGTTGAACATATTTTAAATTGTACGAATTAAATTGTTATTTAATAATACAAATTATGAGTATCTATTTCTGCGTTCTCTTGTGTCCACTTTCATGCAAATGTAATGCGAAGACGTGTGAATGAGCCAAATATATCTTTATTTTCTATGTTATTTGTCATGGAAATTTTAATTATATATTTTCCCCACAGTTATCAACGACGGACCCAACAGTGATGACACAGGTAGACGGTGGAGCATGCCTGGTACCACTTTAGCTGCCTTTCGACTCTCCGACGTCGCTATCCACGTCGTAGTTGCAACGGTTGGTGAGGAAAGCAAAACAGAAAGGAAACGAGGTGCTAATAGGGCGCGATGCGAACTCTCACCACATTTCGTGGGGTAGTACCAACACTAATAAGTAGGGCTAAGCCCTGGAAAAGTTCTTGAATACTAACGACCTAATAACACTTAATATTGATAACACCACTACCTTTGTTAATAGGATTAGGGAGGAGGTATAAGATGTGACGATATGTTCGGAAAATCTAGTCGAAGAGGTTCAGGATTGGAGTGTCTCCATGGAGCACTCCTTCTCCGACCATCTCTACATTAGGTTTAGAATATCACATCCAGCGCCGAATCCGATAAGCTTCCGGAATAAGTTGACAACCAACTGGGCAAAATTCGGCAGGCTACTCAGAAGAAGACTTGGGCAAGATAATTTAGATTGCCTAAGCATAGACATTGACGAAAATGTCAACTGAATTAGGACGGCACTGGTGGGGTCCTTCGAATATAGTTGTCCTCTTCGGGAAAGTAAATCAGCTAAGGAAAAACCTTGGATCACCGCGCAGATTCGCAATATTGGGAAAGAGTTTCGCAGACGCACGTCGTTAAAACGCGGAAGTTTATTGGTATTTGTCTTACACACGGCTCAAGGAATACAATAAGATTACCAGAGCGGCGAAACGTGGAAGCTGGAAGCTTTTCTGCGAACAGGTTGATAGCGTTAATAACGCCGCCAAGATACACAAGTTTCTCTCCAAAACCCATATCCAAAGTGAAACTTTGAGAGAGTGAGAGCAGAGGCAACGGAGGACATGTGGAGGCTTTTGATGAAACCCCAGTTTCCACAGGATACGACAGGACTCACGGAGACACCGGAATCTTGGAACATGATGTTGATTGAAGGTTCGTAATTGCGGAATTTATGGTGAAGGAATCCTTGAGGAGCTTCAAACCATTTAGGTCACCCGGACCTGATGGAATATTTCTTCCGGCGTTACCACAAAAGGAGACAGACTATATGGCGCACCACCTGTCCAATATTTTCAAAGCGTGCCTAGGACTTGCATATACTCCGAGAGCCTGAAAGTGGCCAGGGGTTTATTTATACCCAAGCCCGGCTAGACAAGTTATGCGACACCAAAGGTCTACAGACCAATAAGCCTTACGTATTTTCTACTCAAAACCATGGAACTTATTGTGCATACCATGATAAAGAGTATGACATCCAGCAAACTGCTTATGTCAAGGAAAGGTCATTGGACACTACCCTGCACGAGGTTGTGCATACCATAGAAAAATTAATCGATGCCAAACGTACACACTGGCTGTATGCACTGACATCAAGGGGACTTTTAACAATGGGCGGACCGACACACTGATCCAATCCATAGACCAGTACCGGGTGTATCTGGTCCTTACAGACTGGATAAACCATATGCTAAGGAACAGGTGGTGAAATTGTGTGTCCCATGACATAAATATAAGGGAGAAAGTGGCAAAAGGCACGCCACAGGGGGACATTTTGTCGTCACTCCTATGGGTGACCACCATAAATATCCTATTACGGATGCTGACTGAGGAGGGATTTGAACCCGTCTGCTATGCAGACGTTGTTATAATACTTCTTAGGGGTAAGGAAGGGCCGAAAGGGTCTTGCATAATGCACATGACTGGGCTAGACCCAGAGAAGACTGAAATATGCCTGTTCACGAAGGTGGGCCAATTTAACGCATCACGTTTCCTCAATAAGACAACACGGTTAAATACTTAGGTGTGATCTTGGACAGGAAACTGAATTGGAAGTGTCACATTCGGAAACGTACGGAGAAGGCTCATAGATGTTGGGCACTATGTAGACTGGCCGTAGGCTCAAAATGGGGCCTTAATCCGGGTATAATTCACTCACTCTACAGGAGCGTGATTAGACCAATTCTTACTTACGCCTCATTAGTTTGGTGGACTGCTATGGAGAAAAAGTGCAACATAAGGACCATACAACAGGTTCAGAGAACATGTTGTCTTGGTATAGGCGAAGCGATGAGGACCACGCCCGACGCATTGACATACAGATTAAATGTGTGGCAGCCCCTGCGGCTATGAGACTTAATGCGATGGGAGAATGGATAGAGGATGGGAGCAGCTCATACCATCGCGGTATAATCGAGGCGACGATAGGAAACCTTGAAGGAAGGGAAGAGTTTTTGACCAAATACCTGAGATGAACCTTGAGGTCGGGTGCGAGGCACTGCTGCCAGCGGCACAGTCTTGGATTGCCATCTGGAAGATCATGTTAGATGGACGGATCTGAGATCTGTTTTAGACTGCCTGACCATTATACGGTCTTGCAGGCGGAGATCAGGGCGATCACGGATTTCGTGAGGTGTGGTGCTAACGCGAGGATGTCGAGTGTGAACATCTTTACGGACAGTAAAATTGCCGTAAGGGCAATAACAACCGGGACGGTATGGTCACGAACAGTCTTGCAGTGTAGGAAGGAGATTAACGCCTTCTCTGATGATGGCAAAATCCGCATCGTTTGGATGCCGGGCCATAACGGAGTAAGGGCGAATGAAAGGGCAGACGATTTGGCAGTAAAGGCCAGAGGACTGCCGTCAATAAACTTGGTTAACCCGAAGACTTTCGGGTCGACGTAGTCCGAGTTAAGGGCGTAGGCGTCGAATGCGCATGCAACCTGGTGGAACAGCGAAACGGTCGGTATGATGGTGAAAATCCTATGGGCTGGATCCAGATCTTGAGAAGAAGAACTGAAAGGAAGTAAGAAGGAGGTGAGTATAAATATTGGTATTATGACGGGACACATTGGAATACGAGCTTACTAATGTAAAATCCGTGCGGCAAGTGTGGGGCAAGCGGGGAAGATGATGAGTCGTTGCAGCATTTCCTTTTCCATTGGCCGGCTTTCGCGTCTAACAGATTATGGTGCGTAGGTGCGGACACTGTACCAGACAAAAACCAACTTAAAGCGCTATTACACGGCATTTAAATGTGTTATGACATGTTACTTTTTGTATTCACATGTAATTGAAAATGTTTGTCAAAATTTTCAATTTACATAAGATTAATCATTTTTGCTACCACACCTGTATGTTATTTTCGTATGACATAACTTAAAAATTTTAGCAAAATTTGATTTTTTTTATGCGTAATAATTATTAAAGTTTTGAGAAAGCTGAAATTTGTGAAAACAATTTAATTTGGGACTGCTTTCATTCGACTGACAATAAAAACAACTGATTTCTTTATGGTTTTGTCAGAAGGAATAGAGCATGATCTAAACCAAAAAATTACATGTGCTATTTTGAATAGTGATTTTCATATGTTAGTTTCGTTTGTGTCACACGATTTGTACAACTCAACATGTGCTAAATTTGACATGTCATAAGACAACTACATGTCGTGTAATACAGCCCTTAGGGGAGTGGCATGGAAAACCATTATGGATTTTCTAAGTAGCACGGAATTCCTGTTTAGTTTTTTAGATTGCACAACGAGCCGATTACTAGCTTAGGTTTATGTCCGTAGCGGCATGGGGCGGATTAATATATGCATCCTCTATTCAACATAACCTAACTTAACCTAAATCAATATATTACATGTTTCATCAACAATTTAATCCAATAAAATAAAATATATTTTAATAATGCAAAATATATCAATTATTTACCTTTATTAAATTGGAAAAATATATTACTTGAGAAAAGGGAGAACTCTTAAATAAATTTTTTTATTGAGTTAGGTAAGGTTGAAAGGAGTGTACAGATATTAATCCGCACCATGACACTATGGACATACACCTAAGCCAGTTATCGGCTTGTTGTGCCCTCTAAAAACTATAAAGTAACCTCTAAAAAGAATATTTCAAGTTATGCACTCCGTGCTACTTACAAAATCCTTAATTGTTTTCAATACCACTTCCTTACGTTGGGGAGTTAATTGAGTTAATAACTGCTTTAATTGGATTTTTGAGATTGTCATAAATTTAAATTAATTGTTGATCAATAATACAAAATTGTTTATTGGTACGATTTCAGCGAATTTTTAAATTAAATGAACAAATTTCTTAATTGAACTATATTTTTCATTTTTTCTGTGTACACCTTAAAAGTATATACCGGGCGACTTGACGAGTTTTTTGACATACGTACATTTAAGTACTAAAACATGCAAAATGGTACTTTATTTGCAGATTGAGCTTCAGCTCTCAAAATTGGAAAACAGTTACTGCTTGACAGTATATATCTGGCGACTAGAAAATTAGTTTGCAGTTACTCCTTGACAGTACATGTCGGGCGACTAAAATATTTTTTTTTTTTAATTCGAAATTCGTCCATTTAGGTACTAAAAGTACAAAATAGTATTTTCTTCTTGGATTGAGCTAGACCTATCATATTTGGAATATTTGGACAGTGTATGTGATATTGATGTTCACATCGTAATGAGAAAATCGGTGAGGAGAACGCCGCACGTCCTCCGCAAATGAAATACGTCATGTTTGGCATTGGCTCTTGAAAGACTGAAGACGATAATTTGTGTTCTAAACCATACCCATCATTAATGTTGGGAATAAATAAGTCTCCGAAAACCATTCAGAATCTGGATTTGTGAATCATTTAAATTAATCGGGGCTTTATTGGGCTGTTGCATATTGACCTCTGCATAGTGACATTCTTTCGCAGGGAATCTAATAAATTGTGCACCAAAACAAACGTATTACTTGCAATTGAATTCCGATAACTAGCTATTTCCCCTTCACGAATTCCAAAACCTTTCTAGCGGCGTTATTGATTTTGATGACGTTTTAGCTTAACATTCGATGAAGTTTCAACAATATACATCATATTCCCAGCAATTTTACCACCTTGGCTTTAATCCATCTTTGTGATTTTCCATACATTCTTGCCAAATCGAATTGACTTACTTCAAATGTGAAATTTTCGTAGATTATTTTTTTTTTTTTAGCTGGCATTAAAAGATTTTTTATTGTACGAGGTTACCCCCCATGTACAAGTTTTGCAAGCGATTGTCCGTTTAACAATGGATAAGGCGACAGGTACTGAAGCAATGATTCTTCTTGATTTCTACCATCAGAAATGTGTTTCTTAAAAGAAGTTTTGATCGAACGTACAAAATGCTCTGCTTGGTCATTAAATGTTGGGTGAAATGGGGCGGTTGTTCAATTCAATTTTTATTGCAATATTGCTAAATTGCAATAAAGTAAATTGTGGACCATTGTCCGAAACTATCGTTTCTGGTAGATCTTCCGTAGCAAACATTTCATTCAAAACTCTTATTGTGGCAACAGTAGTTGTAAAATGCATTGCTTTAACAAATGGATAGTGAAAAAAAGCGTCTACAACATAAACCATGAAATCCATGGCATGGTCCGTCAAAATATATGTCAATGCGCTGCCAAGGTTTTGATGGTGTTTGACAAGATTTAAATTCTTTTTTGGGCATTTGTAATTGTGAAGCACGTATCCAACACTGAGCAACATTTGCCTCCATATTTTTGTCGATACCTGACCATCATCAGTATCGCCTTGATAATTGCTTTGTTTTCACTACTCCCCAGTGTCCTTTATGGAGCAAGTTAAAAAATTTTTTACTATAACAACGTGGAGTCCAACCAATTGGAAATCTGTAATTCTTCTGCAAAATTAGTATCATATATGTCGATGTCATCATCGAACTTACTATCCTCCGAGACAGGTAAACGAGAGAAATCCTCTGCGTTTCTGTGCTACTTGTGGATTAAAATTTAATGTAATCGCTATAATTTGATAGCAGTAACGCCAACGCTGAAGACGGCTGTTTGAATATGGATAGCTTTCTACGGATTGAAAGTGGTTTATAAGCAACGTAAACATACTGCCAAACAAATAATCATTCCAAACACGATACTCAAAGCTTCCTTTTCAATTTGGCTTTAATTCTCTTGATGTGAATTTAATATTTTAGACGCATGAACATTTGGCCTTTCAGAACCATCAGGATATATATACGAAACAACCGCCCCAACCCGAAAGAAGATGCATCAGTGCCCACCCCAACAGGTAGATTTTCAACAAAATTATATAACTTGGTCGTAGAAACATTACTTTTACCTTAATTGGCTATGACAGAACATTTGTTCGCTTAGCCGAACGTAGAATAGCGTTCCAAGCGCCTAGAACTTCTGCGCTCATTCTAAAATCTCTGACACCAAGTTTCAAGGTGCCTCCCACCACTTGATCTTTCCATCGGGATTTTGATCTTCCCGGTTTACGTGTACCACCGTGTTTCGTTCAAAAGACTTCTTTGCTGGAGCTTCTTCATCCATTCTGACAACATGATCTAGCCAACGCACCCATTGTATTTAGATACGTGTAACTATGCTATAGTCGTCATACAGCTCGTGGTTCATACGTTGGCTATATTCTCTAGGAACGCAAACTGGTCCATATATTTTACGAGGAATTTTTCATTCAAACACTCCAAGCACGGCCTGACACAACACGGGTAGTCTCAGTGTCTTTTATTTGTAATCTTCGTCTGGCAAGAGGTGGCCTTGCTTCTAAACTTCTTACTTAGTCCAAAGTAGCATCTGTTTGCCAGTATTATTCTTCACTTAATCTCAAAACTGGTGTCAATCGTTTCGGTTACGGCGGTGCCGAGGTAGATAAAGTTACTGACTATCTCAAAGTTGTGGTTACCAACTTTCTCCATTTTCTGCTCGGTTGTGCAAGGCTTTTTCGGAGTTGAAACCATCCATTTCGTCTTATCTACATTTACTTCCAGACCCATTTTCACTGACTCTTTTTCGATTCTTTCAAAGGCAGCAATCACTACTTCCGGTGACCGACCTATGATGTTAATGTCGTCGGCAGAAGCGAGTAGCATGTGTTCTTTTGTGAATAGTGTGTCATATCTATTCACATCTGCATCTCGATAATCTTCTCCAGCAGGATATTAAAGAGATCACACGATAAGCTGTCTCCTTGTCTGAAACCTCGTTTGGTTCGGAAAAATGCATTCCTATTCTTACTTAGTAACGCGTATCAGCAATTGTCATCCTGCAGAGTCTTATTAATTTTGCAGGGATACCAGACTTAGACATGGCTTGAAATACCTTTGAACGTATAGGGGTATCGAAAGCGGCTTTGTAGTCATCAAAGAGATGGTAGGTGTTGATTTGTCCTTCTCGGGTCTTTTTCAGGATTTGGCGCAGTGTGAATATCTGGTCCAGGGTGGATTTACCAGGTCTAAAGCCGCATTGATGGGGAGGAGACTTGTATGCGATGGGGAGGAGACTTATTCCTCTGTAGTTGGCACATTCCGTCTTGTCTCCTTTCTTGTGTACGGGACATAGTATGCTGAGGTTCCAATCATCGGGTATGCGTTCTTGCACAGATAAGCTGATGCATATGCCTTATCAGCGTGTCGCCTCCGGTCGTAAATAGTTTAGCGGTTAACCCGTCGGCTCCTGCTATCTTGTTGTTCTTTAGTCGGGTACACTGCTACTAGGACCTTATTCTGACTATGAGGTAAAAATTTTATTTCATCATCATTGATTGGTTCTGCGGTATCCGCTTCGCCGTAAACGTCGGATACTAGCAGTTGGATAAAATGTGCTTTCCATTTCCTCAGCATGCTATCTGTGTCAGTTACCAGATTTCCTTCTATGTCTCTGCAGGAGGATGTGTCTGCACCAAAGCCATCGCTTTGATGTTTACTTCTATGGTAGAATTTCCGGACTCTGACTCCGGATTCTGACTCCTGTACATTTCAATTCACTCACACTCACGTCTTTCCATTTCCTTTTTCTTTCTGCGGTATAGACGTTTCTCCTCTCTCCTTTTCTTCCGATACCTCTCCTTCATCTGGCGCGTTGCTACTGATTGCAGGGTTGTTCTATATGCCGCATTCTTGACTTCAGTAACATTTCGACACTCTTGGCCGTACCATGGATTTCGCGGCATTTTCCATGGAGTGGGAAATAGTTTGCCACTGCGCCATTATATCATCGGAACAAGGAGTGCTTCCATCAAGCAGTTGGGTCAGTCGAGTGGAGTATGCCGTTGCCATCTGTTGTGTTTACAGCTTTTCAATATCTAGCTTCCGTGCAATGTCAAATCGTACTTTCCTCACCATGTTCAAAAGGGTGCGAACCGTTGCTGCAACGACGTAATGATCCGAATCTATATTCGAATCTATCACAATGCGATCAATTTGGTTCCTCGTGTTTTGATCGGGTGACAGCCATGTGGCTTTGTGAATATTTTTATGGTGAAATCTGCTACTACTAACTACCATGTTTTTTACTGCGGCGAAATCTATTAGCCCCAACCCATTACTGGACGTTATCTCGTGGAGGCTACACTTTCCGACTGTTGGACCAAAAAAGTCTTCATTCCCTATCTCAGCATTAAAATCTTCCAGGATGATTTTAATATCATGAGCGGGGCAGCGGTCATATTCTCTCTCTAGGCGCTCGTAGAAAATATGCTTGGTCTGCTCGTTCTTGTCTCCCGTCGGATTGTGGCTAGCATCTCATTCATCGGAGTAAATCTTGAGACAAGGTGTTTCAGTCTCCGACTAACCAAAAATCCACAGCCAAATTCATGCCTCGTGTTATGGTATGTTATGCAGCTTTGGTATAGTTCGTCACCATTTGGTGTTGTAGTGACGCCATTCCCAGTCCATCGCAGTCCATGACTCCCATACTATAAAATCACAGACTGCCCGCGGCCGCATTTGCAGCTACTCCGTATAAAAAGGGAGCTTTCCACCATCCGCAACCTGTGGACGCGCCCTTTAGCTTTCAGCTAAGCTTCCCATGGCAACGATAGACACCACTTAAGTCGGAGCTCAAAGTTCCAGCCTGTGTGGTGCTCACAGTTACCCGGTGTCGGCCGGGGGTCGTTGAAACTACCTGCTGTTTAATAGACGGCAAGCGTTCGTTCGGCCTGCAAACAAAAAAAAAACTGATTTGGGTTTGTGGATCTCATTTTAAACGGAGAATTTATCGAACGAAAAGTCTAACAAAAGCGTAAGCATTTCCATACAAAAATGGGTTCATGTATACGTAACAGTTGTCAACAATGCGAAGCAAATGTCAAAATCAGCCACTTGATAATCTGCTTTCGAGCGAGAATTGTTTTGCAATAGGGGAAATCAAAAAACAATTGAAATAAAATTTTACATATATTAACATTAAGATTCTTAGATGCCTACCAACTAATTCTATCATAAAAATTAGGAGCCAAAAAGATTGTCTATAACAATTTACGTATACCTATCTGTAGCTTACTTCTGCAAATTTGGACACAAATTGGAGTTTCTAGGAGCTCCAAAACTAAACATTATTCCTTTGTGCCTCGAGGTTTTTGTTGTTGTCGCCACACGTCTGTATGTGGAGTTGGCGATCCTCGCCAAGCCCCATAAATGAGCAAGCTTGTTCCGGAATCGCCGCGGGAACAAGATGGCCATTGGTTATTTAAAGGCGCCAAAAACTCACCTTGTCATATCGAGCATCATTGGCACTCTGTTTTTATGCAAGAGCCGGTGCCGTCCGGCTTCTCACTGAGACTCTTCACTCGATACCGCTGATTGTCCGCGTCTGAAGTTGCAGCTACTCCGTACGGAGCACTCCACTATCCGCAACCTCTGGACGCGCCCGGTACACAACACAGTTTGGAGCTCAAAGTCCCAGCCTGTGTGGTGCTAATAGTACATACAAATTGGAAGTAGATTAAGAGAAATCGAAAAACACCTCTAGGCAATCCCAAAATCGTAAGCATGTGAAAATGGAAGAAAAAAAGATTCGATTTCGAGCGATTGTTGTTTGTTCGTCTGGATTGTTGTTCTTCGTCCACAAACAGGCAATACGATTTTGAAAAGCTTCTTCCTGACGTTTTCTCCACACAAATGTCACAACCTTTCTACGCAACTAACTGAGTGGCACACAACTTTGAAAAATAATTTATTGGGTTGCCTAAAAAGTAATTGCGGATTTTTTAAAAGAAAGTAAATGCATTTTTAATAAAACCGAGAATGAACTTTAATCAAATATATAATTGCCTTTTTCTTAGATAACCTTTTGCCATCTTCCTGGCAAGTTTAGTATTCCACGCTCATAGAACTTCTGGCCTTTATCTGCAAAAAACTGAACCAAGTGCGATTTTATAGCCTCATCATTGCCGAAAGTTTTACCATTTAAGGAGTTCTGCAAAGATCGAAATAAATGGTAGTCTGATGGTGCAGGGTCTGGGCTATATGGTGGATGCATCAAAAGTTCCCAGCCAAGCTCACTCAGTTTTTGGCGAGTGACCAAAGATGTGTGCGGTCTAGCGTTGTCCTGGTGGAATATGATACCTTTACGATTGACCAATTCTGGTCGCTTCTCCTTGATGGCTGTATTCAATTTGTCCAATTGTTGGCAGTAAACATCCGAATTAATCGTTTGGTTCCTTGGAAGCAGCTCAATATATACTACACGCTTCCAATCCCACCAAACATACAGCATAACCTTCTTTTGGCGGATATCAGCTTTTGAAGTGGTTTGAGCTGGTTCACCATGCTTGGACCATGATCGTTTTCGACTAACGTTGTTGTAAAAAAACCATTTTTCATCTCCAGTTATGATTCGTTTTAAAAACGGATCGAATTCATTGCGTTTAAGGTGCATATCACAAGCGTTGATTCGGTTTGTTAAATGAATTTCTTTCAATACATGTGGTACCCATATTAAAATTGACGCCAAACAAACAAATGTAAACAAAATTTCGCGCACTTTTTTTCTAAAGCAAGCTAAAAGTAACAGCTGATAACTGACAGAAGAAAGAATGCAATTACAGAGTTACAAGCCGTTGAAAAAATTTGTCAACGCCGACTATATTACTACTATATTACCGACAATTACTTTTTGGGCAACCCAATATATACTTCATGTACATAAACTCGTCAACCACTGTATTGCTTCCAATCCCGCATTGGATGTTTCTATGCCATTTCGGCTTACAACATTTCCTCGATATTCGATTTTTTCGTGCATAAAAGAACATTTCAAAATCTTACACCTTAAACCAGCTTTCTCCAACATGCGCAATGATTTTCCTTAATTTTGTTAATGTTCTTCATTTGTTTTACCAGTAACCACAATGTCGTCTAAGTAACTTACAGTACAAGGAATATCCGAAATAAGCTGTAGAAGAATTTTTGGAAAATCGCGAGTGCGTCGAATATTCCGAAAGGAAGTCTCTGACATTCAAATAAATTGGAAATTCGTAATATGCATCCGATAAATCAATTTTTGAAAATGTCATACCACCTTGCAAATGATACAGCAAATATTGAGATTAAGAACTTGGATATTGCACCAAATGCAACGGCGGGTTAATGGTTTGTTCAAAATCGGCACATATTCTAATTATTGATCCTGTCATTGGAACTATGACTACTGGGGATGCCCATTGGCTATAAGGCACCTGTTTCAAAATTCGTAATTTTTGCAGACGATTAGCTTCATCTACTTTAAAGACTTCATGGAGCATATCTATAAAGGCATCATGCCAATCCAATTCAAAAATATTAGCACATCGTAAGTATTTGCGAGCAATAGTTTCAACGTCTTTACTTGAATCCCCAATCCAACGTTTACATTTAGTTTAACCAGAACCGGAATAAAGAACTGTTTTAATTTGGAATGATTTTGTTTTATAAAAATGAATAGCAAAATGTGTGTTCAATCAACATACATATTTTAAAAAGGTAACTATAAGAATAATTTAACAAGTTATTCAAACCTGTCATATGGGGCCACTAGAAGATTTTTTGAAATACGTAGATTTAACGTCTGTGGACCGTAACCGGAAAGTAGAATTTAGTAAAAATAAATTTTTACGTTCCGTTTTCGTGCCAGCTGATAAAATTTGAAGTTAGAAGAAAATTCAAATTTAATACGATTCAAATACAACATACCAACGCACGGCCCTTGAAGCCATCGCACCTAATAGGGTGGAAAAGTCTTCTAACCAAAGACGAAACGCGTCCCATAGTGGTTGGTGTGTGTTGGTATCTTTGGCTTTCCTATCCGTTTGCATCTCCGATCTTTGAGCTCGTCTCGAAAGAGAAACAACAACAATTGTAAAATTTAATGATCTTTGCCCTAACAGGCAAAAATTTAAAAAATGAAAAATTCGACAGAGCCCGGTCAGGATTCGAACCTGGGCGCACGGAGCAACAGCGAGTGCCATTGTTTGTTTGTTTGTTTGTTTATTGAGTGTAACACCAGCACAACAAGATTATATCTTATATGTTAATGTGCTGATTCGCAATAGAGTATATAAAATAATGATTATTCTTTTTAAAAGGATATTAACTAATCTTAACATTTTAAATTATAGTAGTAAATATTAAGGACATTTAAAGAAAAATAATTCGTAGTTCATTTAAAAAATTTAAATAGCTCATTTTTGAATGAAGTTGCATTGCTTATGCTCTGTATGTTGGGAGGTAGGTTGTTCCAGAGACGCGTACTATGTACAATGTACTGTCGTTCAGAGGTTTGTGTGGCAAATCGTGGTTGAATGAGTTTTAGGCCACGGTTGGATCTGGCGAATTTCAGATGTTTGTGTAGGTATTCAGGTTCTTTTGTGTAGATTACCTTGTGCAGAAGAAGTAGACATCTGACATTCAGTAAGTTTGAAAAAGTTAAGTTAAATATTTGGTATGTAAATTGTGATATACGAGCTTGTCGACTTTTGTTAAACACATATCTTGCAATATCATTGTAAGCAACATTAAGCTTTCTACTGGTGTCTGCATCACAATTCGCAAATATCTCGCATCCATATAACAGTGTGGGAATTAAATAACTTTTTGCAAGTAACATTCGGATGTGAAAAGGAGTTGACAAGCGAACAGTCCATAAATTTCGCAGCATCCCACGTACTTTGCCAACTGTTGCATTAATGTGATTTGTCCACGTTAGGGTTGAATTAAAAGTCAATCCTAAATTTGTGGCTACTTGTACAAGATTCACTACAGAGTTACCAATTTTCACAACGAGATCATCAGTTATTGTCACATTTCTTTTACTTATCAGAATCAGTTTGGTTTTGGATGGATTTAAACATAATGCATTATTAACAGCCCAACAATGTATTAAGTCTAAATCAATATTTATGTTAGACACACAGGTTTGGATATCTTTCAGTTTGCAGTATGTGTAAAGTTGGACATCGTCAGCATACATTTGGATTTTAGATGTTGCAGGCACATCAGGCAGATCATTTATATACATGGAAAATAAAAGAGGGCCAAGGATAGAACCTTGAGGTACTCCTTTAAGGACATTCAGAGAGTTAGACCAACTATTGTTATAAAAAACAGACTGCGATCTTTGCGTCAAATATGATGATATCAGCTTGCAAGACGTCTCGGAGAAATTAAATAATTTCATAAGTTTTAGGACAAGAATATTATGGTTTACAGTGTCAAAGGCCTTACTGTGATCCAAAAGAAGGAGAAAGGATATCATTCCGTTATCCATACTTTGACGAAGGTTTTCAATTACATCAATCAGAACAGTGGTACAACTTCTTTTCTTTCTAAATCCAGATTGCCAGTTAGATAACAAATTTTCAGATTTCAGAAAATGCTCAATTTGGTTAGCCATTATGCGTTCCAGTGCTTTAGACAGGTATGGTAAAATGGCGATGGGACGGTACTCATTTTTTGATTTGCGAATAGGTACAATTTTTGCATGTTTCCATTCAAGCGGAAAAGTGGATTCAGACAATATATTGCTATTAAAGTCACCAGCTATAGCTATATTGTTGTAAGAAAACGAGATTGTTTCGATACAAGATAGGAGCATGTCATATGGTATATTGTTGTGGGGCCTGTAAACACAGCCAATCAGCATCTTCTCATTTGAATAACAGTTTATTTCTAGAAATAGGTATTCAATGCTGTCACCTTGTGATGACATACATTTAACAGTCGCATGTAGTCCAGATTTCAAAAATATAGCAACACCGCCACCATGACTTTGCCTATCGGCTCTAAATATGTTATATCCTGGTAAGGTATATATATTATCGCATATATCCGGGCGAAACCAAGTTTCAGATACACATATGGCATCTATAGCAGAATTCACAAAAGTATCTCGAAATTCATCCATTTTATTGTTCAAACTTTGTGCATTTATATGAACAATTGTAAGCCCAGGCATTTGGTTCTTAAAAATCTTCAGCATCAATTTGAGATTATCTCTGGAACCGCAAGAAGTGTCACTTGACATATGTAATACGCATAAGCAATGCTAACAGTATGAATAGTTGACTTAAGTGCTGAGCTGTATTAAGGAAATTCGATTTAAATAGAGGCAAAACATATATATGATAACATAGAAAAAGGCATAGTAAAGCGAATATATAGTAACATACAATTAAAATTATTATATTAAATTTAATATGACACCAAAATATTTCAGGACTCAATATGAGCAACTGGTCTTTCAGGTGTTTCACGAAAGAGATTGGTAAGTTGCTCTATGTTTTCAACAAGCGTAGGGGAATCAGATCCAGGCCGTCTTACATAAACAAGGCCACGAAGCGAAAAAACAGACTCCAGATGTTTTTGTCGCTTAAGCTTCAGTGCATTTTGAAAAATTTTGTAATTATGGTTTGTCAGGTTCTCATTTATATAGAACGGTTTATTAGAGTCAAAACCTGCATGACTCAATACCAGGTTTGAATTAATTGATTTTCTAAACCTCGCAATATTTTTTAAGACAAAGTTTTTGTCAAATGGCGTTGCTAAATGAACCATAATTACAGAGTCTGAATAGTTATTCTGGTTACGAACGTTGTCCAGACGGTACATAGCTCTAATCGTTGGGATCGCTATGTTAATTGTGTCACAAATATTTGCAAAAATTTGGTACAGGTTCTCCCCATTTTCGGAAGGTATGCCATTTATTCTCAGATCGCAAGCCACTTGGTTGTTTTCAAATTTTTGCTGATTTGCTTTCAGTAATTGAATTTGATTTTTCATTTCAGTCATTGTATTTTCCATACCATCAATTTTGTCCACGACTGTTGTTACTTTGTCAACCCTTTCATTGAGTTTCACATATTTTTCATTTAATTTAGATATCTCGCACTTGATGTCGGCCATACTCTTATCTATGACAGCTAAGAGACGCGACTCAGTTTCAGATAAAAGAGATTTTAAAAGCTCTGTTTGCTTCTCAAATCTCTTATCGATTAACATAAGCATTCGGTGTGGAGAGTCATAATTTGAAAGCCGCGGAGTTTTGTTGACACTTTCCTCACTTATGCTCATCCCCTCTCTCATTCGTTTTGGCGCCAACAACAGAGACTCTCCAGGAGAAATATTGTTGTTGGATGAAGATATTATTTTCACTGATGGCACTTCAGACATGATGAGTTAACTTTAATGTTTCTCAGGGTTAATTGTTGTTGTTGTTGTTTTAGTTCTTCACTTTTTTCTAGTTTAGCACTTTGATATGTGGTTTTGTTTTGTTTTGAATTTGTATTTGAAGCCTGTGTTGTATTCTTTTTTGTAAATAACACGACGGTGATTTGCCAAGCAAACAGTATGAACAAAAATTAAACTTTGTCAGTTAAAAAACACTTTTAAACATTTGAAATAATTTATTTTTGAGGAGCGTTTTAAAAACACGTCTGTACGCAAAGAGAGTTCTGAGTATGTGCCGTTGTCTTAGCGTTCGAAGCCATCAATACAACTTCCAACAGATGCACAAAATCATGTGTAGTACGGAATAAGTGTTATTTGTCACTAAAAGAATGTCTGTCATTACACAAAAATAATAGTCAGGGTTGTCGTGTGTGGTTAATGTGGTGATACAATTACCACATTAAGCACACAGATGAGTTTTCGATATTAATACGATTCAAATACAACATACCAACGCATGGGCTCGATGCCATCACACCTAATAGGGTTGAAAAGTCTTCTAACCAAAGACGAAACGCGTCCCATAGTGGTTGGTGTGTGTTGCTATCTTTGGCTTTCCTTTTCCGTTTGCATCTCCGATCATTGAGCTCGTCTGGCAAGAGGAACAAACAAAAACCACATATTTATGTTTAGAAAACTGCTATTCTCCTATTCTATGTGCAATTTACATGAAACGATGGCCAGTCTGACCTGTTGTGAAAAGTAAATGAAAAAGTGAGAAATATGTGATAACAAGAAAATACTAGAAGAGAGTAGAGTGTAAGCGCCAATACGGCGCTGTCGTGTCCGCTAATCCATGTTAGCACTATGCAGTGAAACTGGGGTCTATTCAGGGATTCCACACACTCCACCACGCACTTCGACCTCACCGTATTAGAACCCATGACCCTGAGGGCTGCCATATACACATACTGATTTCGACCCAGCACGGGATGATTATAAGCACCACCTCAGTTGAAACCTTGAGCTCTAGTTTGTTTCGTGTTCATGTCATTACGAGAAGCTCAGCTGAGAGCTACCTGGCGCATCCATAGGTTGCGGATTGTGGAATGCTTCGTATACGGAGTAGCTTCAATTGCAGTCGCGGACAATTAACTGTATCGAGTGGAGAGTCTAAGTGAGAGGCGAGACGGCATCAGCTGTTGCTTAAATACTGAGTGCCTGCGATACTCGATAATTCAAGGCGATCTATTAGCGTCTCTAAATAACCAATAACCGTAGAGTTCCCGCGGCGATCGGTCTTATGGACAGGAACGATCTTACTCACTTTTGGAACTTGACGAGGAATGGTACCTCCACATACAACAACTGATTTCGAAAACTGTAAATCCCTTCCAAGAGTTTCTTTTGCGTCTATCGTTATGGCACATAGATCTGCCTGAAATGTTGTGTGTGTCGTAGTATAACCCCCAATCCAGTCCCTGTCTCCTGAAACACTCCTCCGTCTGCCCACTGCTTCCATAGTGTCCAGAAGGGAACCTTGGCCGTTTTTTGTCTTCCCGTTTTGTAACTACGTTTTTGTTATACATTTACACTATATTTACGAGAGCATAAACAGGCCTTTCGGTCCTACAAACAACGTACAAATCGTTATTTTGTTTCCAAAATCGAAAACTCTCCAAATTCTTCCGTTACTGTGAATTCGGAAAAGATACCTCAAACTTATTTTTAAATTTGTGGTCGCTCTGGGTGCAGAATTGGCCCATCGGCGATGATATTTGGTTCAAGTCAGAGCTGAACTTTGTACTGCTATTTATAGGCTGATCCTTATCTTTCAACGCCTTCAAAATGTTGTTGTCTTTGTGAATATCTTTGTTTTGGCGAATCAGCTTCAGAATTTTAATGACATGTTTTCTTTCTCTCAAACTAGTTTTATAATTTCAACAGGTTATCGTTTGTGACGGTCAATTGGTTTTAATTGCCTTTTATTTCCGCAATATTTTAATGCAAACAAAAAAAAACAATTTCTCCCGTGATATAAGTCATGTTTTTTACATCCAAACATATCCAACGAAAATTATTCCCAAATTCTTAGGAGTGAGATTTCTGGAATAAATTTTTGTGTCTTGTTGCATTTGATGAATTCTATATTAGGTTATGTTGAAAAGAGTGTGCAGATTTTAATCCGCCCCATGCCACTATGGACATACACCTAAGCCGGTAATCGGCTTTTCGTGAGCTCTAAAAACTATAAAGTAACCTCTAAAAAGAAAATTTTACGTTAGGAATTCCGTGCTACTTACAAAATCTTCAATTGTTGTCAATACCACTCTCTTAAGTTGGTTCTTGTCCGATATTGTGTCGCCACCAAAGTACTGGAATCTGTTGGACGCGAAGGCCGGGCAATGACAAAGGAAATGCTCCAACGTCTCATCATCTTCCCCGCATGCCCCACACATGCTATCACTGCCGCACCGATTTTACATAAGTGAGCTCGTAGTCCTATGAGTCCCGTTATGATACCAATAGCCTTACTGACCTGACTTGCTTCTTTCAGTAATAGCCTCGTCTTCTCACGATCTGGAACCCCCATAGGATTTTGCTGTCCTACCGACCGTTTCGCCCACTCCTTTAATTCGGACTGCGTCGACTCGAAAGGCTTCGGGTTAACCAAGTTTATTGACGGCAATTGACGGGTTAACCAAGTTTCCGTTGTGGCCTGGTACCCAAACGATGCAGATTTTGCCATCCTCAGAGAAGGCGTTAATCTCCTTCTTACACTGCAAGATTGTTCGTGACCTTACCGTCCTGGTTGTTATTGCCCTAATAGCAATTTTACTGTCGGTAAGCAACGCACCACTTCACACATTCCGTGATCACCCGGATCTCCGCCTGCAGGACAGTATTATGGTCAGGCGGTCTAAAACAGATCTCAGTACCAGGGTTCTCAATGTAAACCCCCAAGCCCACTCTGTCATCTAGCTTTGATCCAACCGTGTAACATGTTCTTCCAGATGGCAATACTAGGGTCAATCCAAGATTGTGCCGATGGCAGCAGTGCCTCGAACTCGACATCAAGGTTCATCTCAGGTATCGGAAACCTCTTCCCTTTCTTCCAGGTTTTCTATCGTCGCCTCGATTATAGCGCGATGGTATAAGCTGCTCCCATCCCTCCCTCACACTTAATCTGTATATCAATGGGTCGGATATTTAGAATAGTCTTCAGTGACCTAGTGGGCGTGGTCCTCATCGCTCCGCCTTTGCCAAGACAACATGTTCTTTGGACCTGTTGTATTGTGCTTATGTTGCACTTTTTCTCCATAGCAGTCCACCAAACTACTGAGGCGTAAGTAAATATTGGTCTCATCACGCTCCTTTAGACCCAGTGGATTATCCTCAGATTCAGACCCCATTTCCAGCCTACGTCCCGTCTACATAGTGTCCAACTTCTGTGAGCCTTCTCAGTACGCTCCTGAATGTGACACTTCCAATTAAGTTTCTTATTCAATATCACTTCTAAGTATTTGACGTTGTCAGATATCGAAACCGTTTTATTGAAAAAACGTGGTGCATCCAATTGTCCCACCTTCGTCTTCCTCGTGAACAGGCATATTTCAGTCTTCTCTGGGTTAATATTGAGACCTCTTGGTCTAGCCCAGTCATATGTACCGAATTGACCCAATGAATTCTTTCATCGACAAAGGCTGCCGCCTCAGTGTACATAAGCCAGCAAGTGTTTTTTTATAACGATGTAATTAAATCCATATACTCCAAAAGCCTGACAGGAGGCAAGGGTGGTATTCGTACCCAAGCCCTGCAATGCAAGTTATGCGACGCCAAAGGCCTACAAGTCATACGTCCTTTCTACTTAAAACCATGGAACCCATTGCGGATACCATGATAAAGAGTAGGATATCCAGCGAACTGCTCAAATACAAACAGCATGCCTATGTCAAGGGAAGGTCGGTGGAGACTGCCCTGCACGAGGTTGTGCATAAAATAGAAGAATCCTACGATGCTAAGACGTACACTTTTGCGGTTTGCATTGACATCGCGACGATAGGAAACCTGGAAGAAAGGGAAGAGGCTTCCGATCGGATACCTGAGACGACACACGATTTCGAGTGCGACTCGGTACAGTCGTGGATTGACGGAACCCTAGTATTGCCATCTGGAAGAGATGGACCAAAGTTAGGGGACAGAGTGGGCCTGGCGGTCTATATTGAGAACCCAGGGACTGAGATCTGTTTTAGACGTGTTTGAAGTGTAAGAACAAAATCAACGCCTTCTCTGAGGATGGCAAAATCCGCATCGTTTTGGTGACGGGCCATAACGGAGTAAGGGGGAATGAAAGGGCTGACGACTTGGTGGTGAAGGCCAGAGAACTATCGTCAACAAACATTGAGTTAAGGTCGTGGGCGATGAATATGCATGCAATCCTATGGAACAACGAAACGGTCGCTAGGACGTCGAAAATCCTATGGGGGATCCAGATCGTGAAAAGACGAGGCTATTACTGAAAAGAAGTAAAAAGGAGGTCAGTATAGCTATCGGTATCATAACGGGACACATAAGACTACGAGCTCACTTATGTAAAATCGGTGCGGCAAGTGATGGCATTTGTGGGGCATGCGGGGAAGATGATGAGACGTTGCAGCATTTCCTTTTTTATTGACCGGCTTTCGCGTCTAACAGGTACCGGCACTAAAGGCGAAAGATGCTGAAGGCTCTTGTAAGGTTGATAGAAACATAGCTTAGGGCAAAGATCCCCCTTACTTACTGAAAGATGCATTACGGCAGGCTTGGGATCTGTGGATCTTAAAAGATGGGTCGGCAGAGGAACACCCCAAGGAGGTGTACTGTCTCCTCTACTTTTTAATATATCTATTAACAATTTAATATTGCCTATTGCAGTTAGGGGAATGTTTCCCAGTACTCCAGGTATAAATCCGTTCAAGACAGAAGTAGTTCTTTACAGCAGGAGAAACAAGTTGCCTACAGTGAAATCTGTCTCCTTGGGAGGAATGTTCCTTCTACAGATAGCCCAAAATATATGGGTGTTTTGCTGGACAGGAAATTGAACTTCCAATCCAACGTTTTGGAAGGGACAAGAAAGGCAACTCTTGCCCTATACACCTGTTGGGGGTTCAGACCGCGTGTCATGCATTGGGTATAAGTTAACAGTTACTACATTTCTGTTTTTATTAATTTGAGTGCTTTTACAGAACTGAATCAAAAATCTTAAACTTAGGTTGAAGTTGGTTGGTGCTGCTGTTGGCGCTGCTGCTGTTGGTTGGTGCTGTTGCTGGTGCTGCTATTGGTTTCTTGCTGATTGACGATTTTGTTATTGTTGTCGTCATGAGGTGTCAGGTTACCCGCTTTGCTGTGTTTGCCGTTGACTTGCGGTACTGGTGGATACGGATTGTTGACTCTTGCGTTAGCTGTAGAAATGCTTACATTTCATTACCATTACCATTTCATATTGTTGCTTACAAATCATGATGGTTCACTGTTTGTTGTTGCAGGCGGACAATGTTGACTGACAGCGGTCAATGAATTAATCAATAGAATCAGCAATTTTTTGGTATCGAAATCCAATATAAAGAATTTTTTGTTTGGCTGACATCCCAGCAAACATCTTTGATGTTAACACCTCCCCTCTTAGTTACGAGCGTCCTCGATCGTAATACCGTTAGAAGTAAGGTATCTGAGATAATCTTGGTACGTCTCTTGGAAAGTTTGTTGAATTCGATGTCGGAACTGATAGTTGATTGGGAGGTGCTAGATTAACGGTTTCAATCAATGGGCGCTGCTTTCTTCTTATCAAGAACAATACCAGAATGAGAGCTGCAGCTATTGTGAGTAAATGCACGGCCGCACTCCATTTGTTTTTAATGTTCAACAGTTCTATCGCTTTTGTATTGTTTAGATGGATCCTTTTTACAAATTCCAAAGTGGTTACTTCTTCTATTTTTGATCCAGGAGATCTAGGTTGTAGGATTGCAGGTAATGGTTCGGCATACGTTGTTTGGAAATAGTTGTATGTCTCGTTGTCAATTGTTATGGAAGCGTTTTGAAACTTGATTATGAAGGTTCCCGTAAGATTGTACTGCTCGTCGTTGATGAGAATGGTACCATCGAATTGATTTAGTAGAATCATCCCAGGCAAGACTTCCTCTACTGTAGGGGTGGTGCTATGTCTCAATAAAGTACAGTTTGCTTCTACGCTTTTTAAAAGATTTAACAAACAATTTTCTTTTTCTATTCTTTTGACATTATTTAAATTACAAACAGTCAGATTATTGAAAGATTTACATGGTTTAAGGATCCCATAGGATTCATTTTTACAAACTAGTATTTCATTATAATCAATTTTATTAATAAGATCCCCACTCTTAGTGGGTTTAATCAAGAGTTTACTGCAGGAATCTAAATTCGTAGTCGGTACATTGACGATATTCTACCAGAGTTTTCACGTTTTTTTCACTTTCGTACTTAAATTCTTCTTAATTATTAAATCTAACTTTTTCCAACTTTTCTTAATTCTATTGATTTTTCTATTTCCTGAAGTTACAATTTTTAAATTCTTTAATTATTCACCAAAATTTTTTTCTCTACCAGAGTTTTCACATTTTTTTCACTTTCGTACTTAAATTCTTCTTAATTATTAAATCTAACTTTTTCCAACTTTTCTTAATTCTATTGATTTTTCTATTTCCTGAAGTTACAATTTTTAAATTCTTTAATTATTCACCAAAATTTTTTTCTCTACCAGAGTTTTCACATTTTTTTCACTTTTGTACTTAAATTCTTCTTAATTATTAAATCTACGATTCACAAATTTTTTTTTGTGTTCACTGCCTACTTACAAATGTATCCCTATAAAGATTTTCCATACGTCCATGGAGGCGATTTCGTTGTCCTTTCGTTAAATCTACTTGGAGAATCGTCCGCTTACTTGTTGACGTGTGTTGAGCCGGTAGTTGTAGCTACAGCCTCTGTGGTCTTCTAGGGTGTTTTTTTGGTCCTTGGTCACAGCCTCCGGGTGCGTTGATGGATTGTTGGGCGCCCCACGTTGGGCGCCAGTTAACAGTTACTACATTTCTGTTTTTATTAATTTGAGTGCTTTTACAGAACTGAATCAAAAATCTTAAACTTAGGTTGAAGTTGGTTGGTGCTGCTGTTGGCGCTGCTGCTGTTGGTTGGTGCTGTTGCTGGTGCTGCTATTGGTTTCTTGCTGATTGACGATTTTGTTATTGTTGTCGTCATGAGGTGTCAGGTTACCCGCTTTGCTGTGTTTGCCGTTGACTTGCGGTACTGGTGGATACGGATTGTTGACTCTTGCGTTAGCTGTAGAAATGCTTACATTTCATTACCATTACCATTTCATATTGTTGCTTACAAATCATGATGGTTCACTGTTTGTTGTTGCAGGCGGACAATGTTGACTGACAGCGGTCAATGAATTAATCAATAGAATCAGCAATTTTTTGGTATCGAAATCCAATATAAAGAATTTTTTGTTTGGCTGACATCCCAGCAAACATCTTTGATGTTAACATATATACTGCAATTGTCAGACCGTTAATGCTAATGGTGTTATGGTCTGGTGGGTGGCGCTTCAAAAATCCACCTACTGCTCAATACTTAACCGGATCCAAAGGATGGCTTCTTTGTGCATCACAGCCGCACTGACAACGACACCATCTGATGCGAATGAGCTTGCGAGACTAGGAACAACCCTACACATTCTAGGAATACTGGAATCCTGTCCTCTAGCGACATGTGAGCTAAGTTTTCAGGACCAGGTCCGAAGGACAACGAATGATAGATGGTCACAAGAGGGGCAAGAGGGCACTCCAAAACTATGTAGCCTAATCTAGACTTGAAGAGGTCTACTGCTTTGCTGTCATTGGCTAGAGCAACGTCTCAGTCATTTTGTCCGTAATGACAGGTCACTGTCTAATCGTCATGACGGGTCACTGTGTAATAAAGTTGGAAAACGTCCCTATGGACATCATCGTGTACACAATGGTTAAAAGACACTTGGGCGTAAAATTTCTCGCAGTGCGGCAGTTTAAAGACGATATCTTTTTAAGGAGAAAAAATATCGCCAACATTAGCAGCAGATGATCCGAACACAAGCATTCAGCGTTGTAGCAAATGTCGACTTTTAGGCTTTTCGACGTTTTTTGTAAAAAGTCGACTTCTCGAATTTATCAAAAAGTAGTCGTTTTAACTTTTTGTTAAAAATTTGCAAAATTTTAGAAATAAGATACTTCTTCTTTTACTAGAAGCTTTAGAAGACTGTTGCCATCAAGTTATAATCATTTCTCTGTATTTTCATAAGGGGCGATATTCAGAAAAGATTTTGTATGCGAAATTGGCGTATTTTTATATCAAACCCCACACCGCTATCGTAAAGACAATATGGCAATTTTTTTACTAAAATTCATATCCACATATCCCTTTTTTGTATTTGAATTACAGCTTGAAATGGTCTATTTATCTTAGCCGACTTTCTACTAGTGTTTTTTGGAATGTTTAAACTCAAGTAGAACATCACATTTTATTGCACATGTGAGCAAGCACTCCCTCTATAAAACACTGTATTCTATCCGAAAAATATCTGTATTCTATCCGATTTTATCAAAGACCATTTTTCAAAAAACGTCGGTTTTTCCAAATTTTTTTGTTGTCGGCACCATTAAACACTAGAAACTACCAATCCCAAACCGGAGTCTATTAATTCCATCTAAACATCGCTAAATTTGGTGCAAGAATCTCTTTGTGAAATGTACCCCTATATGGGAGCTGCTATAAAATATAGATCGATTCCTCCATGGATTGAAATATACTTCCGAGAAAAAGTCGCTTGCAAACACATTGAACACATTGAAACAAAAATGTGGATTTCAGAGCAAAAATATCGAAAATTGGGAGTTTATAAGCATGAGACCCACACACTTAAAGTTGAACGATATTGACTATATTCGATGTGTTCGCATTTTAAAGGCTTGAGTCCAGTCTATGCTGGGGAATGAAAAGATTTAATCCTATACAGTCCATCCTCGCTTAATGGATAAAAAAACATTTGTTCAGCTTCCATAAGCCTTAAACTATGAAAATGTATCTTACACTTACAAGGACGTAATCCCTAAAAATTGGTTTGGATATGAACAAACTTTGGCAGAAGTTATTATTACCCATCCGAATACCGCTGCTGAAGTTCATCAAATCGATTCAACCATGTAATGATATTACCACATTTTGCCTACCGTTTAAATATCTATTAAATTCGGAAAATAAATAAATGCAACACGAGTAAACCAAAGGCAATGCGTCGCAGCATAAAGTTGCCAAATTGAGAATAAAGTTGCCAAATTCATCTCAGAAAAATTGGAAACAATTCTTTCTATATGAACTCGGTTTTTTGCAACGCATTACTAGTTAGTTCAACATAAGCAAAGCCAAACTTGTATCTTATTATACTATTTAATCTTTGAAAGTCTACTTTGACTTCTTTACACAAAAGGTCGACTAATCGATTAGTCAAAAGTCGACTTTGGGATCCCTTAGCGCCACGGTGGCAAATTTGGCACAACAATTTTTATTTATCTTTGACATCCAAATTCTTAAAGTGACTGAGTTCCCATCTGAGCTTTGCATACTGCATCGAATGACATGCACAGGTGCGGCATGTTCCCTTAAAGTAATACTTACCTCCAATCAACATCATTATTATAGTGAACACTTTTTCGGCAGTGGTATTAGCTGATACGTTACCAAACCCCACAGACGTAAGACTTGTAAATGTGAAGTATAGTGCTGTTGTGTAGGCTTCCACATTAGTTATATTCGATGTTGGAACTTTTAGTCGATCAGCAAGAGCATACATCCAACCTAAGACAAGCACAGTTAGAAAATATTTCACTTTAATGTTCAATGTAATCAAATGTTAATATACGGCCCTATTCACAAAAAAAAGTGTATTATGGGTTTAAAATCTCTTTAACTATTACTAATTTTTTGCTTAATAAACTGACATTAAAGTTTCGTATTCACAAAGATTTTTGATATTTTATTTGACAATTCCGGTTATTTGATAATGACAATCTTCTGTTAATAAAAATAGAAAAGAATTTTTTTTTTGTTCAAATTATTGGTGCCGTTTTAGAGATTTTTGTAAAGGCGGATTTTAACCCGTCTTATGCCGCTATGGACATATATCGAGCCAGTCATTGGTTTTCTATGCGCTATAAATCATGAAAAGTGGACTGCCTTGAAAGGCTTCATATTCACCAAGTTTATTGATAGCAGTTCTCTAAGTCTTACAGCCAATACGTCTACCCTTTCATTCCTATTTACTCCACTATAGCCCAGCCACAAATCGATGCGGATTTTGTCATTCTCAGGGAAGGCAAGAACTCCAAGACAGCGCGTGACTTCACCATCTTGTTTATTATTTCCCTATTGGACAACTTACTGTCCATAAAAACGTGCACCCTGGACGTTCTTGTGTTGACACTGCACCAACTCAAGTTATCCGTAAGATTTTCTAAAATATTACCATAATGTTATTTTTAGAAAAGGCGTCAATACCTCCCTACATTCTAGTGCTGTTCTTGGCCCTACTCTTTTGTTTGTTATGGCCCAAAGTGCGGATAGTAATATCCGAGAAGATTTTCACACTCGACAATCTCGCATTATCACCGTACCACCTGACGCATACCTGCTATGATCAGCAAGAGGAAACAGAACTCGGTCTATGGGTTTTCAATACAGGCGCCTAGACGAGTTCTCTCTTCTAGCTTTGATCAACGTAGCATGAAAGATGTCAGTCAATAGAAGATTTGTTTGAGGTCCTCGTCAAGCTCCATAGGTGGGCAAGCTTATTCCGATGCATACCAACGCCACGGGTAAGTTACAGGCATTTGTTTTTAAAGGCGCCACTAATTCGCCGTGTCATATCGAGTATTAGGCATAAGTCGGTGCCGGCCGACCTCTTATTGAGAATCTCCACTCGATACCGCTGATTGTCCGCGGCTATAGTTGTAAATCACACAAATCGGAGAGCAGGGTTCCTACCCGTGTGATACTCCCGTGTTGATTTGAATCAATCAATTAATTGTCATCGCCACGCCTATGCCAAGACAATACGGTCGCTCGAGAGATGTCGACATTATAATTTTATTTTTAGCACCACGAGCCAAAGTGAGAACAACTCTACCTTTGATTCTTTAAATCTTTAAGTTGACGGTCCGACCTCGAAAACGGGTCCACTCTTTGTAAAATCCGAGTCTGAGTTAACATCTTGAAAATTGGCTTAAATGCTCTGAAACAACCACAGATATGGCCCCACAAAAATAGAAAATAGTTCTTAAATTTTTATCTGGTTTGGCGAAAATTTGCTACGTACGTACGTCCACTTATATGATTTTTAATATTCACGAGTAGATAGATCCATTAATAGAAAAAAGCTATAGTGTGAATAACCAAGATTTGCCTATGGTCGTAGAATTTTGAAATGTCATTTTATTATAATAACTTTTTTAAGTTCAAAATTAGTTTACTAAAGGAAAAATTAGTTATAATGTATCTGTGAATACAAAAATAAAACACATTTTACATATTTTCGGTTCATACAGCTTTTTTCAAATGTTCGTGGATAAGGCCGATAATATTTATAATATTAATATTCATATAGTAACGTCCCATGAACATTATTAAGGTTTCCAATATCTGCCTGTTGTGAGTGTTAACAAATGTCAGTATTTTTTTTTTCTCTGAATTTATGTCGGCTGATCGCTTTGCTTAACCTTGTTAAGTGAAGCCGATTCTATTAACTAACTGCCAATTTTATTTAGTATTTTATCAACATTGTTTTTTTTTATTATTACTAGCTGAACTGGGCCCGCTCCGCTGCGCCTTCTTTTACTTTATAGGGAACAAAATGATCCTTTCAATATTTATTGTCGACAATTAAAGAGCTTTTAGTGAAATACCATGCTACGAAAATAATATTTGTATGTGAAACGCGTGGCTAACAGTTAAACAATTAAAATGCCTTTAAACATAAAAATTTTAAATTTAAATTTTAAAATTTAAAATTAAAATTGCGGTTGGAGGGTTTGGGGGGTGGTGTGGACCCCCAGAAACGTGGTCCCGCAAGTGAGTATGAATTTCGTGATCTACTCCATAATATCTTTCATTTGAGTCGCATATTGCCTTGACCCGTAAATATGTATGTCCGATTTATGGGTATTTTCGGTGTGAGTTGGTCCCCAGACACTTGGCCGTGAAAAAATGTCCGCATCGTGCTCTTCTCTCAAATACCATTTTTTTTAACCCCCTATTGCCATTGGTTGGAGGGAAGTTTATGGGATGAGGCGTAACCCAATCATTTGGCCCCAAAATTGGGTATCATATTTGTTTTCTAATCTCAAATACTTTTCATTTGGTGGGTAAATTTGTCCCATTGTCCCACATTTGGATATCAGATTCGTATTCAACTCCCAAATACCATTACTTGAGCCCCATATTACGATGGTCAATAAATAATTCCTGTTTGTGGGGTGTTTTGTTGGAAAGGGCTAGACCCCCAGAAAATTTGTCCCGAAAATGCGTGTCAATTTCGTGCTCTACTCTCCAATAATTTTCATTGGAGCTCCACATTGACCTGGTCGGTAAATATGTCCGACTTAGGTGTGTTTTGGGGAGTGGGGTTGTCCTCCAAACACTAAGCCCTGAAAATAAATCAGCATCGTGCTCTACTCTCAATATCATTTATTTGAACCCCATATTGTCAATGGACTCAAAGTTGGATATCAAATCGTTTTCTAATCTCAAATAGCTATCATTTAAACTCCTTATTGCAAAAGTCCGCAAATAGGTCCGCTTTGTGGAGAGCTTTCACTCTCTTTAAGATCCAAACAGCCATGGTAGGCAAATACGTCCTATTTGGGGGTTGTTATGGGGGTGGGACGTCCCCTGGACATATCAGATTCGACGTCTACTCCAAAATATCTATCATTTGCGCCCCATATTTGTATAGTTGGCAAACATGTTCGGTTTGGGGGGTGTTCTGTGGGATTGGGCGGCCATTCAGTGACTTCCTCTGAAAATATATATCAGCTTCGTATTCTACTCTAAAGTTCCTCTTATTAGAGCCCGATATTGCGATGGTCAGCAAATACTTCTCATTTGGGTGGTAGGGGTTAAGGGGCAGGTTGGGTCAATAGAAACTTTTCCCGAATATTGATATCATATTCTTGGGATATTGCCAAAGACCTTTCATTTGAGCACCATATTGCTATGCTCGTAAATTTGTGCTCTTTGGGGGAGGTTTTTAGGGAGGGGCGTCGCCCAAAACACTTGGATCCACATTTGGATATCATATTTGTATTCTATACTAAAATACCTTCCATTTGAGCCCCATATTGCGATGGTCAGTAAATAAGTCCTGTACGGGGGTGTTTGTAAGGAGGGGCGTCCATCCCAACACTTGGTCGCACATTTTGATATCAGATTCGTATTCTACTCATAAATATCTTTCATTTGAGTTCCATATTGCCATGGTCGGTAAATATGTCCGATTTAGGGGTGTTTTGGGGGTTGTGGTGGTCCCACAAACACTTAGTCCGACATTGGGATATCAGGTACGTTTTTGCATATCAGATACGTTCAAATACCTTTCATTTGAGTCCTATATTATCGTGATTGGTCTATATATATATTTGGTAAGTTTTGGGGGGTGGGGCGGCCCCCCTAGGTACCACATCCGAAATTTGGATACCAAATTTTTGTTCTTATAATACTAAAACTATAGGGGATCACCCAAATTTGGCTTAAACCACAACACCCATTTCCGAGATCTGGCGTTTCTGAAAATTAGGGTAAGGGGGGAGGGTCCGCCCAACCTTCAAATATCAAAAAATGTAGTACCCCATTTTCACCACGGGATCATTATGCACCATCTGTGAAAATTGCAAGAAAATCGGTTAAGCCGTTTTTGAGTCTATAAGGAACACACAAACAAACACAAATTGATTTTTGTATATAAGAAGATTGTTTGTTTGCCATCACAAGATGTACAAATTACTAAGTTGCCCAGAAAAAATTCATTGAGTAACAACAGTGATTTCTAATATATCAATAAGAGCTGTCCTAATCGAGTTTTAGTATAATGCCCATATTATTTTCCATATCCCTGACCAAATTTCGTACAGTGGTCCAAATGGTTTTTATTTTCTGTAACTTTAAAACCGTTAGAGACGTTTTAATAATCCCTTTCCATCACCTGTTTATTTGTTTGGCTTGTAAGAGCCGGTCGTGTCAATCAATTCATATATACGAGTTGAATTCCACCTAAGGAGGTCGAGCTTTAAAGATCAACAGAACATTACCATAGAAAGGAAAGATTGCATAGGTTTTAAAGAAAAAGAATTGAAATTTTACACTAGACTTGAGTTATTCTTATATATAACAAGTAAAAGCGTGCTAAGTTCGGCCGGGCCGAATCTTATATACCCTCCACCATGGATCGCATTTGTCGAGTTCTTTTCCTGGCATCTCTTCTTAGGCAAAAAAGGATATAAGAAAAGAGTTGCTCTGCTATTAAAACGATATCAAGATATGGTCCGGTTCGGACCACAATTAAATTATATGTTGGAGACCTGTGTAAAATTTTAGCTAATTCGTATAAGAATTGCGCCCATTGGGGCTTACGAAGTAAAATAGAGAGAACGATTTATATGGAATCTGTATCGGGCTATAGACCGATTCAGACCATAATAAAAACGTTTGTTGATGGTCATGAGAGTATCCATCGTACAAAATTTCAGGCATATCGGATAATAATTGCGACCTCTAGGGGTCAAGAAGTCAAGATCCCAGATCGGTTTATATGGCAGCTATATCAGGTTATGAACCGATTTGAACCTTATTTGACACAGTTGTTGAAAGTAAAAATAAAATACGTCATGCAAAATTTCAGCCAAATCGGATAGGAATTGCGCCCTCTAGAAGCTCAAGAAGTCAAATCCCCAGATCTGTTTATATGACAGCTATATCAGGTTATGAACCGATTTGAACCATACTTGGCACAGTTGTTGGATATCATAACGAAATACTTCGTGCAAAAATTCATTCAAATCGGATAAGAATTGTGCCCTCTAGAGGGTCAAGAAGTCAAGACCCAAGATCGGTTTATATGGTAGCTATATCAGGTTATGGACCGATTTGAACCATACTTGGCACAGTTGTTGGGTATCATAACAAAACACGTCGTGCGAAATTCCATTCCAATCGGATAAGAATTGCGCCCTCTAGAGGGTCAAGAAGTCAAGACCCAAGATCGGTTTATATGCTAGCTATATCATGTTATGGACCGATTTGAACCATACTTGGCGCTGTTGTTGGATATCATAGCAAAACACGTCATGCAAAATTTCATTCCAATCGGATAAGAATTGCGCACTCTACAGGCTCAAGAAGTCAAGACCCAAGATCGGTTTATATGGCAGCTATATCAGGTTATGGACCGATTTGAACCATACTTGGCACAGTTGTTGGATATCATAACAAAACACGTCGTGCAAAATTTCATTCTGATCGGATAAGAATTGCGCACGCTAGAGGCTCAAGAAGTCAAGACCCAAGATCGGTTTATATGGCAGCTATATCAGGTTATGAACCGATTTCAACCATACTTGGCACAGTTGTTGGATATCATAGCAAAACACGTCATGCAAAATTTCATTCCAATCGGATAAGAATTGCGCACTCTAGAGGCTCAAGAAGTCAAGACCCAAGATCGGTTTATATGGCAGCTATATCAAAACATGGACCGATATGGCCCATTTACAATACCAACCGACCTACACTAATAAGAAGTATTTGTGCAAAATTTCAAGCGGCTAGCTTTACTCCTTCGGAAGTTAGCGTGCTTTCGACAGACAGACGGACGGACGGACGGACGGACAGACGGACGGACATGGCTAGATCGACATAAAATGTCGCGACGATCAAGAATATATATACTTTATGGGGTCTCAGGCGAATATTTCGAGTAGTTACAAACAGAATGACGAAATTAGTATACCCCCCATCTTATGGTGGAGGGTATAAAAATCAATTTTGTATTTGTTTGTAGGTTTGTTTGTTTTTATGTTTGCGTGTTCCTTATAGGCTCAGAAACGGCTGAACCGAATTTCTTGAAATTTTCACAGATGGTGCATAATGACCCCGTGGTGAAAATAGGTTACTAACTTTGTTGATATCTGAAGGGGGGGGCGGACCCTCCCCTTTACACTAATATTCAAAAACGCCAGATCTCAGAGATGGGTAGTGCAATTTAATCGAAATTTTGTGTGCTCTCATATAGTAACCTAAAAATAAAAATTTGGTATCCAAATTTCGGATGGGGTACCTAGGGGGGCTGCCCCAGCCTAAAACCTACCAAACATATATTTAAACCAATCACGGCAATATGGGACTCAAATGAAAGGTATTTAGAATAAGAAAACGTATCTGATATCCAATTGTCGTACCAAGTGCTAGGGGGACCACCCCAACCCCCAAAACACCCCTAAATCGGACATATATACCGACCATGGCAATATGGGACTCAAATGAAAGGTATTTAAGATAGAATACGAATCTGATATCGAAATGTGGGACCACGTTTCTGGGGGTTCACCCCTTTCCCAAAACACCCCCCAAACAGGACTTATTTACTGACCATGGGAATATGGGGCTTAAAAAAAAGGTATTTGAATGTAGAATACAAATCTGATATCCAAATATGGGATCAAGTGATTGGGGGCCGTCTCTCACCAAAAACATCCCCCAAAGGGGACAAATTTACGACCATAGCAATATGGGGCTCAAATGAAAGGTCTTTGAGAGTAAAGCACGAATTTGATATTATTGTAATATTTGGGAAAAGTGTCTATGGGGCCACCCCACCCCCACAACACCACCCAAATAGTAAGTATTTTCTGACTATTGCAATATGAGGCTCAAATAAGAGGGCCGCCCATCCCCCAAAACACCCCCCAAGCCGGTCATGTTTGCCGACTATGGAAATATGGGTCTCAAATCAAAGGTATGTGGGAGTAGACCACGTATCTGATATCAACATTTGGAGCCAACTGTCTAGCGGACGTCCCACCACTATAACAACCCCCAAATAGGACGTATTTGCTCACCAAGACAATTTGGATCTTAAAGAGAGTGGAACTAAATATTCATAGTTTTTGGGGCCAATACCCCAAACCGGACATATTTGCTGACTTTTGCAATAAGGAGTTTAAATGAGATTAGAAAACGAATTTGATATCCGATTTTGAGGGCAATGTCAATATGCGGTTCAAATAAATGATATATGAGAATAGAGCACGTTGCTGATATATTTTCCGGGCTAAGTGTTCGGGGGACCACCCCAATCCCCAAAACACCCCTAAATCGGGCGTATTTACCGACCATGTCAATGTGGAGCTTAAATGAAAGGTATTGGGGGGTAGAGCAAGAATTGATTCCCATTTTCGGGACCAATTTTCTGGGGGTTTACCCCTTTCCCAAAATACCCCACAAACAGCAATTTTTTACTGACCATCGCAATATGGGGCTCAAATAAAGGTGTTTGGGAGTAGAATACGAATTAGATATCTAAATGTAGGACCATGTTTTCAGGGCATCACCCCTTTTCCAAAACACCCCCAAAGGGAAAAAATTTTTAGACCATGCCAATATGTGGCTGAAATATTTGTGGTATTTCATATTAGAAAACGAATTTGATAACCTATTTTGGGGCCTTGTGTTTGGCGGACGCCTCATCCTGTAAACTCCTCTTAAGCCAATGGCTATATAGGGTTTAAATAAATGGTATTTGAGAGAAGATCACGATGCTGATACTTTTTCAGGGCCAAGTATCTGGGGGACCACCTCTCCCCCGAAAACACCACTAAATCAGACATCATGAGAATATCGGGCTGAAATTAAGTATTTTAAGAATGGAGTTTACCTTACATCCAAACTAAAATTCGTAGACCAATAAACATCATATGGGATTCAGATAAAGACACTTATATTGTTAAACTGTTACTCAAGCGATATACTATTTTCGTAGCATGGTATTTCACTAAAAGATCTTTAATTGTCGAAAATAAATGTTCCATATAAAGTAAAAGAAGGCGCAGCGGAGCGGGCCCGGGTCAGCTAGTATCAAATAAATGAAAGTTATTAAAATCATCAAACACCTCTGTTCAACTTTTGGCTTAAGTAAACAACCTAGAAACACAAAAGTACGGCTTATATTGTTGTTATTTTAGATGAATTAAGAATGAATTAATAAATTGCAGATTTTAGCTGCTTGTTAACGGCAACATATTTGCTGAAAACCGCTAAAAGTATGTTTTTGTGTTATTTTAACCAAGTCATCGAACATTGTAAAATAATTCGTGATAACGAAAGTTGGATTTGAGTCTCCTTTGCTACCTTAGAGCAGTTAATATATATCATGGATCTACCCCAACAAAACGTGCACTCAGACGCAGGCGTCGCGGTAGCAACGATAGCATCCGCATAGACAAAAACTACGTCACCAGGGGTTAATATGGCAAACAATGCGGACGTCATTGATGTAAACCCAAATATTGGCGATATAGATGAAGAAGCAACACCGACACCAAGATTTCCATCCAAGGTAAGAAGTACGCCACTCAGAATAGCTCCCGCAACCACTCTCTCCGGTTTAGTTAAAAAAATTCCGTTACCACCAAACCAATGAGTAAACCCATTAGCAAAGAACCAGTAGCGAGCTGGCTTTCGCCTTCTTTCTTCTCATCCACCTTCACTTGTCACAGCTTCGACTTCGGCAAACACCAATAGAAATTTAGTGACGTCAAATATGGCATCACTTGCAATTGACGGCGCGGCCAACTTCGACGGCTATGTTAACTAATGCATTTATGAACAATACTTCAGCACTTAAAATGTTAATGATATTCGATCGGACTCCGGTGTTACTAACAGAGGTTTCTTTAAAGCGAGTGTTGGCGGTCATGCACAATGTGTCGTGGTATGCGAATACAACAACAGGTACTCGAACAATTTCGGGGCTCAGTTCGCTGAACCGTATAATGCTGGCAGGACCCTTAACAACACGGATGCTATTAACGACTTGAGCTCTTTTGATGCCCACATAAATGGGCGCAAACAAAGCAATAGTATATATATTCCGAATAATAACAAATGTTTTTTCTTTCCTTTGTATGTATCTAAAATTTCAGTACAAGAGCCATACTATGCCAAAAAAGCCATAACAGTATCCCGCAAATAAATCCACTCCCATAGTTAACATTTTACATCACAACAAAATATTCATATGTTTAAGAAAAATTCACAGATACCTCTTCATCATAGTATCAAAATTAAAGTAACATTTCAGCTGATATCACATTATCCACCACGCATATAACCGCAAGAAGGGTCTTTAGTAAGGATCTTCCAACATTCTCCGGATACCCCGAAGATTGACCATTACTATTACGAACTACATGCAATCCAGCCGTTGAGTGGAGCGGAAGTGTTTTCATTTCGCTCCTCAAAGAAAACTATCCGGAATAGGTACTACCTATTACAAAAAAAAATTTAAAGCCTTTTTGGAATAGGCTCAAAGTGAATTCCAAAAAACCAAGAGCTGCGTTGGTGGCGTCAGACCGCAGCATGATGCCCTCCCTTCCTTCCTATAGGTGTGGGTGCCTTGGTACCTGTAGTCGAGGAAAAGACGATAACCCAGGGGGATGAACAATTCGACCTCAGCCTTTCCGAATTATGAGATATGAATATAGAGGGGACGCTTTAGTTTGTGTCAGCAGAATGTATTGATACCCTCAAAAAATCGTTAAAAGTATCCACACTCCCTGAGGCGCAAACTTCACCCTTGTGATAATGATGGGCATGCCACAGCTCACAAAGGTCATGGTCTTCGGAACGCATGATGGAAGTCTTAAAGAAGCAAAACCAAGAGTTGTCCGTGGAGAAATGGGAGGTTTTCCACAGGGAGGAGAAGGACGAAGGAACTCTCCTTGTGGTGGGCATTGATCAACTCTCCGCGACAAGTTTGGCTAAGACTAAGCCACGCGGCCATGGCCGTCTTTTCAAGATTGGCAAAAACACAAGGATAGGTAAATATCCTCATATTGAATATTTTAATTTTGTATATTTTATTACTTCAATTTGAATTTTAAGGGAGCAAGCGCACATTGCAAACAATCAAGAAAAACGTAAATCATTACAAGTGTGACAAGCTTAATGATAAAAAATTAAAAAAAAATTATGTCGGCTGATCGCTTTGCTTAACTTTGTTAAGTGAACCTGGTATTAACATAAAACTTTCCATTTCGATGTCATCTCATTTTTTAATTCGCCGTACAAAAATATAAACTTCGAAATAAATATTTTATAAATTGTGTTTGCTGCTGTTATGGTTGTTAAACTAAGGGTATATAATGGCACGCGTCTAGCAACCCCATTCATTATTAGTTGTACTCAGGGAAATTAGGTCTATTGTGTAGCCCCCGAAAGATTCAAAAAGCGCAGAAGAACACTAATAAAATTTACATCAGTACAATGCCAGACATTAAAATAAAGAAGATTAGGAGCAAACATGCATGACAAAGCGGCAGAAAACTGATAAAATTTAAGTTAGTACAATGTCAGACATTACAATTAAGAAGATTAGGAGCCAGCAGCAAGACAAACGGCCAGACGGTCTGGAGAAGCTCCCTCCAATATGCAATTTAAAACTATAGTAGTGAAGAATGGCGAAAGGACTATTGCATGAAGATAATATCGGTTTTTGTGTAGCCATAATCCTGCACCGGCTCTCGCAATTTTAGTGCAGTCTCGCGCCCTATAGTTCACAGCTAAGCTTCTCGTGACAGCAATGAACACCACACAGACCGGACCTCAATGTTCCAGCCAGTTTTGAGTGTAAAGCCTCTGGAGCTATTGGAAATTTAGAAAATTTTTAAATATGTGTTTTCTAGCTTGATTGGCCGAAGAAACTTTGCCGAAAATTTTAAATGTCAGTGCGAATCGAATTTTCTTTTCCCTGTTTACAAATTTTGACATATCAAGTTCCCAAAAACGATGCTTTCTTGTAGCAATTCGCCGATGCAGTCACCTTATTAAATTTTATTTAGTATTTTATCATTGTTTTTTATACCTTCCATCATAATGTACAAATTACAAAGTGGCCCAGAAAAAATTCATTGAGTAACAACAGTGATTTCAGTGCCGTGTTCCTAACTTAATCGGGTACGTTTCTTTCCAAGGCCGGACGGTGGATTCTTGTAAGAAAGGCTACACAGTGCCCCGCATTACACAATATATTTTACCCGACTATTCTGGTACTCACTTCCTTTTTCTACCAAAGCCTCTGAAATGATCATTGACTACTTTTTCTTATGGCACTGTATCTGATGTTATTCTACAAGCCTCGTCTTACCCTTCCGACCTTGCTGCATTACGCCAATATTGTTTGCAGCCCATCTTCTTGCCAACATCCAACCGTCCGACCCGCTCTCATAAAGCACACGAGTCTATTTTAATTTAATTCACCATTTTCTTTATTTCCAAATTCTCTTCACAATATTTCTCATTTCCCTATTCTCTATCATTATAAGTGCTGTTATTTCATTTGTTCAAAGCTATATCTATGCCCTAATTTACATATCCATACGTGTTCTGCTGTTGAGGATGGTGGAAACGGAACAATCCCGACGTGTGCTGAGCTGTTGCGGCGAATTTCTCTCTTCGCCGGGCGGATGACTTACTGTGTTTTCTAATGCTGTAGTTGGGGATGCTTAGGGGGTTGTAATGAGTTGATCTCTGCTTACTTCATTCTTTCTGATGGTATATTGGGAATTATCACATGCTTGTCTTACACTCTATTTCGTGGAGCGCCTCAAATAGATGCTGTAGCTATTATTTCTAGTGTTTTAGATAATCTCAACTTTACTTTTTATATGTTCTTTGAAGCTGGAGAAAATTTAATATTTATTTATTTAATGAATACCTACACAACAAGATTAAATCTTATAGTTATGGTGCAGGCTTATAAGAACAGTCATGTATCCTTCTTAAGAAATAATAAAACAATTTTTAAAGGAATAAACATTTTATTTAAACATACATAGTATTGTTTAAAATAACAAAAAAATAAATTTAAAAACAGATATGGAATTTTTTTTTTAATTGAAGCGTTTCTGATGTTTTGGATATCATGAGGAAGAGAATTCCAAAGACGTATGGTACTCGTATAAAACTGTCATTCACATACTAAGCTCCTTCTTCTAACAGGGACGAGTTTCCTACCCCTTCTAGATCGGGCAAATATTAATTTGTCTTAGAGGTATTTAGGTGTTTGCTTCCAAATGGTTTTATGTAAGAATAATAAAGATCTAGTTCTAAGTAGATTGTCGAAGCTGCAGCCATAAAGGGAAGTAGCCAAGTGAGAAACATGTTGAGTCCTTCTTATACCATAGACATACCTAATAAAGCTGTTGAATAGTACATTTAATTTTCGTCGGCTTAGTGAATCGCAGTTTGAAAAAAGTTTACACCCATCACACAGATCAGACTAGGAATTAGTTATGGCTTTGCTAAAATAATTCGTATTTCGATTGGCATATAAGAGTGTGTTATCCACAGTCCACGCAGCTTTGCATATGTCTGCCCGGCAATAGCATTTATATGATTTGACCAAGTCAAAGAACTGTTAAAAATCACACCTGAATTCTTAGCACTAGGCACAACATCAATTTCCTGTTGATTTATAGTGATATTTAAGTCTCGCAAACAAATCTTTTATTTTTGTGAATAACAATCACTTTCGATTTCTGGGGGTTCAGAAATGAACCATTTGCTGTAACCCAATTATAGACATGGGACAGGTCCTCCTTGAGTTTTGTAACGCATTCACTAATATTATTAACAGAGCCGCTAGGGAATAACAGAACGTCATCAGCATACATAAGGATTTGGCTATAGACCAGCTGGGTAGGAAGATCGTTTGCGTAGAGCGAAAAAAGGAGCGGACCAATTATTGAACCTTGTGGAACTCCCGTAGGCACTAGAATTGGCTCTGATATTGAAACACCTATGTACACTGACTGTTGCCGATTACTAAGATATTGATAGACGTATCGCTTAAATTGAAAAAAAAAAGTTATGACGATCAACCGAGTCGAAAGCCTTTGAATGACCTAATAGGACGAGAAAAGTAACATTTCCATCATCAGTTTCGCTTCTAATTGATTCTGAAACTTCAACGAATGCACTAACGCAACTATGATGGGCACGAAACACGGATTGTCTATCGGAAAACAAATATTCCTGATGGAGATATTCGGATATTTGTTTATGCAAAATTTTCTCGAAAGCTTTCGAGAGGTAACATAAAATAGAAATCGGACGGAAATCTTTATTCGAATTAGGGATTGGGATTATCTTTGATGTTTTCCACGTAGTCGTATATGCGGTGATTGGAATTGAATTAAAGAGATGAGTAAAATAAGGAAGAAGGTAAGGAACTAACATTCTAATGAATCTTTGATCAATGTTATCAAAACAAATAGCATTTGACTTGACTGATCTAAGACAATGTAAAACTTCGTCGAGCGATACACATCTAAACTCGAAACTGCGATCAACATTTGTACTTTTCGAAAGCCTATCAGTGTCTTGGTAAAAAGTCCAAGGTCGGAATATTAACAAAAGTTTCATTCAATTCATTTATATCACCATGGTAATTAGAAATTGCCTAAGATTTTCCAATCCCGATATCGCCTATAAGCCTCCACTTGCCTTTCGTGTCTAACGCCGAATAATATTTGGATGATTAGTATCGTAATTTCGCATCACTAATGAGTGCATTAACTTTATTTCTTGCCGTGCGGAGTTCCTCATGAAGTTCAGACGTTTTAAAATGTTTCCACCTGGAGTAGGCTAGGTCCCTGCAATGAATAAAATTCCTCATAGTGGAATTAAACCAAGGCTTAGTAACAGATTTCTTCATCTTAGTCCGAATGGGGACTGTTGTATCATAGATACGTCAAATGTTTTCTTGAAGAAAGCTACATTTCTCATCATTAAGATCATATATCCCATTCCAATAGACTTCCTGAATCCTTTCATCTAAGCCAGAATAGTAAAAATTTTTATAGTCGCGGTACGAAAACTTCTCCTTTGTCTTTGACACAGTGAAATTATAAGCCCGATAAATCAAATCATGTCTTAAGAAACAAGGGGCAGATATTTGGTCATAGAGCGAAATTTTAGAAGTATAATTCACAAAGAACATATCCAAAAGTGTATTAACAGTTGACGAAAAATGAATGGGGTTTTTAGAATTGGTAGGGGAGAGACCCAGTGCTAGCATATTGTCCGTCAATTTGGAATCTATAAGAATATTGTAATTAAAGTCCTCAGCTATAATATCATCATTATATCCCAATGTTATGGTCTCTAAGACGTTATGAATTTGATTCAAATCTATTGTATTGCTTGGCCGGTAGATACAGCCAATCAAGATTTTTTCAAGTCAGATGAAAGCTCAGGATTAGATTTTAATCGGAATTTAGCTTTTAACGTGTTCCTTGCGTATATAGCAACACCACCCCACGACATTCTCTATCAGATCTGAATACAGTATATCCATCCAAGTTTATCAAGCTACCTGCTATTGCAGTGTGTAGCCAAGTCTCAGAGAGACATATTATATCGATTTCCGCATTTTCAAATATAAACTTGGACTCATCAATCTTGCTTACTACACTTTGGGAATTTATGTGGCATATGTTCAAATCATCTCTTTGTCTTGTTAAAATATGCGGTAGATTTCGAGTTACGTTTTAGAATCTCTATCTACATTAATCATATGTGCCATAGAGAGTAATAAATAGATAAGAAAAACCATCAGCATTGCGTTTGAATAAGAATATTCCTGCTTGTATTAACGAAAAAACATGAATAAGATAATTAAAGTTGTAAGAAGAAAAGGAAAAAATAACCGTTAGAATAATAAGTTGTAAATTTGAGAATACATAAAAAATCGGCAATATTATGAACAATTTTCCAACAAAATCGGTGGGAAGTATTTTATGATAGCAGAACTAAATTCCCTATTTATTTCTTCAATTTTGCCTCGTTCTTAGTGGCGGCCAAATTCCTTGGCCAATTCCTTGTTAAAATTACCATTGTTTTATTATTATGTTCTGTAGCAAAATACAAAATCCCATTATTATTGTCATCTTTTTTATTATCTAATGCCTTTAGACTTCCTAAACGCAAAATCGCAACAACTCAATAACGCCTAACGGATTGGGGGCCGACGATGAGACAATCGCCGACTCTTTCAATATTGGGAGGACTTGGATTAGCAAGGATCCTAATATTAAAATATCAGGCAATTCAGGGGCGAGAGAACCAACACAGCCTATCGAACAGGGACCAGACGACGGAACCATCAACAACTTTCTCAAGATTAGGAAGACTAGCATGGATAAAAATCCTAACAATGAAACATCAGGCAGTTCAGTGAAAGAGAACTCAATGAGAACAACCTTCTGCCAAGAAGCCCATTTACTTAAGACTTGGAAGACTAGTATCGGCAAAGATCATAATACTGGAACATCAGGCAGTGCAGGGACGGTAGACTCAATACAGCCTAACGAACATGAACCCGATGATGGAACCATAGCCGAATTTCTCAAGATTCGATAGACTAGTATATGCAAAGATCATAATGTTAAAACATCAGGCAGTGCAGCGACGGCAAACTCAATGCAGCCTATTGAACAGAGAGTAGACCATCACCTGCTCCTTACAAGCCCATCTAATTGAGGACCAATGATTAAGGTCATCCAGATAAACCTCCACCGGAGCGAGACAGCTACTCACGGTCTGATGGAGAAAAGCAGCAAGGGCAAGATTCATATTGCCTTAATTCAGGAGCCATGAACGACCCGGAACAAAGTTTCGGGACTGAACTATATCAGCTATCAATTATTGTACGCTAATTCTGGTACTCCGTCGAGAACCTGCGTTATTTGTCATAAAAATTTAAATTATGTAATTTCCCCAGATTTGCCAACATCGAATGCAACAGTGATGAGACAGGGAGACGTTTTCGACTCTCTGACATCGCCAACTACGTCGGAGCTGTGACAGAAACCGAGGTGTACTAATAGGGTACGATGCGAACTCGCATCGTACACAAGAGCTTTTCTGTAACTCGTATAGGTCATTATTTTTAGAAGAATAATTAAAGTCACAGTGGAGCCTAGTATTAGGATTAGAATGGACTTTAAATACCCAACAGCTGCGATGGTGGTATCAGGTCGTACCATGTTGTCTGCTACTGAAACCTCGACTGGTAGTGCGGTTGGACCAGTAGCCGACAGACGACTGGTCAGCATGGGCTTTTGACGAAGACACGTGGTTCGAGTCTTAAGCACAAGGACGAACCTTTTCTTTCTTCGCATGTCTATAATTTGCCTTGGTCATCGGCCTTCCCCGGCTAACCAACGCGTTCTTTGAGGAGTTGGAATAATAGAAGACGCATCGCTCTCAGGTTTATTGAGAGGCTTGGTGCGAATGATCCAAAGACTCTCATTAATAGGGAGAGAGACTCCTCAAATTGGGCTTGGGAATTTTCTGCACAGGCTACCCCAAAGACTACACGTCTAGATTCAGCATTATATCGTTCAATTGCACTAAAAAGATTGGAGAGATCTGGCCAGGTGCAGCACCAGATTTAGTCAAGAAGGAAGATATTCCTTCCAAAAAAAAGGGGGCTTGTGATAAATTTATGCACAAATTCTGCACGTCTATCCCTTCTAGACCAGAAAAGGAAGTGGAAACTACGAAGGATATCGACATAGTGGTGAAGCGGATCACGAAGGCCCTGAATGACTCTCTACTGTCAGCATGTCCTAGTACTAAGTCACGGGGCATACAGCGCCGACACGGTGGACCCCAGAGCTGGTTGATCCAAGGAAGGGCTGCAGAAAATTATTCAGCAGAGCAAAAACCACAAGAGCACCACACGATTGGGATATCTATAAGGCTGATCTACGAAAATAAAAGGGCGAGCTAATAAAATTTAAGGTCGAGCGAGAAAGGTTCAGAACAAATCCTGGGTAGAATTCCGCAGCTCCGTGGAAGATATATCTGAGGACTAAGGAAAATTCTGTTCTCAAAACATATTACGGTGTGGTATATTTAGAAGTCAGAGAATGTAACGACAAGGTCTAGTGAGGAACCACACACACATTTCCCGGAGAATTTTACAACAGAAAACGTGGCGCCAGAAAAGGTTGTCTCTGCATCAGTCGGAGGTTATTAGGAAAATTGTATCTGAGCCGAAAATCTTTTGGGCGATAAGAAGTCGCCACGCCCTGATGAGGTACCGTCGGTTCAATTACAAGCTGTGTCTGATAGACTGGTTCCCTGGCTTAGGGAGATATACTCTTGTAACAGAATGTTATACATACTTGTGGAATGGAGGGACACGAAGTCCATTTTCATTCCGAAAGCAGAAACCTTACCAACTGTCGCGGCAGCGGAATTCATATTTCAAGGGCAAATCCACTGAAACAGCCCTTCACGACCTAGTTGGCTACATAGAGGGTTCTCTCGCTGTCAAAGAATATACAATGGTAGCATTTCTTGACATTTAAGATGCTTCCAATAATGGAAAACCGACGTCAATCAAAAGGAGTTGGAGTTTCTAGGTATAAACTCTACCGTAAGAAAGTTTGTAAATGCAAAATTTGCCTATGAACATACCACTAAGGAACAGGGGCGAAATTCTCACATATCAATGAGTGCAGTTCGATTCAAGTTTAAGCTCAATGGTAAGCCGCAGTGCGACACCTTTTTGGAGAGAAGTTTTTACATGGCATAGTACCTCACAAATATTGCCAGCATTAGAAGGGGAAAACCACCACCGAAAATGTTTTCTGATGGTTTCGCCAGGGTTCGAGCATAGGCGTTCAGCGTCATAAGCGGACATGATAACCTGTGCGCTACGGTGGCCTCCACCGTTAAAAAGTTTATTAATTACTAACATACTAAAACATGCATTACGGCAGGCTTGGGATCTGTGGATGTAAAATTATGGGTCCGCAGAAGTTCACCGCAAGGAGGTGTACTGTATCCTATACTTTGGAATATAGCCATAACCAATATATTATTGTCCCTGGAAGAAGACGGTGCAAAAGTGATCACGTATGCTGATGCGGTGGCAATTGCGGTTAGGGGAAAGTTTCCCGACACTCTAAGAGAGATATACTACATTAAGCTCTTCGCGCAACAGCAAAGTGGGCTATCGAAAGTCGTCTAGATATAAATCCGTGCAAGTCAGAAGTAGTTCTTTTCAGGAGATACAAGTTGGCTACAGTGGAACCTGTGTGTTTCTTTTATAGAAAGCGCAAAATACCTGGGTGTTTTGCTGGACAGGAAATTTAACTTCAAATCCAACATTTTGGAAAGGACAAGAAAGGCGACTCTTGCCCTATACCCCTGCAAGAGAGGCATTGGCAAAAGTTGGGGGTTTAGACCGCGTGTCATGCTTTGGGTATATACAGCAGCTGTCAGACCTATAATGCTATATGGTGTTGTAGTCTGGTAGACGGCGCTTCAAAAGTCCACCTGCTGCTGAATACTTATCCGGATCCAAAGGATGGTTTGTTTGTGCTTCACAGCCCCACTGAGGACGGTACCATGCCTCTGGACATTGTGGCTAGACAAATTGTAGCGACCACTGCCGTCAGGTTACCACTGATCATGTGGCGCATACGGACACTGTGTTATCCTTGATGCAATGTTCGATGTTTCAGGCAGTGTGGATTACCCCCTACCTGAGCCGCTTTTTGATGGAACCGATTGGAACTACGATATCTCTGGTAACAGAAGTTACGCAGACTTCTATAGGGATGGTAACAAACTAAAAGAGAACCTGTCTGATTTAGCGGATGTGAACATTCGCAAGTTATTGGGCTTTTTAAAGCGATCTGGATGGTTCAACGGTAGGAACTAGAAGGTATCTTCCTTCTTCTGTTCCTGTGGTATCACAATGGACGAAAACGTCTAAGTGAGTCTGATAGCAGACTGTAACTTAAACCTAACCTAACCTACTGCGATGTGTATTACACACGGCTCAAGGAATACAATAAGATTAACAGAGCGTCAAAACGTGCCTCCAGGAATCTTTTCTGCGAACTGGTCGATGGCGATAGTGACCCATTTCCAAATTGAAACTTTCGAAGATGACGTAGGAGTTGGAGCAGAGGCAACGGAGGACATGTTGAGGATTTGATGAACACTCATTTGCCACAGGATACGACGGGACTCACAGCGACACCAGAATCTTGGAATATTGATGTTAAAGCTTAATCATAACGGAATTTATAGTGAAGGAAGCCTTGAGGAGCTTCAAACCATTGAAGTCGCCCGGGCCTGATGGAATATTTCCGGCGTTACTACAAAAAGAGGCCGACTATCTTGCGCCTCATCTGGCCACTATTTTCACAGCGTGCCTTAAACTTGCGTATACTCCAAAAGTGTGGCAGGATGCAAGCCCGGCAAGGCAAGCTATGCCATGGAACTCACTGTGGACACCATGATCAAGAGTGGGACTGCTTAAATACAAACAGCACACATACTGCGGTATGCATTGACATCGAGGGGGCTTTTAAAAATGTGCGGACCGACACACTGATCCAATCCTTAGACCAGTACCGGGTGGATCCGGCCCTTAGAATCCATACGCTAAAGAACAGTTAGATAAAGTGTTTGTCCCATGACATAAATATAAGGGATAAAGTCGCAAAAGGCACGCCACAGGTGGGCATTTTATTGCCACTGGTCACCCGTAGGACCACCATAAATAACCTATTACGGATGCTGACAGAGAAGGGGATTTGAACAATTCAGACGACGTTATAGTACTTTTTATGGGTAAGGATCCGAACCAGTTATGCAGAAAGGTCGAAAGGGCCTTGCATATGGCATATCACTGGGCTAGACCCAGGGGTCTCAATGAATGCCTGTTCACGAGGAAGGCGAGTTTGACCAATTTAAGGCACCACGTTTCCTCCGATATCTGACAAGGTCAAATACTTAATAGGGAACTTAATTGGAAGTGTCAGATCCAGGAGCGTACTGAAAAGGCTCACTGATGATGAAGACGGGCCGTAGGCTTGAAATGGAGCCTGAATCCTAGGATAGTCCACTGGCTCTACAGAAACGTGATTAGACCAATACTTACTTACCCCTCAGTAGTTTGGTGACCGCTATTGAGAAAATAGCACCGTTAGGACCATAAAACAAGTTCAGAGAACATGTCCTGGCACAGGCGGAGCGATTCGGACCACGCCCACTAGGGCCTGGACACTATTCTGAACATCCGATCCATCGACATACAGATTAAATGTAAGGCAGCCACTGCGGCTATGAGAATTAAGGCGAATTGAGGATGGGAGCAGTTCATACCATCGCGGTATAATCGAGGCGATGATAGGAAACATGGATGGGGTTTCCGATCGGATATCTGAGACGACACTTGAGGTCGAGTGCGAGCCACTGCTGCCAGCGGCACAGTCTTGGACTGACGGAACCAAAGTATTGCCGTCTCGAAGGTCATGTTACACCAATGGATCAAAGCTTGGGGACAGAGTGGGCATGGGGGTCTACATTGAGAACCTAGGTACTGAGATCGGTTTTAGACTGCCTGACCATAAACGGTCCTGCAGGCGGAGATTTGGGCAATCACGGAATGCGTGGTGTGGTGCTAACGCGAGAACGTCTAGTGTGAACGTCTTTACCGACAGTAAAGTAACCATAAGGGCAATAACAACCAGAAGGGTAAGGTCAAGAACAATCTTGCAGTGTAAGGAGATTAACTCATTCGTTGAGAATGGCAAAATCCGCATCGTTTCGGTGCCGGGCCATAACTGAGTAAGGGGGAATGAAAGGGCAGACGATTTGGCAGTGAAGGACGGCGAAAATCCGATGGGGTGATCTGGATCGTGGGAAGACGAGGCTATTACTGAAAGGAAATAAGAAGGAGGTCAGTATAGCTTTTGGTGTCATAACGGGACACAATGGACTACGAGCTCACAGAATTTAATATTTACAAAAATATTCAAAAAGCACGGCATTGGAAGCTGTTAGAGGTAAACTCATGATGCCAAGCACAGCAAATGTCACTATAGAAACATGATGTACGGAAAACCTGAGGTAATACTCTAGGTTTTGCAAGGAAACCTAAAAAAACGAGTCCGTAGTACGAAAGGAGAGGCAAGAAGCATTAATTAATTATGCATTTGCAGTACAAAATTATAGAACTACAATGCAAGCTATGGGGCTTACTGGTGTTAATTGAAAAGCTTCCAGCTCATTTGAAGTTGGGTTGGGTACTATACTGAATTACTCAACCTAGAGTGGACATTGGTTCTTTTGACGGTTGGTTGTTTACAAAGCAACATTGCCTTTACCAGTGCCATGACTTCATAGAGCTGGGTGTACAAGAGTGATGGGATTTTTATAATTGATGTTTACGCTGCTTCAAAAAGCATCATATTATGAAATGTAATTCAAAGCGTCAGTGGGGAGTAGACGGGTGTAAAATGCCCCATAATGCACTTCTACATAAAAATAGTGTACAGCAGGAACAATTTGAAATACAAAGAGATCCCGTAAACAAAAACAACAGTCATGCTGCTTTCTTTAATGCTAAAGTTAGCTAGTTACATAACTTGATTTGCCCATTCAAACCAATTTTACAGTATACTGCTGTCAGAGCGACAATTATTATTGGGCTCAATAATGCCAAGCTGTGTGTTCCGCTTGAAGTAAGGCAAGTCGAGGGCAATGAATTAATAGCAAGAAAGAGTTGTATCGGTTAGGGTATGTACGGTCGCCAACACACACAAATGACTTTCCGATTACAAACGTTATGCACAAGTGCTCGTGTAATAAAGGCTGCAACGGTTTGGACAGACACTAAATAACTATTTTTCCTTGGACTTGGCAGGCACCGTCGTTAATCAAAATCTCTTGAAATCAATAGACGATGAACGAGCAAGTGTAGTTATGGAAATGAACACCAAAAACCTGGCTACTGAACGACGATAGGAAACGAAATTATTGTGAAAACATTATGAGTTGAGTTGAGCATATGACTGGGCTAGACCCAGAGGTCTCAATGTTAACCAGGAGAAGACTGAAATATGCCTGTTCACGAGGAAGACGAAGGTGGCCCAATTTAACGCACCACGTTTTCTCAATAACACGATTTCGATATCTGACAAGATCAAATACTTAGGTATGATCTTGGATAGGAAACTGAATTGGAAGTGTCACATTCAGGAGCGTACTGAGAAGGCTCACAGATGTTGGGCACTATGTACACGGGTCGTTGGCTCGAAATGGGGCCTGAATCCTAGGATAGTCCACTGGTTCTACAGGAGCGTGATTAGACCAATACTTACTTACGCCTCAGTAGTTTGGTGGACTGCTATGGAGAAAAAGTGCAATATAAGGACCATACATCAGGTTCAGAGCACATGTTGTCTTGGCAAAGGCGGAGCGATGAGGACCACGCCCACTAGGGTACTGGAGTCTATTCTAGATATCAAACATACATATTAAGTGTGAGGCAGCTACTACGGCTATGAGACTTAAGGCGATGGGAGAATGGATTGAGGATGGGAGTAGGTCATACCATCGCGCTATAATCGAGGCGACGATAGAAAACCTGAGATGAACCTTGAAGTCGAGTGCGACGCACTGCTGCCATCAGCACAGTCTTGGATTGACGGAACCCTAGTATTGCCATCTGGAAGATCATGTTACACGGATGGATCAAAGCTAGAGGACAGAATGGGCCTGGGGGTTTACATTGAAAACCCAGGGACTGCCATCTGCTTCAGACTGCCTGACCATAATAAGGTCCAGCAGGCGGAGATCCAGGCGATCACGGAATGCGTGAAGTGGTGTGGTGCTAACGCGAGGACGTCGAGTCTGAACATCTTTACCGACAGTAAAATTGCCATTAGGGCAATAACAACCAGGACGGTAAGGTCACGAACAGTCTTGCAGTGTAAGAAGGAGATTAACGCCTTCTCTGAGGATGGCAAAATCCGCATCGTTTGGGTGCCGGGCCATAAAAGAATGAAGGGGAATGAAAGGGCAGACGATTTGGCGGTGAAGGCCAGAGGACTGGCGTCAATAAACTTGGTTAACCCGAAGCCTTTCTGGTCGACGCAGTCCGAGTTAAGGGAGTGGGCGACGAATGCACATGCAACATTGTGGAACAGCGAAACGGTCGGTAGGACGGCGAAAATCCTATGGGGGATACTGATCGTGAGAAGACGAGGCTATTACTGGAAGGAAGCAAGAAGGAGTTCAGTATAGCTACAGACAGAGCTTACTTATGTAAAATCGGTGCGGCAAGTGATAGCATGTGTAGGGCATGCGGGGAAGATGATGAGATGTGGAGCATTTCCTTTGTCATTGCCCGGCTTTCGCGTCCAACAGATACCGGTACTTAGGTGGAGACACAATATCAGACATGAACCAACTTAGGGGAGTGGCATTGAAAACAATTAAGGATTTTATAAGTAGCACGGAATTATTAACTTAAAATTTTCTTTTTAGAGGATACTTTATAGTTTTTAGAACGCACAACAAGCCGATTACTGGCTTAGGTGTATGTCCATAGTGGCATGGGGCGGATTGATATCTGCACCCTCTTTTCAACCTTACCTAACCTATATATTTTTATAGACACTAGTATCGATGTTTATGCTGCAGTAGTCTTTACGTATACGTTACCTAGATATGGTAATGCTCGATATTCGCTTCGAAAACTCTCGTAGCCTCATTAAAACCAATTTCGGTCCCACGAATGGAACTGATGGCGGCAATACTTGGCATACGTCTGTCCAGCTTTATATAAAATGAGCGTTCTCTTTAAATTCATCGACGTGTATTCTTGATCGACTCGAAGGATATGCTTTATTAGATAAAGTCGGATACTAGAAAATTTCAGCAATTTGTGACAGTTCGAATAGGTGAAATTTTAGAGAACTCCGTCATATCAGAATGGAGACGCCTCTAAACGTAGCAGCTGATGCTACGAAGTCGAGAAACAGCCCTATTTAGAAAGGTGAAGGCCGCTGGTTTAGGAGACCTCCTTTTCCCTATGATGAAGAAAGCTCATGGCCACAATCATAGCTTGCCACAAACTGCCCAAAAGATGGTCCATAACGTATCTAAAATAGAACATAATGGTAGAATTACACACCTCGCTCATCACTTCTTCGTGCATGCCAAAAAAATAAAATAGGTTGGTTTGTATTGTATAAGTTACACAACAAATGCACGCACGCATCTGACGGAATAAGTTAACCAACTCTCAACTTTGAACGCGTTTCAGAGCGCAAAATATATGATTAGTCTATGTTTATTCTTCAAAGACTGTTTTGCAGTCCGTAAATTGGAGAAATTTTTTTATTAAAATCATATTAAACCGTTTTTTTTGAAATGACAAACATTTTTAGAAATTCCTGTGCAGCAAAAGGACATTGGTATGTAATTCAACCAAAAGAACGCATGTGGGCGCTTTAAATTGCTTAAGTATGCATAAGTGCTGCCCGTGGTAGCTTAAACCTTCACTTGAATTAATTATACCTGATCTAAGACGTTTCGAAAATTGGGACAAGATTCGCAGGTGTCAATTGGTAATATTAAATTTTTTTGCGTAAACTGTTTGGAAAAAAGGATTTGGGAACCATTTATATGAATTACTGGAATCCATATTGCAGAATTTCTTTCCTTCAAGACCTGCCAGGACGAAGTATATTCATCGGAAATAACACAAATAAGCCCATACTTAGCCATGAATTTGGAATGCTTAGAATCCAAGGACAAACAGATGCAATATATGGTTCAGCTACAAGTGTAAAAGGCCCATAATTTTACCAAAAGGGCACATAACCACTAACCCAATTATTGATGTATTCCACCATAAGACTAATGAAATCGTAGTCAATGAACTTCCCCAACAATTCTACAAAATTGGTTTACGAGCTGCTGTACTATATAGAACTAGGCTATAGCTAGAACTTGTCAAACAAGCAAACTATGACATGCAATACCATCGAATCCAGCAAAGGGAAGCCTTCTGCTAGAGAGACTGGCAGTTACTTTCACTTGCATTACTGTTAGAGCTGTTCACATTGAAATTGCTTTATCGTTGTCTACGGGTACTGGCCGTGTTCTCTTAGAAGAAGTGGAGAAAATATCAGCCATCGAAAGAGATAAAAAATGTCCCATCATCGAATGGGAATTCATACCTTCTGCGTCCTCCCATGTGGGAAGGGCCTGGGAGAGAATAGTGCACTCCGCGAAGTTAGTTTTAATGGATATTCTACCCAACACCGAACCACTTGCTCTTCGACTCTTCAGAGCAGTTGTATACCTCTAACCAAAATTTTCCGATTAACTTATATGGTAGCACACGAGTTTTGTAAACGCTAGGGACAGTTTGGTGATGCCAATAGACAGCAAAGATGAAAAATTGTATGTGTTTTCCGAATTGTATGTGTTTTCTTTTGAACAACTTTCCTGTAACTCTTAAAAAATCACGCTTTTTATTTTACTTTGGCTGTTGTTTTCCTTGTACCTACCCAAAACAAAACAACATAGAAGATGAACCGTGAAAGGGGCGACGTAAGCCATAGTTTTTAGTCCTCATTCACATGAAACAACAGTTTATTGTATAAAAACAGTAACACATCGTTAAAAGAGTGGCTTCGTTCGATCACTTGATTTAAATAAAACAAAAACTTATTTTTATCGGTTTTACAGCGTATATGTTGCCGTTAACAAAGATCTTAAATCTGTAATTTATTAATTTATTCTTAATTAGTGTACAACAACAACAATACAAAGACGTACACTTGTGTTTCTAGGTTGTTCAGGTTAGGTTTAAGTGGCAGTCTGCCATCAGTCTCACACGTTTTCGACCATTGTGATATCACAGGAACAGAAGAAGGAAGATACTTACTAGTTCCTATTGTTGAACGATCCAGATCGCTTTAAAAAGCACAACAAATTGCGAACGTTCACATCCGCTAAATCAGACAAGTTCTCAAAGAACTGAGAACCTAAAATGGAACTCCTTCAGACTGGCAGTGCAGATACACACACACAACAAGTAATATCAAATCGAAAAAAAATTTTATGAATTTCTTAATTCGAAGCAAAGATGTAGCACTCTTCCTAACACCCTTAAACATGGTTTACTAATTGCCAAAGGAAATAAAGAAATTTGTAGCATGTTTGCAAATTTTTTTTCCTCGATATATTCTGAAAAAATGTATGATATAAACTCTGAATATCCGTACGTGATTCTTCAATCCTCTTTAATAAGTATGCCTCGAATAACTCTTGAAACCGTTTCTAAGAACTTGAAATCCCTAAATGCTCTCTTAAACCAGCCCTGTACTTAAATTTCGCGTTGATCACCTTAAATTTCCTTTAACTGTGATTTTCAATAGATCCATAAAATTAGGCCTTGCACTAATTAAGATTATGACTGATAACATCTCCCATAAAGTTTCCTCAATTTATTCAGATGTGCAACACGGGTTTCGTAAAGATCGATCAACTGTTACAAATGTTTTACAGTTGGTAACTCTTTCTAATGATGGATTTAGGCAGAGGAAACAGACTGATGCTATATGTACCGACTTTAGTAAGGCGTTCGATAAAGTCAAACATGGTCTACTTTTATGTAAGCTCGATAAAATTGGGTTTTCTCTTATATTACTAAATTGGGTTAATTCTTACTTATCTAGACGTGTTCAGAATGTACACTTCGGCGACTCTTTTTCTAAGTCAATTATTGTGAAATCCGGTGTTCCACAGGGCAGCCATCTGGGTCAAATTCTTTTAATCTGTTTTTAAAGGATTTATCCGGTGTTATTAAAAATTCTTCAATCCTAATGTGTGCTGATGACGTAAAATTTTTTCGCTCTGTACTACTTTTGAGCAGGATTTGTAACAACTCGATCTTGATAATTTTTGTTTGTGGTGTAACGTAAATTTAATGGAGCTAAATATCTCGAATTGTAAATTAATGTATTTCTATAGAACGCAACGGTCGTAAAATTGACATAGAAGAAACTTTTCTAGATCTTGGCATCCTCTTAGATCGTAAATTGAATTTTAGACAAAATTTTTCTATGATGGGGAAAAAATCTTTTAGTTCTCTTGGATTTATGGAAAGATAGAGTAAAGAATTTGGTTATCCTTCAGTTACTAAGAACTTAAATATTTATCTTGTCAGAAGTACACTTGAATATGGATCCGTTATTTTGGATCACGTCTACACTATTCACAGAAATAAAATTGAGTAAGTACAGAAATAATTTCTACTATTTACCTTCGTAGTCTTGGTTGGAATTATCAAACACTTTCTTCCTATACGTTTAGGTTAAATTTAATAGCCGCAGGAAAATGTTGAACATCACTTTAATCCCAAATGTTTTACATGGGAATTTGAAGTCCGGCTTAATATTAACGTTAACTGCTTAATATTCAATATCATCAAAGCGATTTTGCAAATAATGGTCCTTTTCTTCGTATTTGTTTCGATTTTTATAAATATTATCATTTTTTGATCTTACTGAAGATAGATACTCATTAAAAAGAAAAATTATACTATACTTAAATCCTAGTTAAATTTCCATGTTCTTTGTAAAAGGTGATTTTTTTGAGGTTAAGATTTTCATGCATTAGTATTTGACAGATCTCGTGGGATTTCAGACATGGTGTCAAAGAGAAAGATGCTCAGTATGCTTTGACATTTCATCATGAATAGACTTACTAACGAGCAACGCTTGCAAATCATTGAATTTTATTACCAAAATCAGTGTTCGGTTCGAAATGTGTTCATTCACCGTAACGTTGCGTCCAACAGCATCTTTGAAAAAATACGGTCCAATGATTCCACCAGCGTACAAACCACACCAAACAGTGCATTTTTCGGGATGCATGGGCAGTTCTTGAACGGCTTCTGGTTGCTCTTCACTCCAAATGCGGCAATTTTGCTTATTTACGTAGCCATTCAACCAGAAATGAGCCTCATCGCTGAACTCGTTAGTAAGTCTATTCATGATGAAATGTCAAAGCATACTGAGCATCTTTCTCTTTGACACCATGTCTGAAATCCCACGTGATCTGTCAAATACTAATGCATGAAAATCCTAACCTCAAAAAAATCACCCTTTATATATGTATATTTATATTAGGCTGTAAGGATATATGTATCTATAGACTTAAAAACTAAAAAAAGGTGTTCTATAGACTCTTCTTTTTCGATGTCCTCACAGCTTCTGCGAAAGTCGTCGTTACTGGAAATCTTCAGTCTGTCCGCATATTTTCCGATTAAAGTGACCTGTCATGACGGCTACAATGACTGAGACGTCTGTTTTAGCCAGTGGCAGCAAAGCGGTAGACCTCTTCAAGTCTAGATTAAGTCACATGGTTTTGGAATGCTCACAGCCACCTCTTTGTGACCATCTACCATTCATTGTCCTTCGGGCCTGGTCCTGAAAACATATCTTTCATGTCGCTATAGGCATAGTATCCCTGGAATGTGTTGGGTAGTTCCTAGTCTGGCAAGTTCGTCCGATTTACCATTCCCTGCGATATCTCTGTTACCCGGCACCAACAGTTCAAACGGTAAATTTTGAACTATTCAGCCATCTCGTTGAGAGCTCTGCGACAGTCTAGGGCGGTTTTTGTGTTAAAAAATACTTTCTCCAGGGAATTAATGGCTGTCTGAGAAGATATTTATGCCAATCGTCATTATGACATTATATCTTAGCCATTCCACCACTTCCTTAATTGCCAGGATCTCCCCTTGATACACACTGCAACAGTCCGGTAAGCTTTTCGATATGACCAGTTCTATATTTTTAGAGTCCCCACCTGGTCGTCTAGTTTGCAACCATCCATATAGAAGTCTTTGTAACATCTATTACCAGTAATCGTAGTTCTAATCGGTTCTATCAGGAATAGTGGTACAGTAAGTTTTATCAATCGGCGTTAGGGTGTAATCCACAATGCCTGAAACATCGGACATCTTATCAAGTACAAGCTGGACAGGGCCCGCTCCGCTGTGCCTCCTTTCACTCACCTATTTTATCTGAGCCCTATAAGGTCTCGTCAGGAAATAAGTCCTGTTTGGGCCTTTCAGATATTTTGCGCCAATGTGGATATTACATTGGATTGTGGTACATATGTCCGGTATGGGGGTGTTTTTGGGGGTGAGGCGAATCCCCATATATTAGATTCCATGAAGGAGCTGGAGTTTCAAGACATCAACTCTACCGTAAGAAGTTTATTAATAACTTACTTACTAAAAGATGCATTACCGCAGGCTTAGAATCTGTGGATTTAAAAATATGGGTCAGCAGAGGAACACCTCAAGGAGGTGTACTGTCGTCTCCACTTTGGAATATAACCACTAACAATATATTATTGTCTGTGGAAGAAAAAGGCGCAAAAGTGGTCGCTTATGCTGATGACGTGGCAATTGCGGTAAGGGGAAAGTTTCCTAGCACTATAACAGATATACTTCAGGAAGCTCTAATTGGGCTACCGAAAGTGGTCTGGGCGTAAATCCGACAAAGAGTAATTATTTTCAGCAGGAGATACAAGTTTACTTCAGTGCCACCCGTCTCCTTGGGATGGGAGAATGTTTCATTTACAGAAAGCGCAAAATACCTGGGTGTTTTGCCGGGTAGGAAATTGAACTTCAAGTCTAACATTTTGGAAAGGGCAAGAAAGGTGACTCTTGTTCTATACACCTGCAAGAGAGCCATTGGCGAAAGTTGGGAGATTAGACCACACGTCATGGTCTGGGTATATACTTCAATTGTCAAACAAATAATGGTACATGTTGTTGCTGTCAGGTGGACGGCGCTTCTAAAGTCCACCTACTGCTCAATACTCACCCGGGTCCAAAGGATGACCTGTTTTATCATCACAGCCGCACTGAGGGCGACACCATCTGATGTACTGAATTTAATCCTATATCTCATGCCTCTGGACATAGTGGCTAGACAAATTGCTGCGACCACTGCCTAGAGAATAAGGGAGCTTTCTCTTTGGTCACGTGTTTTATTTGTTTGTTTGTTCCGCATAGACTCCAGAACGGCTGAATAGTTTTACCGATTGGGACAATAGGGGTATCAAACTAAAGGTACTTAAGATTAGGGTACGAATTTTGTAAATAAAATATCACTCTTAATTTTCGTCGAGGTCCCCCACCTCCAAAAAAGCCCCACGTGGACACTTTCCCCGCTTTGGGAAATATGGGTATCAAATGAAAGATATTTAAGAGTAGACTACGAACTTGGCATTAAAATGTTACCCTAAGTATCGGGGGGTTCCCGACCCCAAAAAACACCACACAACCGGAAACTTTAACCGCTTTGAGTAATATGGGTTTCAAAGGAGAAGTACTTAAAAGTGAAATACAGCAGGACATATTTACCGACTGCGACAGTATGGATATCAAATGAAAGCTATTTAAAGGTAGAGCCGGTGTCTGAGCCGCCTCCCCATTCCTCAACAGGACATATTTACCGATTGGGACAAAATGGGTATCGAATGAAAGGTCTTTGGGAGTTGACAACAAATCTGGCATGCACATTTAGGACAGAGTCTGGGACCGACCCGCCCGCTAAATACCCTTCAATGGGACGTGTAGTTCGATCGGGATAATATGTCAATTTAAAGAAAGGTCTATGACAGTATATTTCAAATCTAATGTTGGTATAAGGTTTCAAGTATCTGGTTCACGTCCTACTGTTCCGCAGGACAAGTAGATCGAGACAATAATAGACTCAAATAAATTGTCGTTTGGATCTTAGCGTCGGGTTGAACCACACTCTCCACCCAATAAATACAACGCCAAACTGTCATGTAGGATGACCGAGAATATATTGTACTCAAATGAAAGGACGTGTAAGAGGGCCATCACTCTCCCTCTATCCTACCCACAAAAAAGGAATTAAAAATAATATATAAATAATATTTTTCATATAGTCGACGTTGACAAATTTTTTCACAGCTTGTGACTCTGTAATTGCATTCTTTCTTCTGTCAGTTATCAGCTGTTACTTTTAGCTTGCTTTCGAAAAAAAGTGTAAAAAAGTATATTTGATTAAAGTTCATTCTCTTATTAAAAATGCATTTACTTTCTTTTAAAAAATCCCCAATTAAGCAGTTCAGGATAGAATAGGACAGATATAAAAGGTATTTGGTATTAGAGTACACTTTTTAACCTCAAATTGGGATGGACACAGAAGGACCTGCAGATCTTACGAATGTGGTATCTCAAGTGCTCGCTTTGAAATATGATTTTGAATGTATTGGGTTGCCCAAAAAGTAATTGCGGATTTTTCATATAGTCGGCATTGGCAAATTTTTTCACAGCTTGTGACTCTGTAATTAAATTTTTTCTTCCGTCAGTTATCAGCTGTTACTTTTAGCTTGCTTTAGAAAAAAAGTGTAAAAAAAAGTATATTTGATTAAAGTTCATTCTAAGTTTTATTAAAATTGCATTTACTTTTCTTTAAAAAAAATCCGCAATTACTTTTTGGGCAACCCAATAGATAACCAATACAAAAAAATTAATTAGTATGAATCTGAACGAGACCCGTAGCCTGAACTGAATATCTTGATAGTCTCATCAAAATGCTTGACATTATGGGGCTCAAACGAAATCGTGCACGATGTTTATATTACTTCATGTTCCGCCTCTTAACTCCCTTTAAACCGGTCATGGTTGCTTAATATGGCGATACATAATAGGCCAAATGTTTGGGGGTCGTGTCACCTCATAAACTCCCCCTAAACCAATGCATTATGGCAAAAACGGGTTCAAATCTGTATATGTTTCATGACCAACTGTTTCAGAGACGCCTCACCTCATAAACTCCCCTTAAACCACACATATATACCGACTTTAGCAATATGTAGCTCCAATGTGATTTTTGGGAGTGGAGTGTGAATCTGATATCCACTTTCGGGTTAAAGAATTTGGCTATTACAATCAACCGCCAAATCCAAGAGAATGAAGTAGATCTAACATCCCTTACCCTATTTTCACAAACGCCAAATCTCGGAGAATGGTGGGGCGATTTAAATACAGAAATTTGCGACTTAAATACAGATATTTATATTCTATTTAGGGTGGGATATCTAGGCGACCGCCCCACTTCCAAAGCATCCAGCCAAATGGAATATTAACCAATAATGATAATATGGGACTCAAATGATTGATATTTGAGACCAGAGCGTATTTTATTGAAAGCACGTTTAATGTCAAGAAATGCTACCATTATATATTCCTTGAAAGCGAGAGAATCCCTCTATGTAGCCGACTAGATTGCGAAGGGCTGTTTCAGTTTATTTGCCTTTACTATATGCATACTGTTGCCGCGGCAGGCTATCTCCAGTGATCTTTGCCCTAAGATATGTTTCTATCAGCCTGTCAAGAGTCTTCAGCATAAGGATGACAGACTAACAGGAGGAAAATCTTTCGCCTTCGTGTGGTAAGGGTTTCCTGCTTTCGGAATGAAAATGACCTTTGTGTCCCTCCATCCGATAGGTATTTATGACATGCTGATACAACCAATCTATCAGACACAAACGAGTCGCTCAAAGGATTTTCGGCTCAGACACAATTTCCCTAATAACCTCTGACGAATGCATACCAGTGACAACCTCTTCTAGCGCCACGTTATTCGTTGGAGAATTTCCCGGGATGTATGTATCAACGAGTGGGTGTAGTGTTTCCTCACTAGACATTGTCCATGCATTCTCTGACTTCTGAATATACCCCACCGTAATAGGTATCGAGGGCAGTATCTTCCTTAGCCTAGAGGTCTCAGATGTATCCTCCACGGAGGTGCAGAATTCCACCCAGGATTTGTTTTGGGCTTTTCCCTGGGTTTTCTTCCCAGCCGCATATTTTTGCTCTTATATCTTCCGATACAAAGTTAATATCTAGTACCATCTGCCTGTTCCTGGTAATAAAGGGAAGGCAGGCAGTAATGAGACTTATTAATTTCAAGTCTGCCTACTACAGTATCTTCAGTGCTCAGCGAGTGACGTAAGAAGAAAAATATTTAGACTAGTTTAAATCCTGGTATTTTTAGTACACGAACCATTTCTCCACACACCCATGGTTACTGGGTAAGAACCACTTCAAATCCCCCTGCCATCAGGAGGACCTTTAGTGCCGCCGAAGCGGCCTTACAATGGTGGAGATTTTTCTGCAGAAACCGGACCATGGTCAGGATTCAGAATGTCTACCACTTTTGCGTTAGGTTCGTCTTCTGATTCCGCCAGAAGTTCATTCTAACAAGATTCGTAAGATGTTGTCATGATGACCTTCTGTACGTATCCAGGGGCAGGATAGAAAGCTCTGGAACCACTCTTCCTCAGTACACTGAATACTTGCTGTGGGGACGATTCTTCCATAGATGCCTCACTAGCTGCTGCTGTCGAAGTACTTTTTCAGTTCCGTCCTTCCTCAAACCCAGTTCAACTGGATAACTCACCCACACAGGGCTTATCTTGTCCCGTTTCGATGCCTTCCTTCCAGTCGGTGGTTGAAAGATTGGGAATTCATTCCCTTAGTCTTCCAAGTATAGATTCAGGGTCTGAGGGAATCCTTGGTATCCCGTCATGCGCCAATGGTCGAGATGAATATCTTCCTCCTTGACGAGATCAAGAGCTGCGCCTGGCCAGATTTCACCAATCTTTTTTAGGGCGCAACGATACATTTGAACTGAACGTTGATCCCCGAAGGCCGTTAATCTGTATCGGCCCCGATACCAGCCTGCATCGTCACAAACTGGAGGAAACCCAGGAAATTCCGCAAGAACATCGGAGTATACTGATGAGAGTCTATCAGTATCCCACTCCAATTATTCCTAGGTATGCAGCCCTCTTTTTCATCCTTGTCGACTTCTGCCATAACCAAACTGTCCCTAGCGATGTTAGCAAAGGTTCTTGGGCCCATCTTATTATTGTTCGCCCTAGTTCTTTTAGGCATGAGAGGCCGCCCAGGTGACCGCAGCCTTTTGGCTAACTGCGGCACAGTTTCCGAATGTAGAAGTGTAGTCTTTGTGGTAGCCTGTGCAGCGAATTCCCGAGCCCAATTAAGGGAGAGAGACTCGCCCATCGACCCGCTAAACCGAACCAGGAAAGAGTTTTTTATTTCAATCTAAAGGAACTGAATTCCTCAACTGGATTTCATTAAAACACAGAACTTTGGACTTTATTGCTTCACGGTTTTTTGTTAACCCATAATTTTTCGTATTTTGCTTGTTGTGATCAATAGGAGACAAATGGAAAAACAAAACAGTCTTTTATAGTACGAAATCAGGCACACTGACAAAAGAACGGAAGAAAGAACAACTTTTGGCAACAGATGCATAAAAAGAGAAAATGCAGGGATGATACCTTTTGTCCATTGACATTCGTACGATGAAATACCGTTAATTTAAGAAGCATGCAAAAAATTATTATTCGCTTTACGGAAAAATATTTTTTCAACCGTGAGCACGCACTCATTGCACGAAGAATTTTTGTTCAAAGGCAGTTATGCACGATCACGTTATTGCGTATAGATCTCTCTACACACCCCACATGATAAATCACGCAAGCAGCGTTAGCCCTCGGAGGAAAACGATGTTTGCAGCATCATGCAATGACACTAGCTCCACCCATCAGCGTTTCCTTGTAAAATGCTTTTGAAATATTTTTGGAATGAATACGCATTGTTATTATATGGTACAAGGATAACAAATGCAAATTTTCGCACAAACATTCTACAATATTAAAGAACAGGGGGAAACCTTCTCACATGTCAATGAGTGTTGCGTAAGTTCCCTTTTGGATCGAATAGGGTGTTCGTGAAAAAAAAATTATTCAAAGACAGTACGATGATCTAAAAACAAATGGCGATAATGTTCACGCGGCGATCGGTGATATGAACCAGAACAAGCTTACCCACCTATAGATCTTGAATAGTATCCTATCCTTACATGTAGACATTTGGCTACAACAACAACACAAAATTTGTTCTCATGTTCTCGCCAGGAAGCAACACAGGCTTTCGGCGTCATAGGCGGATAAGCTAACATATGCACCAAAATGGTAATAACGATATTATACAAAGCTCCTGTACTCAAACCTCGTAATGGGTTAACAATACTTAACAACTAGCTGAACCGGGCCCGCTCCCAGGGTGGCGGTTGGTGGGTTTAGGGGGTGGTGTGGACCCCCAGAAACGTGGTCCCGCAAGTGGGTATGAATTTCGTGATCTACTCTCAAATTCCCTTCATTTGAGTCCCATATTGCTTTGAACCGTAAATATGTATGTCCGATTTATGGGTGTTTTCGGTGTGAGTTGGTCCCCAGACACTTGGCCGTGAAAAAAATATCCGCATCGTGTTCTTCTCTCAAATACCATCTATTTGAACCCTATATTGCCATTGGTTAGAGGGAAATTTATGGGATGAGGCGTACCCCAATCACTTGGCCCCAAAATTGGTTATCATATTTGTTTTCTAATCTCAAATACTTTTCATTTGGTAGGTAAATTTGTACTCTTGCCCCAAATACATAGTCCCACATTTGGATATCAGATTCGTATTCTACTCCCAAATACCATTACTTGAGCGCCATGTCACGATGGTCAATAAATAATTGCTGTTTGTGGGAAGTTTTGTTGGGAAGGGGTAGACCCCCAGAAAATTTGTCCCGAAAATGGGTATCAATTTCGTGCTCTACTCTCCAATATTCATTGGGGCCCCACATTGACTTTGTCGGTAAATATGTCCGATTTAGCTGTATTTTGGGGAGTGGGGTTGTCTCCCAAATACTTAGCCCTGAAAATAAATCAGCATTGTGCTCTAGTCTCAATATTATTTATTTGAACCCCATATTGCCAATGGACTCAAAGTTGTATTTCAAATTCGTTTTATAATCTAAAATACCTTTCATTTAAACTCCTTATTGCAAAAGTTAAAAAATATGTTCACTTTGTGAATAGCTTCAATCTCCTTAAGACCCAAATTGCCATGGGGTTATGGATAGTCGGCAAACATGTATGGTTTGGGGGGTGTTCTGGGGGATAGGGCGGCCTTTCAGAGACTTCCTCTGAAAATATATATCGGCTTCGCATTCTACTCTAAAGTTCCTCCTATTGGAGACCCATATTGCAATGGTCTGCAAATACTTCCCATTTGGGTGTTAGGGGGTTATGGGGTAGGTTGCGCCAATAGAAACTTTTTCCCGAATATTGATATCAGATTCGTGGGGTATTTCCAAAGACCTTTCATGTGAGCCCCATATTGCTATTTGCTACATTTTGATATCAGATTCGTATTCTACTCGTAAATACCTTTTAATAGAGTCCCATATTGCCATGGTCGGTAAATATGTGCGATTTAGGGGTGTTTTGGGGTTGGGGTGGTCACCCCAACGCTTAGCCCGACATTTGGATATCAAATATGTTTAAATACCTTTCATTTGGGTCCCATATTGTCGCGTTTGGTCCATATATATATTTGGTAAGTTTTGGGGGTGGGCGACACCATCCGAAATTTGGATACAAAATTTTTATTTTTTTATTTTTAGGATATTATAGTCCGAATCGGATTATAACTTGATATAGCTCCAATATTAAATTAATTATTTTCTTTTATCGGAGATATCGGGAAAAGAACTCGACAAATGCGATCTATGATGGGGGGTATATAAAATTCGGCCCGGCCGAACTTAGCACGCTTTTACTTGTTATACCCTCCACCATAGGATGGGGGGTATACTAATTTCGTCGTTCTGTTTGTAATTACTCGAAATATTCGTGACGTATTTTATTTTTACTCTTAACAACTGTGTCAAATAAGGTTCAAATCGGTTCATAACCTGATATAGCTGCCATATAAACCGATCTGGGATCTTGACTTCTTGAGCCTCTAGAGGTCGCAATTATTATCCGATTTGCATGAAATTTTGTACGACGGATTCTCTCATGACCGTCAATATAGGTGTTTATTATGGTCTGCATCGGTCTATAGCCCGATGCAGCTCCCATATAAATCGATCTCTCTATTTTACTTCTTGAGCCCCCAAAGGGCGCAATACTTATTCGAATTGGTTGACATTTTACACAGGTCTCCTACATATAATATAATTGTGGTCCAAACCGGACCGTATCTTCATATCGCTCTAATAGCAGAGCAAATATTTTCTTATATACTTTTTTGCCTAAGAAGAGATACCGTTGAAAGAGCTCGACAAATGCGATCCATGGTGGAGGGCATATAAGATTCGGCCCGGCCGAACTTAGCACGCTTTTACTTGTTATATATAAGATGTTGCGGTATTGGTATATCAGAGGCAAATCCTGTTGTTAAGTTGCGGAATAGTGATGTGCATACATTCGAATCAACGTTAAATTGTTCGCCCGATTTAACTCATTGCATATAGTTATTTAAACACTCAAAATTGTTGTGTACTCTTATTTCTGGCCTTCCGACCATAGTTTGCACGATCATAAAATTTGATTTCACTTTGGGCCCTTTGACCGCGGTAGAGGCGATTATAACTTCAAAAATTTATTTGGTGGCCGAGCAGATGTATTCAATCTGTTTTCCATGCAAGATTTCGTGTCCCTAACATCCCCGACCCGAATGTTGTGAATTTCTTTTGCGTATACCAATAACATGATACTTATTGTGCTGCGGAAGAAGTAAACAGAACTGGAAAATTTACTTACCAATATTCCACCCATTATCATTGACTGTGTTTTCCTTTTCAGCAACGACATACCATATACAAGCAAGCCAGTGTGCGACTAACGAAAACAGCAACATCAACAACGTAAGTATCATAGCCGTGTATTGGGAATATCTATCCATTTTTTGCAGTAAACGCGCTAATCGAAGCAGTCGCGTAAGTTTCACCAGATGTATATGCGATTCCTAAAAATAAATATTTTTTTTCACAAATTAAAAGTCGAAATTCATATCTTTTTTCACAAATTGCCTGGAAAGTGGTAAAATATTGTTTTTTTTTTTTTTTTTTTTTTTTTTTTTTTTTTTTTTTTTTTTTTGTTAATGTTAACCGTTTCACAACATTATCCGAGGCAGTAAGTAAACAAATACCAAATCAATACAAACGAATGACATCTGTCATCTTAACAAAGTGTTGCCACCCTGTGCATTCATTATATGACAGATAGGTTATGGTTTATGTCCACGATAATTAATTATTGTGAATAATAAATTGGCGTTACCAGACGTGATCGTTTTTTTTGAAAAAGCCGGATTAAACTTATTCCTTTAAAAGAGTATGCAAAATAAATACACAGCAAACTCGACACCACAGACAAAGAGAAAATTAGCTGAGACATCTCCTGAATTTGAAACAATGGCAAAGAAACCCGTAGGTAACATGGATGTTGAAGAGCTAATGTATATTATGAAAACAACCATGAATACTTTGTTAGAGGAAAAATTAGAAAGTCTTCCAACAAAAAAGGTATCGAAGATATCAAATCAGGCATAGCTTCAACAAACGCGGAATTGGCAGACCTTAGAGCTGAAAACAGCATACTGAAACAGGAAATAGAAGAGTTAAGGAACAGCAGAGAAGAAGATGCAAATACAATACGGTGGCTGGAATACCAAATTAAAAACACCAAATTGCTATTCAAAGGTATAACATTTGAAAAAACGGCAATTGATTCTGTTCTGAAGATCTGTACGGAAAAACTACATATAACACCAAAAATACTTACGGCGCATACTGTTGCCCAATATAAAGGCAAACAAACTATTATTGCAGAATTTGATTCGGATATGACTGTCGCGCAAGTATTGGGAGCAACTAGAAACTTGATAGGCACAGATGTATCGGTTTATAGAGACTTAAACCCCAGTCGGCGCAGAAACAAAATGAAAATGCTAGCTCTCAAGCAAATATTACAAGCGAGCAAAAAACACAAGGTTATCGTGAGAGACGATAAACTGAAAATAATGGACAAATGGTTCTCGTGGAACTCTCAAAACGTTCTTGTAAGCGGGAACAAGCCCGCAGAAGCTATACTAATTGATCTTTATGCAGATGAAATAAATACCACTATCATAGAGCAAATGCTAAACCAAGCTAGATCAAAAAACTAAGTCCGCCAGCTTCTGGGACAGTACAAGAAGCTGCAGAAATAAATTGTTTAAATAATTTGAAAATAGTTTCTTATAATATACACGGTTTTGAAAATAAATATTTGTATCCAACATTTTTCAATTACCTGATGTCTTTTGAAGTTATTTTGCTCCAAGAAACACACCTCATAGAGGAAAAATCAAAAAATGCCGAAAAATTTTTCCCAGGATATGATATAAGTTGGTTATATGCAAAAAGATGTACCAGATTTGGTCGAGCAATAGGGGGTCTAATGTTGGGAGTTAAGAGGACAATTATCCAGAAAGGCATGAAATATTCCTTTAACCGCCAAGATGAACTACTAACTATTAAAATCAGCTGGTATCAAGAAGAAATCACTCTTATTCCAGTTTACCTCAGAGGGGCGAATTGGGCAAATGAATTTGCAAACTTAAAAAAATATATACATGAACTCGAAGATACTAATCTAATCGTAATTGGAGATATCAATGCCAGAATCGGAGAATTGCAGCAAAGCAACCATATGGAGATCGAAAGCGGGTTTTCAGCTGGGAAAGAAATCCGGAAATCTAAAGACAAATTAGCTGATTGGAAAGGGAAGGCGTACATTGAGTACTGCAATGACATTGGTTTGTTTCTTCTGAATGGGCGAACTGAAGGCGATGAACAAGGAAATTTCACATTTATAAATTCGGTAGGCTCTTCGGTCATTGATCTCTGTGCGGTCTCCAGCGCCATTTTGGAAAATGTTGATAGTTTTCGAGTAGAGGAAATGCCGTGGTCAGATCACTTACCTATCGCCCTACAGCTAAAAATACATTCCTTACAACACAATTATTGCAAGCTAAGCCTACTCCCGCAATTAATATGGAATCAGCAAAACAAAAACATATATCGAAACAAGCTTAACGCAAATTTGGAAAGAATTAATGAGCGAGAAACTGTGGTTGGTATCAAAGACCTAAATAACATTATCAAGGCGTCATCAGAAAAAAAACCCCCAAAGCATTCACTCTTAAAAAAAAATCCTTGGTTTAATCTTAGTTGTTATTGGGCCCAGAGAAAAGCATATAAATGCTTACATAAATACCGAAAGTCAAACACAATACAGCATAAAAATGAATATATACAAGCTAAGAAAAAATTAAGAGAAGTTTGTCTATCGGCTAAGCATGCATATTATGACCGTTTGTCTATCAAAATTCAAAGGACAAACTGCACAAAGGAATGGTGGAATTTAGCAAAAAAGATTAATAACAAGGAACATAGAATTGGAAACGCTATAACACCAGAAATGTTCAGAGACTATTTCTGCGACCTTCTGAATCCTACTCAAATGTCTCAAGACATACAGTACGCGAAACCGCTAATTTTTGATGCATATCTAGATAGAGAAATCACAGTAACAGATATACAACATGTCTTAGGTAGAGTAAAACCTCATAAAGCTCCTGGTGACGACAGGATTCCATATGAGTTCTATGTGAACGCATCAGAGCAATTCCTTGTTGAAGTGGCGCGAGTTTTTACAAACTTCTATGACAACAGCATTATTGATGAGTCGCTGATAAGATCTATAATTTACCCAATTCATAAAAAAGGAAATATAAATGATCCTTGTAATTATAGAGCTATATCGTTTATGAACACAGCTGCAAAAATTCTGATGGGCATCCTGAATTATAGGCTCACGTCATGGGTTGAAGAAAACCAAATAATGGAAGAATATCAGGCAGGGTTCCGGAAAAATTACTGCACAGCGGACAATGGGTACAACATAGTTGCAATAGTAAGTTTAAAATTAGCGGAAAAGAAGAAAGTCTATGCATTTTTTGTTGACTTCCGAGCAGCTTTCGACAAGGTCTGCAGAAAATCATTGATATACAAGCTTTATCTTAACCGAGTCTCATCCAAATTTATAAATATGATAGAAGCCATTTACCAAAACACAAAATGCACAATATGGAACGGAGAAGAACTCTCACAGGATTTCGAAACAGTGTCTGGTGTTAAACAAGGCTGCCTTCTTTCGCCACTTCTCTTTGCTTTATACCTAAATGACCTGCATGAACATCTAGAAGGAGGTATTGATGTAGAAGGAAAAAACGTTCGTGTATTAATGTACGCGGACGATATTGTAATATTGTCGGGTGACATAAATTCCCTTCAAAACATGATCATCAACCTGGAAGAATACTGCAAACTATGGAATATGGAACTAAATATGTCCAAGTCAAAGATAATGGTTTTCAGAAATGGAGGGCGATTGTCAGACAGGGAAAAATGGTTCTACAAAGGACAAGAGATTGAGATTGTCTCCGAATATACATACCTTGGAGTTGTACTGACCCCAAGACTAAGCTTTAAGCGACATGTCAGTAGTCGAATTACACAAGCAAAAGCGGCGATAAATTCTACGTGGAAAAACTTCCTTCAAAAAAATAATATAAACCTTGAAATGAAATGGAAACTTTTTCAAGCAGTTTGTCGGTCAATTCAAGGATATGCAGCCCAAGTTTGGGGATTTGGATGCTTTGACGAAGTGGACAAGCTACAAAGATACTTCCTGAAGCGAATCCTGAAGTTACCAGAAAGCACCCCAAATTATGCAATAGACATTGAAACGAACGTGGAAAGCGGCCATATGTATACCTTACAATTGCATCTTAACTATATATATAGCACGATGTTTAAATACGATAGTAATCGTTTACCAAATTTTCTAACCAAATTAATATTATCAAAAAATATATTTTGGGCAAAGTCAATTAACGATCAATTGGTGGAAATGGAGGAAACTCCAATTACCAACGACACACCGGAACACACCTGGCTATCAACCTTTATGCGCCTTACTTTAAAACTGAAGAAAGCAAGTAAACTCAGTAATATTGAAAGGGCAAGAGAAAGTGACACTAGGATATACAAATATCTAGATTATACACGCTGCCTATCGTACATGAATGGCTGCTATACTCAATCGGAGATAACATGGATTTTAAAAGCGAGATGCGATTTGATTTATTTAAACGGCAGTACAAACGGAGCTACTGAAGAAAACGCACTATGCACACTCTGCAATCTCCGGGAGCTGGAAAACCTAAATCACTTCCTTGGAAACTGTCCTATTCTGAGAGAAATCAGAGATCGAGTGTTTGGAAAACCATTCCTAACGCATACCGAAATTATTGAAATACTTGATGGAAACCAAATGGATGACTGGCCAAAACTTATCTCATACCTGAAGTCTGCGACTCAATATCGTAAACTTATAATAAATGAATATCGATAATATTATGAATTATGTAATGTTACTAGCACCGGCTCACGACAACATTGTCACAGCCGTAAAATCTTTTTTCAGACTAATATTCACAAAATTTAGAAATGTAAAATAATGTAAATTGTATTAAGCTCTCGAATTTATCTGAATAAAGATACCTTACTACTACTACTACTACTAAAAATAAATATTGATAACATAACAAACAACCAAATGAGAGAGACGTGTTTTTTAAGTGCTTGTGTGCATTGTTTTATCTTGTCGCTATTCAGCCAAATCGGATGAGAATTGCGCGCTCTATTGGCTCAAGAAGTCAAGATCCAAGATCGGTTTATATGACAGCTATACCAGATTATGAACCAATTTGGATCATACTTTACACAGTTGTTGGAAGTAATATCAAAACACCACATGCAAAATTTCAAATCGGACGAGAATTGCGCCCTCTAGAGGCTCAACAAGTCAAGACCCAAGATCGTTTTACATGGCAGCTATATCAAAACATGGACCGATTTGGCCCATTTATTGTACAATCCCAACCGACCTACACTAATAAAAAGTATTTGTGCAAAATTTCAAGCGCCTAGCTTTACTCCTGCGAAAGTTAGCATGTTTTCGACAGACAGACGGACGGACGGACATGGCTAGATCGACTTTAAAAGAGATGACGATTAAAAATATATATACTTTATGGGGTATACCCCCATCCTATGGCGAAGGGTATAAAAACAAAATTCTTCCGATGCAATTATTATGGCGAAACTGATGTCTCCATTCGACAAAAAGTTCGTTCTTAAAACACTCTCAGCTTATAGAAAGGAAATAAAACGCTAATCTTGAGCACAATCAGATTTGAGGGTACTGGATAAATATATTTAAACGAAAATCTGTCAAATATGAACCGCAAACTCCAATATTTCAAGAAGCCGTGCGATGTTGGGCAAACAAAGAAATGGTTTGAAAGTATGTCACATCAACGCTCAAAGTTTGCGAAATAAACTTAGCAAATTACGTTTGATATTTGAAGACTCCAATATTGATGTGATTTGCATTTCGGAGACCTGGCTTTCTTCTAAGATATCAGATAATTTGGTTAGTCTTCATGGTTATGTTGTATACCGAAGAAATAGGCGAAGAAGGGGTATTGGAGTTGCTATCTACGTTAGAGACAGTTTGGAAGCCGCAGGAGAATGAGTCAATCGAAATGGTTTCAGTTGAGATTAAGCATTTTAAGGGAAAGGTGTTTGTAGATTGCATGCATCGGCCGCGAAATGACGTTGCATTGAAAGGCTTCTAAAGTACCTTTGGGTGACCACCACAAATAACCTATCTCGGGTGCTGACTGACGATGTTATAATACTGCAGACGATGTTATAATATTTCTTAGGGGTAAGGATCCGAACCAGTTATGTAGAAGGGCCGAAAGGTGGTGTGATACTAACGCGAGGACGTCAAGTGTGAACATCTTCACGGACAGTAAAATTGCCATAAGGGCAATAACAACCAGGAGGGTAAGTTCACGACTAGTCTCACAGTGTAAGAAGGAGATTAACGTCTTCTCTGAGGATGGCACAATCCGCATCGTTTGGGTACCTGGCCATAACGGAGTAAGGAGGAATTAAAAGGCAGACGATTTGGCAGTGAAGGCCAGCGAACTGCCGTCGAAAAACATGGTTAACCCGAAGCCTTTCGAGTCGGCGCAGTCCGATTTAAGCGCATGGGCGGCAAACGCATGTAACACTGTGGAACAGCGAAAGAGTAGGCAGAACGGTGAAAATCCTTTGGGGTGATCCGGATGGATGGAGGAAGTAAGAAGGAGGTCCAAATAGCTTTGGGTGTAATAACGGGACACAGGACTACGAGCTCACTTATGCAAAATCGATGCGGCAGGTGATATCATGTGTACGGCATGCGGGGAAGATGATGAGACGTTTGAGTATTTCCTATATTATTGCCCGGCTTTCGGCTAACAGAAACCGGTACTTATGTAGGGACACGATACCAGACATGAACCAACTTAGGGGAGTGATATGGAAAACATTTTACGGATTTTGTAAGTAACAAGGAATTCCTAACTTAAAATTTTTTTTCGAGGTTACTGTTTAGTTTTCTAGATCGCACAACAAGCCTATTACTGATTTAGGTGTATGTCTATAGTGGCATGGGGCGGATTAATATCTGCACCCTCTTTTCAACCTAACGTAACCTAACCTGAGTACGTGGACCTTATTGTACATACACGTTGTCATTGGATTGGGAACAGATCCAAAGAGAAAAACTGTGACATAGTATGAATGTTCTGAGTTTCATGAGAATTTTGAGTTTGATAAGAATTATTCTGGAAGCCCGCCGTATATAGACGGTGTAAATGGTTTCGAATGTAGGTGCGATACACAGGAGGAAATTGTTAATGCTTTTTTACTGGCTAAGTCTAGCGTCATCGTTCGACAGATTTTGCCATACATTATACTATGTTCAGACCAAAGCTGTTTTGATGTTTGATTTTCCCTTTATAATGCCCTGAAAACGATTTTTTTCCTTTACAATTTATAAGAGAAAAACGACTCGTTTGCCACAAAGCATGTAAGCCCAAATAAATGCCTAAATTTTGCTAAATATTTTTACCAACTAAAATTTATAAAATAAACAAAATTTTAGAGAGAAAGCAAAAGAAGTAAGTCTTAAAAATAGTGCAACGTACAATAATAGATATGTTGGAGTGTGTAAAACTGCAAATTCCAAAACAGCTGAACTCATGTGAACGGTTGCGATGTTTTTCAAAATAACATAAGCAAAACGAGTCAATATAGACATAGCATCAGTCATGTAGTTAATAACATACAGACTTTTAGTTCGTTACCTGCACTTTGAAAACATCTAAGGTAAAACCCAAGGCAAGGCGTATTTAATAAGGTGGCCGCATCGGCGAATTGCTACAACAAAGCATTATTTTTGGGAACTCGATATGTAAACAGGGGGAAGAAAATTCGATTTGCCCAGACATTTAAAATTTTCGTCAAATTGGTTTCGACCAATCAGAGCAAGAAGAAAGAAGTTGATTGATTTTTGAGTGTCAAGAAAACACATATTTAAAAATTTTCTTAATACCAATTGGCTCCAGAGGCTTTACCCACAAAACTGGCTGGAACATTGAGGTCCGATCTGTGTGATGTTCATTGCTGTCATGAAAACCTTAGCTGCGAGCTAACGGGCGCGTCCGCAGGTTGCGGATAGTGGAATGCTCCATACGTAGTAGCTGCAACGGCAGTCGTGGACAATCCACGGTATCGAGCGTTGAGTCTCAGTGAGAATCCGGGCGGCATCGACTCTTGCATAAATATTGAGTGCCTATGACGCTCGATATGACAAGGCGGGTAATTGGTGCCTTTAAATAACCAATGGCCACCCTTTTTGCGCTCACCTACAGGAGCCTGACGAGGATCGCCACCTCCACACGAGAATGTGAGTACAACAACAACCCACCAAACCACCATGGCAGGTTTAAATAGTTTTCATAAGGTTTTTTGATAAAAAAAAGTACTGTACCACTATTCCTAATAGAATCGATTGGAACTACGATATCCCTGGTGACAGAAGTTGCATAGACATGATGAGGTCAACTACTTTGCTGTCATTGGCTAGAACAGACGTCTCAGCCATTGTGTCCGTCGTGACAGATCACAGTCTAATCAGAAAACATGCTGGCAAACTGAAGGTTTCCAGCAACGACTTTGCAGAATCTGTGAGAACATCGAAGAATAAGCGACTATAGAACAACTTCCGTGTGTGTGTCCCACACTAGCAGTTAGAAGGAGTTCCACTTTAGGTTCTCATTTCTTTGAGAACCTGTCTGATTTAGCGGATGTGAACATTATTGGACATTTTAAAGCGATCTGGATAATTCAACTAGAAGGCGTCTTCGTTCTTCTGCTCCTGTGGTATCATAAGTGGCAGACTGCCACTTAAACCTAACCTAACCTAACCTTCATAAGGTTATTGTAGCCGTAGATAGCTACCAAATGAATGCTAACAAATGGCTCAAATAGGAAGATTGTGATTCGAGCTCAATGACCACAACTAGGGGTTGTGTACCCCCTTTCGACTCTTGGATATCTGCCGGATTTTCAGGTCATTTGAAAAGGACAGTTAAAGTTGGGCGGGTACAAGGATGACGTTGTCATCATGATGTGTGGCCGTTCAGAGTACATATAGTATGCTGCCAAAATTCTAGGTAACTTGGGGACCTCACCTGTGATGGACTAAATATCCTGAAAGCCGTTGCGCTGGAAACATGGCGAACTAAAGCTTGATTTGTGGGGGTGAGGAGGAGTCATTGACGGTTGAGCACCTATTGTGAGAGTAGGTGTAGGATTATAACTGCACAAAATCTATTTTCCTGTCTAAATTATCTTCATGCAAAAGTCATTTCGCCATTCTTCTTCTCCAGACCTCCTAGCCGTATTGTCATGCATGTTGGCTCCTAATCTTCTTTATTTTAATGTCTGGCATTGTACTGACGTAAAGTTTATCAGCTTTCTTCTGCTATTTTTGAATCTTTCTGGGGTGACACAACAGACCTAAGTTCCCTGAGTGAAACTGATAGTGAATGAGATTGTTGGACACCTGCCATTATATACCCTAAGTTTAAAAAACCATAACAGCAGCAAACACTTTTTATAAGTTATTTATTTTGAAATTTATATTTCTGTAGAGCGAATTCAAAAAAGAGTTGACATATCAAATTCTCTATCTCTCTCTCTCTCTATGGTGACCGCATCGGCACAGCTGATGGAACGTGATATGTCAATTTTAAATTCACCTTATAAAAATATAAACTTCAAAATAAATATTTTATAAATTGATTTCTGTTTTTGCTGCCGTTATTGTTCTTAAGCTTATGTTAAATAATGATAGACGTCTAACAACCTCACTCGCTATCAGCTTCACTGAGGAAACTTAGGTTTATTGTGTCGCCCCCGAAAAAGATTCAAAAAGCGCTGAAGAACACAGGCGAAATGTACGTCGTACAATGCCAACCATAAGAAGGAATACGATAACCAACCATAAAAAGCGATATAAACACCGTCGTTGTGGTGATTGAGCTCTAGTCACAATATTCCTATTCCAGCCCTTTGTTAGCGGAACTTTAATTATCCTGCCAATCAACATCGTATGAACTCAATTCAGGCGTATGAACCCATGTTCAACAGATAGTCATGCATTTGACACATTTGATGTGTGTCAGCGGTGGTTATCCCCGCCTGGCGATATTTGTGAGGTACTATGCCATGTAAAAACTTCTCCTCAAAGGAGGTGTCACACTGCAGCACCCCGTTCGTACTCGGCTATAAAAAGGAGGCCCCTTATCATTGTACTTAAACTTGAATCGGACTGCACTCATTGGTATGAGAGAAGTTTGCCCCTGTTCCTTAATAGAATGTTCATGTGCAAATTTGCATTTAATGTGTGGTCCCAGGTCATAATCGAGACACACGTCGATGCAGTTGAAATCAGTCGCAGCCCAATTGGAATTGAGCCAGCACTACCCTGGTCTTCCTTGGAAGATTATAGGCATACACTTGGTAGCTATTTTACCGCTACAATAACCTAGAGCAAACTATTTAAACCTGTCATCTTTGTGGTTTAGTGGGTAAAGCCTCTGGAGCTGTTGACACTCAAGAATCAATAAACTTCTTTCTTCTTGCTCGGATTGGTCGAAGCAAATTTGCCGAAATTTTTAAAAGTCAAGGCGAATCGAATTTTTTTTTGCCCTGTTTACAAATTTTGGCATATCAAGTTCCCAAAAAAGATGCTTTGTTGTAGCAATTCGCCAATGCGGCCATCTTATAAATATGCCTTGGTAAAACCCATTGCTATTGCATAAACAGATGTCTGCATACTTGAGAAACAATTCTCTGTTCCCGCCATAAAGCTGTATCAGTACGTTTGCGAGGATTTAAAATCCGAGCTTGATAATGCTGACCAAAATTTGCTTATTCTTCTTGATCACTCAAAGGCATTTGATACAGTGGATAATTTTTTTGTTCAAAATCTCTTCTTGTTCTGACCGACTTCCTTATTCGTATCTCGTTAATAGGACTCAATCTGTTTATTCGAAACCTTGTGTTTGTGATGCTTTACCTATTTTAAGAGGAGTACCTTAATGGTCCAAACTTGGTCTTTTACCTTTTTCGGTTATATTAATGGTTTACCACATATTTTGACTCATAGTAATATACATATGTATGCTGACGATGTACAGGATTGCTAAAGTAGTGGCATGGATTCTTTGTCGCAGAGTGTGGATAAGATCAATCGTGATTAAGCTTTGGTCCACACGTGGGCAACAGCCGACGGCTTATTATTAAATCCTGCGTAGTCTTAATGTTAACTGATACTTAAATGTGGCCCTTGATGAGGAACATATTTAGATGCTTTCCACGATCAAAAACCTCGGAATGAGGTTTAGTAGTACTCCGACATGGTATAAACACATCAACATTGTTGTCGGGCTGGTAAACGCTAAGTAGAGAAATTTGTGGCTTACCCATAACTTGATGGCTTTGATAACACGGATTCTGTTGGCTAAAGGTTATATTATGCGGAGTTTTCTATATTGCAGAAAGTAAACGAAAACGGAACGTTGTGTTTAATAATATCACAAGGTATGCTTGTGGTCCGAGACGTTTTGATCGTATATCTCTATATAATGGGCTTCTTTATGGGTTGACTATCGGCAACCTTCTAAATACAAAATCACTTGCGTTCTTACATAAAGTCATTTACTCGAAGAAACCGGTGAATCTTTATGAGAGGCTGCGGTTTGCAAGGTCAAAGAGAAGAAGGAAATTGATTTCTGTTAGTCATCGTAGCCTAGTCTCTGAGTGACATTTCCTTGTACAAGCAGTTCGTTTCCGGAACTCACTTTCATATAACATTCAATTTAATAGCAATGCAATAAATTTAAAGAAAACGATTTCTAAATTCCTTACTTTTAATGTAGTTTACAATACTGTTATAAAATAAAATAATTCCTGGTCAGTTCTAGAAAGCTTCATATTTCTTGAATATTTATTTGGTTTATCTTAATTGTAAATATATTTAATAATAAGATTTTAGTCTTGTTGTATATAAATATAACATTGTTGCCTTATATAGGAACCGATTGGTTGCCTGGCTGATCCGCCCCAGCTCAAACGGCTTAATTCTTAAAATTTGGTACCAATATTGGTTTTGAGTCCTAGCCACGAAGTTTGATGGAATTTATATGTTTAGATACTGAAAAGTACAAAATGGTCAATGCTTGCCCAGCGCGATCGGCAAGGGTTAGAATTATGAAATTTGGCTCAAAATGAAGAGGTTTTTGAATTGAAAAGGTTGGAAGAAAAGAAATTTAAAAAATTTTACTCGAAGCCGAAGAAAATACGCTTTAGTGTCTTCAACGAGTAAACTATCCGGGGCACAACGAAGGCAACTGAAAAGTGTGTACGAGAAGGGCAATCATAGGATTAGAACTGACATTCCTACTACTACTATGAAAGCTAGAAAAATAATGAGGTATCGCTGCGAACCACTGAAAAAGTGCTTCTCGCTTTCAAGTATCCTAGGAATACCAATCTACCTCTCTCTCAATGGAGACTTCAGACAGTATCCTAAGGAAAAGGTATGAAGTAAGGTAGAACAGGCATGAAGGCTTCAAAAAGTCGCCACAGCCATCTCGGAAGGGGAAGATGGTCGTTGAAGCTGAGTATGTAGTAATCGATCCTGGGTTGACGGAACTCTGGTATTGCCATCTGTTAGTTCATTCTATACGGATGGATCAAAAGTAGAGGAGAGAGTGAGTTTGGGAGTCCAAATTGAGGACGCTTGGACTGGGATATGTTTCCGACCGCCTGACCATGGTCCTGCAGCGGAGATATAGGCGATCATAGAATGCGTAAGGTGGCATGGTATTAGAGCGAGGAAGTCGAGTGTGAACATCATTACGGCCAATAAGTTAGCCATCAGATCCTTCCTAGCTGAGTTTCCGTTCTGCGACTAAAGTCGGAATTTCCAACCATTCTTTTGGTCAAATAACTTTTTGTGCGACCTTTTGATATTTACACAATTTTGCCCGTGTGGATTTAGACACGGATACCACTTCATTTTTTCAGGCATGAAATCTACAGAATAAATGAGGTCGGTCTTTTATTCTCGCCTAAAGCAAAGCTCTTCTATCATACACAGTGATACCCGAACGCATCATGGCGGCAAGATTAAATTCAAAATTCTGAAAAATATCTCTTGTACAATTCTAGACGCCAACCCAACCCGATGGCTACGAAACATTGGATCGATTCTACTCCCAACTCGATTCAGTGAAACGCTCTCTACCAAAAGGAGACAATAAACTTGTCATTGACGATTTCAGTGCCAAGGTGGGCAATTACAACAATAATCTGCAATCAATCATGGGATTACAAGGACTTGGCGATACCAGAACTGACAATGACGACATATTGGTTTATTTCTGCGCAAGAATTTATGCCCCCAATAAAGGGCCGTCTTTATTGGAAGCAAAAGAATCTCCCATAAAAATATGCACAAATATACTTGAGAATCACCAAATGGAATCACCGAATACGAATTGACCACGTACTTATAGCAAAATTTTTCTTTCGCTGATGGATGCAGAAACTAGACGTGGAGCTGACATCGATAGTAATCACATGTCCTAAGTGGCCACTTAACGACTCAAACAAAAAGCATAAATTTAAAACTTTTACACCTAAAATACCCTGAAACCGCGCGCGAATACAAGACAACCATAACAGACAAGCTATAAAATAACAACAACCATAAATGGTTAGATGACAGCGGCATGTATGAAGACTTCCACCTTTATCACAGGCGTTGTTAGATGACCCCAAAATCATGAATAAGCGATGGAGCTGGCGAACTATTCGATAATTTTTATAATAAATATCGACAGTATCGATCATTAATCATTAATTTCGTATCACCTATATTAAAAACGAGAATGAGAGCTAAAAATCAAGAGATAAGTTTATATAGAAGCAAAATCAATGCATAGGCCGATTAAACCCAAATTTAATAAAGTCAGTTGGAACCATGACACCAACCATGACAACAGCTGAGTACAATTTTTTCTCGCGAATGCACTATTTTTGAAAAATTTGAATGAAAAAAAAATTCTAGCAAATTTTCAATGAAGCTTATTACCATTAATTTTCGGGACATGTCAGTAGAAAGTTCACGACGTTAGAAGAGCAAGTTTAATACGAATTTTTTTAGTAAGTGGGGAATGAGATATTGTATACATGATCCTGTAAGTGGGAATGTATGAAAATGCACTTTAAGAAATTTTCATTAAAATCTTGTAGAAGATATACTTCCTTACAAAACAATTAGGATGTTTTGTTATAACTTTTTCCATAAATTTCCTTTATCTATACTAATTTAGTCTTTTTTAGGAATTTCTTAAACACATCAAAAACAAAATTCAAATGAATTGTGTGTAGTTAATTGTTTTTGATTAAATTGTCATAAAAATGGTTGATAAATTTATGCCACTCTTTAAATGTGTATGTTTTGTCTGGCATTGCTTGTGTTGGTATATATTTCGGCAGCGGCAGAGGCCGCGGGTTTTGATTTTTCCTTAATTTTAAATTTGGGGCAAATTTATGTGCTCGTATGAGAGTGAGTAAGAGTGTGCGATTGTTGTATCCACACAATCATCGTAATGGAAAGGATAGGAATTTTCGTATGTTTTTGTAGTTGGTCAAGTGTGCGTGTAAAGTGGCGTGTCGATCAATGGCTGTTTGTTTCGTTATTTGGCAGACAGTTCACATTGTTATTTGAAGGAATGACGCTCGGAAGAGAGCAATGAAAAAAATTGTCGCTTGATGTCAAAGATGAACACAAAAAATAAATATAATATAATCAATTAAAGATGTGGAAGAAAAATAAATAAACCGTTGTACCAGTTTGCTTTGATTTTAAAGGTGAATATTTGAAAAAGAAATGTAATTATTTTGCTAAAAAACATATCATTTAATTTTGTCATAAGGAATTTTGTCAAGAAACAACCGCCTTTTTTAATTTATGACGCATCAAATACAACTAAAAGCTAAAAACTTCATTTAATGTAAATTTTATTGAAATTACTCTTAATATTTTATAGTTATAAACTTCAATAAATTGTTTTTTATACCTCCCACCCTAGCCACCCTATGGTATACTTGTTTGCAACTTTTCGAAATATACGTCTAAGACCCAATATCGGTCTATGTTTTGATATAGCTGCCATATGAACCGATTTTGGATCTTGACTTTTTGAGCCACTAGAGGGCACAATTCTTATCCGATTTGGTTGAAATTTTGTATGTGGTGTTTTATTATGACTTCCAACAACTGTGCTGAGTATGGTTGAAATCAGTCCATAACCTAATATAGCTGTCATATAGACCTATCTGGGGTCTTGACTTCTTGAGCGTCTAGAGGGCACGATTTGGATTGAATTTGGATGATTTGGATGAAATTTTGCACCTCGTGTTTCGATATGATTTCCAATAACTGTGCTAAACAAGCTTTAAATCGGTCAATAATCTGATATAGCTGCCATATAAACCAATCTTGAATCATGATTTCTTGAGTGACTAGAGGGCGCAATTCTTATCCGATTTGGCTGAAATTTTGCGTGAGGTGTTTTGTTATGACTTCTAACAACTGTGTCAAATGGTAATCAAATCGATCAATAACCTGATATAACTGCCATATAAACCGATCTGGGATCTTGACTTCTTGAGACTCCAGAGGGCGTAATTATTATGAAATTTTGTACAACGGCTTCGCCCATGACCTTCAATATACTTGTCAAATATGATCCGAATCGGTCTATAGCCTGATTCAGCTGCCATATAAACCGATCTATCTATTTTACTTCTTGAGCCCCTAAAGGTCGCAATTCTTACTCGAATTGGCTGAAATTTTACACAATGACTTCTACTATGGTCTCCAACATTCAATTCAAATTTGGTACAAATCGGACTATAACTTGATATAGCTCCAATATTAAATCAATTATTTTGTTTTATCCTTTGCTTGCCTAAAAGAAGATATCGGGAAAAGAACTCGACAAATGCGATCTATGGTGGAGGGTATATAAGATTCGGCCCGGCCGAACATAGCACGCTTTTACTTGTTTGTTTTAGTTTTAGACATTTTCGGGTTAATATAATTAAAACCACAAGCAACCCTGGCTTTTTGCAGCAAATAAGTATCCAAAGCAGCAGAAAATATATATCCTTTGTAGATAAGATAATAATAATAAGCTAAGATAAGAAAATACCATGCTACGAATATAGTATATCGGGGGAGAGGTTGTCCCCCAGACACTTGGCCCTGAAAAATATCAACATCGTGCTCTTCTTTCAAAAACCATTTATTTAAACCCCATATTGCCATTGGTTTAGGGAAGTTCACACGATGAGGCGTCCCCCAAATATATGGCCAAAAATAGGTTATCAAATTAGTTTTCTAATATTAAATACCACATATTGGCATGGTCGAAAAATTTTTACCCTTTGCGGGTTGTTTTGGGGAAGGGGTGATGCCCTAAATACATGATCCTAAATTTGGATATACCATGCTACGAATATAAATTTGGATATAAAATTCGTATTCTACTCCCAAATACCTTTATTTGAGCCCCATTTTGCGATGGTCACTAAAAAATGCTGCTTGTGGGGTATTTTGGAAAAGGGGCTAACCCCCAAAAATTGGGTATCAATTCTTGCTCTACCCCCAATACCTTTCACTTAATCTCCACACTGACATGGTCGGTAAATGCCCGATTTAGGGGTGTTTTGGGGATTGGGGTGGTCCTCCAAACACTAAGCCCGGAAAATATATTAGCAACGTGCTCTATTCTCATATATTTATTTATCATTTGTTTGAACCCCATATTGCCATTGGCCTCAAAATTGGATATCAAATTCGTTTTATAATCTCATTTAAACTCCTTATTGCAAAAGTCAGCAAATATGTCCGGTTTGGGGTATTGGCCCTAAAAGTTATAAATATTTAGTTCCACTCTCTTTACGACCCAAATAGTCGTGTTGTTCACCACGACTATTTGGATCATAAAGGAAATTCGTCCTATTTGGGGGTTGTTATGGTGGTGGGACGTCCTCTAGACAGTTGGTCCCTAATGTTGATATCAGATACGTGGTCTACTCCCAAATACCTTTAATTTGAGCCCCATATTTCCATAGTCGGCAAACCTGACCGGCTATTTGGGTGTTTTGAGGGATGGGCGGCCACTCAGTGAGTTGGCCTTGGAAATATATGTCGGATTCGTGTTCCACTATAAAAACCCTTTTATTTGAGCCTCATATTGCAAAAGTCAGCAAATGCTTCCTATTTGGGTATTGTTGTGGGGATGGGGTGGCCCCATAGACACTTTTCCCAAATATTGAGATCAGATTCTTGCTTTATTCTTAAAGACCTTTCATTTGAGCTCCATATGGCTATGGTCGTAAATTTGTCCCCTTTGCTGGTTGTTTTTGGGGAGAGGCGGCCCCCCAAACACTTGGTCCCATATTTGGATATCAGATTCTAATTCTCCACTCAGATACCTTTTATTTAAGTACCATATTCCCATGGTCAGTAAATAAGTCCTGTTTGGAGGTGTTTTGGGGAAGCGGTGGACCCCCCGAAACGTGGTCCCACATTTGGATATTAGATTCGTATTCTACTCGCAAATACCTTTCATTTGAGTCCAATATTGCCATGGTCGGTAAATATGTCCGATTTAGGTGTGTTTTGGGGGTTGGGGTGGTCCCCGTAGCACTTGGTTCGACAAATGGATATCAGATACGTTTTCTTATCCTAAATACCTTTCATTTGAGTCCCATATTGTCGTGATTGGTCTAAATATATATTTGGTAGGTTTTAGGGTGGGGCGGCCCATCCGAAATTTGGATACCAAATTTTTATACCTTCCACCATAAGATGGGGGGTATACTAATTTCTTCATTCTGATTGTAACTACTCGAAATATTCGTCTGAGACCCCATAAAGTATATATATTCTTGATCGTCGTGAAATTTTATGTCGATCTAGCCATGTTCGTCCGTCTGCCCGTCCGTCCGTCCGTCCGTCTGTCTGTCGAAACCACGCTAACTTCCGAAGGAGTAAAGCTAGCCGCTTGAAATTTTGCACAAATACTTCTTATTAGTGTAGTTCGGTTGGTATTGTAAATGGGCCATTTCGGTCCATGTTTTGATATAGCTGCCATATAAACCGATCTTGGGTCTTGACTTCTTGAGCCTCTAGAGTGCGCAATTCTTATCCGATTGGGATGAAATTTAGCACGACGTGTTTCGATATTATATCCAACAACTGTGCCAAGTATGGTTTAAATCGGTCCATAACCTGATATAGCTGCCATATAAACCGATCTGGGGTCTTGACTTCTTGAGCCTCTAGAGTGCCCAATTCTTATCCGATTGGAATGAAATTTTGGACGACGTGTTTTATTACGATATCCAACAACTGTGCCAAGTATGGTTCAAATCGGTCCATAACCTTATATAGCTGTCATATAAACCGATCTTGGGTCTTGATTTCTTGAGCCTCTAGAGGGCGCAGTTCTTATCCAATTTGAATGAATTTTGGCACGTAGTACTTTGTTATGATATCCAACAACTGTGCCAAATATCGTGCAAATCGGTTCATAACCTGATAAAGCTGCCATATAAACCGATCTGGGATCTTGACTTCTTGAGCCTCTAGACGTCGCAATTATTATCCGATTTGCCTGAAATTTTGTACGACGGATTCTTTCATGACCATAAACATACGTGTTTATTATTGTCTGAAGCGGTCCATAGCCCGATACAGCACCAATATAAATCGATCTCTCTATTTTACTTTTTGAGCTCACAAAGAGCGCAATTCTTATTCGAATTGGCTGACATTTTACACAGGTCTCCAACATATAATTTAATTGTGGTCCAAACCGGACCATATCTTGATATTGCTCTAATAGCAGAGCAAATCTTTTCTTCCGTCCGTTCGTCCGTCCTGTCGAAAGCACGCTAACTTCCGAAGGAGTACAGCTAGCCGCTTGAAATTTTGCACAAATACTTCTTATTAGTGTAGGTCGGTTGGTGTTGTAAATGGGCTATATCGGTCCATGTTTTGATATAGCTGCCATATAAACCGATCTTGGGTCTTGACTTCTTGAGCCCCTAGAGTGCGCATTTCTTATCCGATTGGGATGAAATTTTGCACGACGTGTTTTGTTATGATATCCAACAACTGCGCCAAGTATGGTTCAAATCATTCTTGAGCGTCTAGATTGCGCAATTCTTATCCGATTGGAATGTAATTTTGAACAACATGTTTTGTTACGATATCCAACAACTGTGCCAAGTATGGTTCAAATCGGTGCATAACCTTATATAGCGGTCATATAAACCGATCTTGGGTCTTGATTTCTTGAGCCTCTAGAGGGCGCAATTCCTATCCGATTTGAATGAATTTTGACACGTAGTATTTGTTATGATATCCAACAACTGTGCAAAGTATGGTTCAAATCGGTTCATAACCTGATATAGCTGTCAAATAAACACATCGGGGGACTTGACTTCTTGAGCTTCTAGAGGGCGCAATTCCTATCCGATTTGGCTGAAATTTCGCAAGACGTTTTTTATTGTTACTTTCAACCACTATGTCAAATAAAATACAAGTCGGTTCATAACCTGATATAGCTGCCATATAAACCGATCTGGGATCTTGACTTCTTGAGCCTCTAGAGGTCGCAATTATTATCCGATTTGCCTGTAATTTTGTACGACGGATTCTTTCATGACCATCAACATACGTGTTTATTATGGTCTGAATCGGTCCTTAGCCCGATACAGCTCCCATATAAATCGATCTCTCTATTTTGGTTGACTCTATTCGAATTGGTTGACATTTTACACAGGTCTCCAACATATAATTTAATTGTGGTCAAAACCGGAGCATATCTTGATATCGCTCTAATGGCAGAGCAAATCTTTTCTTATATCGTGTTTTGCCTAAGAAGAGATGCCGGGAAAAGAACTCGACAAATGCGATCCATGGTGGAGGGTATATAAGATTCGGCCCGGCCGAACTTAGCACGCTTTTACTTGTTATTTTTAGGGTACTATATGAGAGCACACAAAATTTCGCTTAAATCGCATCTCCCATCTCCGAGATCAGGCGTTTCTGAAAATTAAGGTAAGGGGGAGGGTCCGCCCTTATATATAAGGGCTTATAATTTTCATCATGTCTTTACAAGTTCTTAGGTTTTTCTAATTTATTGGAGATAAAATAAGAAAAGATGGTAGAACTAAACTTCAAAAACTTGAAGAGATTCTACGTTATCTCAGTTGTAAAATTTGTTCTTTCTTTGTCCACTAATTGATGTCAAATGACCTAGCGGCAAACATAAGTGAAATATAAAACGTGCTCTCATAGATTAAAGTGTGCTGACTAATATTATATTAACACATTTCTTCACCTAAGATGGGTATAAATTTCATGTTTGGTCCGGTTTGGACCACAATTAAATTATATGTTGGAGACCTGTCTTTGGGGGCTCTGGGAGCTGTATCGGGCTATAGACCGATTCAGACCATAATAAACACGTATGTCGATGGTAATGAGAGGATCCGTCGTACAAAATTTCAGGCAAATCGGATAATAATTGCGACCTCTAGAGTCTCAAGAAGTCAAGATCCCAGATCGGTTTATATGGCAGCTATATTAGGTTATGAACTGACTTGAACCTTATTTGACACAGTTGTTGAAAGTAAGAATAAAATACGTCATGCAAAATTTCATTCCAATCGGATAAGAATTGCGCACTCTAGAGGCTCAAGAAGTCAAGACCCAAGATCCAAGATCAGTTTATATGGCAGCTATATCAAAACATGGACCGATATGCCCCATTTACAATACCAACCGACCTACAATAATAAGAAGTATTTGTGCAAAATTTCAAGCGGCTAGCTTTACTCCTTCGGAAGTTAGCGTGCTTTCGACAGACAGACGGACGGACGGACATGGCTAAATCGACATAAAATGTCGCGACGATCAAGAATATATATACTTTATGGGGTCTCAGAGGAATATTTCGAGTAGTTACAAAGAGAATGACGTAATTAGTATACCCCATCCTATGGTGGAGGGTATAAAAACGAAATGGTTTTATTTGAAATAATTATTTTAAAATTTAAATTAATCTGGCTGATCGTTTCGGGCTTTTAAAATTGAGTTTCCGAGTCCTTTATTTTTTTTCATTACATTGCTAATGTAATTCAAATAATTTGTAATTAAATACTATTTTTTGGAAATTGTTTTCAGATTAACAAGCAGAATATTTCATTTAAAGACATTTTTTAACCAACATTTCTACAGATAAAATTTCAATTAAAATAATAAAACGAGAATTAAGAGAAAATTCATGTAGAATTATATCTTAGAATAGTTTTTGTAGGGTTGTCTGTATGTATAACGAATGGTCAATGAATTCCACTTTGTGGAATATACGATATGGTCAACAGGAAAACTTACGGCAACAACCACTCGTCATGGTGCGCCAAATTCCTCAGAAATTCATAATTTGGTATTCTGGAGAAGCTATTTCTTGGCTCTTTCGCGTAAGTTCTCAAATAAAAAATTATTGGGGGGAATGGGAGATGCACGCTCCCAGTTCCTGAAAACGGAAAATATGCCTCTAAATTAGCAAATTAATAATATATTCATTACATTTACCTCCCAAAAAAATTATTTCCGACTTGTAATTAGACAATATAATTATCAGAAATTTTATTTTATTTGACACCAAAAAATTTCTTAATGTTATTCAAACGATGTTAACAAATTGAACTTTTGTTTTCAAATGAAAAATGTTCTTTCTATTCATAGATATTTGAAAACAAAACCAACTTAATTCGATAAAAATATTCATTTATATTCATATGCAGAGTAACATCAATCTAGAGGCTAACAATTCTTACACTTCCAACTATTTAAGTCTGATAGATTATTTATTTTTTATTCCTGCACAACAAGACAAATCTTATATTTAAAAATCAATTTGTGTTTAGGTAGTAGGTTTGTAGGTTGTGTAGGTTTGTTTGTATGTTTGTGTGTTCCTTATAGACTCAGAAATGGCTGAACCGATTTTCGTGAAATTTTCACAGATGGTGAATTATGATCCCGTGGTGAAAATAGGTTGCTACATTTTTTGGTATCTGAAGGGGGGCGGACCCTCCCCCTTACCCTAATTTTCGGAACGCCTGATCTCGGAGATGGGTGATGCGATTTAAGTGAAATTTTTTGTGCTCTCATATAGTACCTTAAAAATAAAAATTTGGTATCCAAATTTCGGATGGGGTACCTAGGGGGGCCGCCTCACCCTAAAACCTACCAAACATATATATAGACCAATCACAATATGGGACTCAAATTAAAGGTATTTAGGATAATATAACGTATCTGATATCCATTTGTCGAACCAAGTGCTGGGGGGACCACCCCAACCCCCAAAACACCCCTAAATCGGATATATTTACCGACCATGGCAATATGGGACTTAAATGAAAGGTAATTGCGAGTAGAATACGAATCTGATATCCAAATGTGGGACCACGTTTCGGGAGGGGTGGACCTCTTCCCCAAACAGGACTTATTTACTGACCATGGGAATATGGGGCTTAAATAAAAGGTACTTAAGTAGAGAATTAGAATCTGATATCCAAATATGGGACCAAAAACCTCCCCCAAAGGGGACAAATTTACGACCATAGCCATATGAGGCTCAAATGAAAGGTCTTTGGGAGTAAAATACGAATCTGATCTCAATATTCGGGAAAAGTATCCATGGGGCCACCCACCCCCACAACAATACCCAAATAGTAAGTATTTGCTGACTTTTGCAATATGAGACTCAAATATGAGGGTTTTTAGAGCGGAACACGAATCCGAAGTATATTTTCAAGGCCAACTCACTGAGTGGCCGCCCATCCCCCAAAACACCCCAAGCCGGTCATGTTTGCCGACTATGGAAATATGGGAGTAAACCACGTAGTTGGGAGTAGACCACGTATCTGATGTCAACATTAGGGACCAACTATCTACGGGACGTCCCACCACCATAACAACCCCCAAATAGGACGTATTTGTTCACCTAGACAATTTGGGTCATAAAGAGAGTGGAACTAAATATTTATAGTTTTTAGGGCCAATACCCAAACCGGACATATTTGCTGACTTTTGCAATAAGGAGTTTAAATGAGATTATAAAACGAATTTGATTTCCAATTTTGAGGCCAATGGCAATATGGGGTTCAAATAAATGATATATAGATATATGAGAATAGAGCACGTTGCTGATATATTTTCCGGGCTTAGTGTTTGGGCTACCACCCCAATCCCCAAAAAACTTCTAAATCGGGCACATTTACCGACCATGTCAGTGTGGAGATTAAGTGAAAGGTATTGGGGGGTGGAGCAAGAATTGATACCTATTTTCGGGACCAATTTTCTGGTCCCAAAATACCTTTCCCAAAATACCCCACAAGCAGCAATTTTTTAGTGACCATCGTAATATGGGGCTCAAATAAAGGTATTTGGGAGTAGAATACGAAATTGATATCCAAATGTAGGACCATGTATTTAGGGCATCACCTTCCCCAAAACATCCCGCAAAGGGTAAAAACCTATTTTGGCCCATGTGTTTGGGGGACGCCTCATCGTGTAAACTCCCCTAAACCAATGGCAATATGGGGTTTAAATAAATGGTTTTTGAAAGAAGAGCGCGATGCTGATATTTTTTCAGGGCCAAGTGCCTGGGGGACCACCTCACCCCCGAAAACACCCCTAAATCAGATATCATGAGAGTAGCGGGCTGAAATAACGTATTTTAAGAATGGAGTACACCTTACATCCAAACATAAACTCGTAGACCAATAAAGATCATATGGGATTCGGACGAAGGCACTTATATTGTTAAACAATCAGATATCATGAGAGTAGCGGGCTGAAATAAAGTATTTTAAGGATCGAGTACACCTTACATTCAAACTTAAATTCGTAGACCAACAAAGATCAAATGCACTTATATTGTTAAACATTTAGTCAAGCGATATACTATTTTTGAAGCATGGTATTTCACTAAAAGCTCTTTAATTGTCGAAAATAAATATTCCAAGGAAACTTTTGTTCCATATAAAGTAAAAGAAGGCGCATCGGAGCGGTCCCGGGTCAGATAGTAGTCTTATAAATTACAGTCCAGGATGGCTACTGTTTTCACAGCGTGCATGGGACTAGCATATACTCCTGGCAGGAGGTAAGGGTGGTATTTTGTACCCAAGCCCAGCAAGTCAAGTTATGCGACACCAAAGGCTTCGGGTTAACCAAGTTTATTGACGGCAGTCCTCTGGCCTTCACTGCCAAATCGTCTGCCCTTTCATTTCCCCTTACGCCGTTATGGCCCGGCACCCAAACGATGCGTATTTTCCCATCCTCAGAGAAGGCGTTAATCTCCTTCTTACACTGCAAGACTGTTTGTGACCTTACCGTCCTGGTTGTTATTGCCCTAATGGCAATTCTACTGTCGGTAAAGATGTTCAGACTCGACGTCCTCGCGTTAGCACCACACCACTTCACGCATTCCGTGATCGCCCGGATCTCCGCCTGCAGGACCGTATTATGGTCAGGCAGTTTAAAACAGATTTCAGTCCCTGGGTTTTCAATGTGAACCCCCAGGCCCACTCTGTCCTCTAGCTTTGATCCATCCGTGTAACATGATCTTCCAGATGGCAATACTAGGGTTCAGTCAATCCAAAGCTGTGCCGATGGCAGCAGTCCCTCGCACTCAACTTCAAAGTTCATCTCAGGGATCCGATCGAAAACCTCTTCCCTCCCTTCCAGGATTCCTATTGTCGCTTCGATTATACTGCGATGGTATGAGCTGCTTCCATCGCAGTCTCATATCAATGGGTCGGATATCTAGAATAGTCTCCAGTGCCCTAGTGGGGTGGTCCTCATAGCTTCGCCTATGCCAAGACAACATGTTCTTTGAACCTGTTGCATGGTCCTTATGTTGCACTTTTTCTCCATAGCAGTCCAACAAACTACTGAGGCGTAAGTAAGTATTGGTCTAATCACGCTCCTGTTGAGCCAGTGGACTATCCTCAGATTCAGGCCCCATTTCGATCCTACGGCCCGTCTACATAGTGTCCAACATCTGTGAGCCTTCTCAGTACGCTCCAGAATGTGACACTTCCAATTCAGTTTCCTGTCCAAGATCACACCTAAGTATTTGACCTTGTCAGATATCGAAATCGTCTTATTGAGGAAATGTGGTGCGTTAAATTGGTCCACCTTCGTCTTCCTTGTGAACAGGCATATTTCAGTCTTCTCTGGGTTAGCATTAAGACCTCTGGGTCTAACCCAGTCATGCCATATGCAAGACCGTTTCGGCCCTTCTGCGTAGCTCGTTCGGATCCTTATCTTCTAGAAGTATTATAGCATCGTCTGCGTAGCAGACGGGTTCAAATGCCTCCTCAGTCAGCATCCGTAATAGGTCATTTATGGTGGTCACCCATAGGAGTGGCGATGAAATGCCCACCTGCCCTGTACCACTTTCTCCCTTATATTTATGCCATTGGACACACAATTTCACCACCTGTTCCTTAGCATATGGTTTATCCAGTCTCTTAGGACCGGGACCACCCGGTACTGGTCTAAGGATTCGATCAGTGAGTCGGTCCGCACATTGTTAAAAGCCCCTCGATGTCAATGCACACCGCCATACGTTTTGGCATCGAACGATTCTTCTATTTTATGCACAACCTCGTGCAGGGTAGTCTCCACCGACATTCCCTTGACAGTTCGCTGGATGTCATACACTTTGAGCAGTTCGCTGGATGTCATAGATTGAATAGAAAGGACGTAATGCTTATGGGTCTGTAGGCCTTTGTGTGTGTGGTGTCGCATAACTTGCCTTGCCGGGCTTAGGTATAAACACCACCCTTGTTTATCGGATTCGACGCTGGCTGTGCCTTTCTAAACCTAATGTAGCGATGGTGAGAGAAACAGTTTTTCATGGAGACCCTCCAATCCTGAACCTCATCGATCAGATTTTCGGAACATTACGTCACATCTAATACCTCCTCCCTAATCAGTGTGTTACCAATATGAAGTGTTATTAGGTCGTTAGTATTCAAGAACTCTGTCAGGGCTTGGCCCCGCTTATTAGTATGGGTGCTGTCCCACGAAATGTGGTGAGAGTTCGCATCGCACCCTAATAGCACCTCGTCTGTTTTGCTTTCCTCACCAGCCGTTGCAGCTCCGACGTGGGTGGCGGTGTCAGAGAGTTGGAAGGTAGATAAAGTGATACCAGGTCTCACCACTGTTGCATCCGACGTTGACAACTCTGGGGAAAATATATAATTCAAATTTCTATGACAAATAACGCAGGTCCTCGGCCTAGTACTAGTGTTGGTAGTTGATATGGTTTAGTTCAGAGACTTTGTTCCGAGTCGTCCATGGCTCCTGAAATAAGGCAATATGAATCTTGCCCTTGCTAATTTTCTCCATCAGAGCGTGTGTAGCAGTCTCGCTCCTCTGGAGGTTTATCTGGATTACCTCAATCATTGGTGCTCCGGTAAATGGGCATCTTGGGAGTAGGTGATGATCTCATCGTCTGCTCCCTGTTCTTTAGACTGCATTGACTTTCCTGTCACTGCACTGCCTGATGTCATCGTTTTAGGTTCATTGCCTAGTCTAGTCTTCGACTTTTTATAAAGTCGGTAATGTTTCCATCGTCGGGTCCCTGTTCGCTAAGCTTTATTGGGTTTCCATTCGCTGTTCTGCGTGGTGTTTCAATACTAGGATCTTTGCCTATCTGAAGTAAATGGGTTTCTTGGGAGTAGGTGATGGTGATCTTAGCTAAACTCGTCACGGAGACTTGATCAATGCCAACCACAAAGAGAGTTCTTTCCTCCATCTCCTCACTGTGGAAGACCTCCCACTTCTCCGCGACCAAACCTTCGTTTTGCTTGCCCAAGAATCCCAACATGCGTTCCGTCGCAAATTTAGTGCCCCATCCCGTTATGAAGACCGTAGCCTTTGTGAGCTGGGGGATATCCACCTTTCTCACAAGGTCGAGCTTTGCGCCCCCAGGGAGCGTGGATACCTCTGACGAGCTGTTTGACGGCATAAATTCATTCCGCCGACGCAAAACACAGCGTATAGATGTCCCATCTAAACTTGCAGCTCATCATTTGTATGGGTGGACCCTCTACAAAGTTCCACACATCTTCAAAAATCCGATCGTTAACCAGATCCTCCACTTGGGACCGATGATCTGGTGGAATCCTACCGGATGCACAGCCGATATTGATGACTGCATAAGTCAGCTCATCTCTGATGTGCTTCCTTGCCACTCTCGCGTAAAAGGGCGGCTCCTTACCATTCTCAGCGACCATCTTCCCCTTCCGTGATGGCTTTGGCCTTAAGGAAGTCACAGTCCTCCATGAAGACTCAGAGGCCGTGCGCGCTTCCTTCGTTCCTGTTCCAACTTTGTCCACCTCCGCAGGACACAGTCTGGAGTCTCCATTGCGGAATGGCTGGCTTGGTTTTCCCAGAATACTTGAAAGCGGGGAGCTCTTTTTCTTCTTCAGTATTTTAGCAGTGTTATGCTCTTCGGGAGATCTGATTCTTTTTCCAGCTTCCGTAGAAATGCTTGGAATGTCAGTTCTATCACTTCCAGCATTCTGCACATTTGCCCGATTACGCTGCCGGTACATACTCCTCTGTCTCCTTCGTCGTGCACCGGATCGCTTTCTCGGTCTGCTTGTGAGCTTAGCAAAGCCATCGCTCACTTCTGCCCTCATCTCTCGATTCGGCTGCGATGACTGTTTCATTGGCACAGTCGCTGTCTGAATCCGAGTCAGAAACTACACCTTTACTTAAAGGCTGGGGACGAACTGTGCATCCCTTCTGGTTTATCCGTCTCTTCCTCATTTATTAGTCTGACGTCTAGTGTGCGCTTGAAGCATTACTCTCGACTACAGGTGCCAAGGCACCCACACCTATAGGAGGGGAGGACAACATGCTGCGGTCTGACGCCACCACCGCAGATGTTGAGTCTTTAGAGGCCTACTCCAAAATGCTTTAAAATTTTTTTATTTATTTATTTTTTATTTGAGGAGCGAAACAAAAACACGTTCGCTTCACTCAACGGCTACAATACAATTCTTACTTACGCTCAGTAGTTTGGTGAACTGCGATCAAATCACCTTAAATTTGCTGCTAAATATTTTTGGGCGATAAATTCAAGATTTATTATTTGAAGGTATAGGATTCTTAAATTAATGCGCTTTAATTCTGGAAGGCACAAATGTTGATTGCAGTTATGCGTTTATATGTGTATTGCACGACGAAGTTTTACATTGTCTTAGATCAGTCAAGTCTTATGCTATTGGTCTTGACAGCTTACCCAAGATTCATTAGAACATTAGTTCCTTACCTTCTACCTTATTTTACTCATCTAGTTAATTCAGTTCTAACCTCTAGTGCATATCCGACTATTTGGAAAATATCAAAGATAATCCCAATCCCTAAATCGAATAGTGAATTCCGTCCGAATGAAAGTTTGCGAGAAGATATTGCATAAGCAAATGTTCATGAATCTTTGTTGTCCGATAGACAATCCGGTTTATGTGCCTATCATAGTTGCGTTAGTGCATTAGTTGAAGTTTCGGAATCAGTTGGAAGTGAAATTGATGATGGCAATGTTAGATTTCTCGTCCTACTAGATCATTCAAAGGCTTTCGACTCGCTCAAAACTCATAACTTATATATGAAGCTCAGGAAATTTTTAAATTTCAGCTATACTCCTATCAAATTGGATCAATCATATCTTAGTAATCGGCAACAGTCTGTGTACGTAGGGGATTCAATATCAGTGCCAATTCTAGGAAGTCCCGCAAGACTCAATAATTGGTCCGCTCCACTTTTTTCGTCCACTAGTGAAGCCAAATCCACTGAAACAGCCCTTCACAATCTGGTCGGCTACATAGAGCGCTCTCTCGCTTTCAAGGAATATACAATGGTAGCATTTCTTGACATTGACTGTGCTTTCAATAATGTCAAACCGACGTCAATCATGAAGGAGTAGGAGTTTCTAGGCCTCAACTCTACCGTAAGAAAGTTTATTAATAACTTATGTACTAAATGAAGCATTTTGGAAGGCTTGGGATCTGTGGATCTAAAAAGATGGGTCAGCTGAGGATCGCATCAAGGAGGTGTACTGCCTTCATTACTTTGGAATTTAGCATTTAACAATATGTTATTATCTCTAGAAGAAAAAGGCGTAAAAGTAGTCGCGTATGCTGATGACGTCGCAACTGCGGAAAGGAGAAAGTTTCCCAGCACTCTTAGAGATATCCGATGTTTCAGGCAGTGAATTACACTCTACCTATGCCGCTTTTGGATAAAAATTTCTGTACCACTATTCCTGATAGAACCGATTGGAACTACGATATCCCTGGTAGCAGAAGACTTCTATACGAATGGTTCCAAACTAAAGGACCAGGTGGACTTTGGGGTGTACTCTAAAGATATAGAACTGGTCATATCGAAAAGTTTACCCGACCACTGCAGTGTGTATCAAGCAGAGATCCTTGCAATTAAGGAAGTGGTGAAATGGCTAAGATATAATGTCATTACGACAATTGGCATAAATATCTTCTCAGACAGCCAGGCAGCCATTAAATCCCTCGACTGTTGCAGATCTCTCAGATGGCGGAACAGTTCAAAATTTACCTGTTCAGGGTGCCGGGCCACAAAGATATCCCAGGGAATTGTAAAGTGGAAGAACTTGCGAGGCTAGGAACTACCCTACACATTCCAGGGACACTGGAATCTGTGGGTATGCCTCTAGCGACATGTAAGCTAAGTTTTCAGGTTTTCAGGATCAGGCTCGAAGGGCAACAAATGATAGATGGTCACAAAGAGGGGGCTGTGAGCATTCCGAAACTATGTGGCCTAATCTAGACTCGAAGAGCTCTACTGCTTTGCTGTCATTAACTAGAACTGACGTCTCAGTCATTATGTCCGTCATGACAGGTCACTGTCAACGGCTTTTGCAGAAGCTGTGAGGGCATCGAAGAAGAAGAGACTATAGAACACCTTCTGTGTGTGTGTCCCACACTAGCAGTTAGAAGGAGTTCCACTTAGGTTCTCATTTCTAGTATAACCTTTCTGATATAGCGAATTCGCAAGTTATTGGGCTTTTTAAAGCGATCTGGATGGTTCAACGGTAGGAACTAGAAGGCACCTTCCTTCTTCTGTTCACAAAACTTATTACAGCTTTAAAGTTTATTTGAAATCTGGAAAATCTGTCAAATAGACTTATTTTAGAGCTGCAATAAATTTTGTGTAACGAGGCAGCAAGAGCCGACGGCTGAACTATTTAAGACCGGGGGCGACACGCTAATAATGCGTATGCATCAGTTTGTCTGATTGTCTGAATATGCCAAATACAGAAGAATAAGCCTCCTCCCCACAGGAGGAACTCTGCAGGATAACACTTTCTGAAACACGTTCCTCAGCAAGAATAGGAAAGAATCTCTCTGAACCATTTAATACCAAACCAAGTTGCAGGCAAGGAGACAGCCTATCGTGTGATCTCTTTAATAACCTGCTGGAGAAGATTATACGAGATACAGATGTGAAAAGATATGGCACACTACTCACAAGACAGCAAATGCTACTCGCCTATGCCGACGGCATCGATATCATAGGTCGGTCACCGGAAGTAGTAATTGCAGCCTTTGAAAGAATCGAAAGGGAATCAGTGAAAATGGGTCTGGAGTAAATAACGATAAAACGAAATGGATGGTATCATCGCCAAAAACGCCCCGTACAACCGAACAGATACAACTTTGAGATAGGAAGTAACTTTATCTACCTCGGAACCGCCGTAACCGAAACGGAATAAAGCGAAGAGTAATACTGGCAAACAGATACTGCTTTGGATTAAGTAAGCAGTTTAGGTTAGGCAGATACTACCCCTTTTGTTATATGGTTCTGTGGCATAGGTACTTGGGAAATCAGACGAGGCAGTGGTTGGAGTGTTTGAAAGAAAGATTCTTCGTAAAATATATGGACCTGTTAGCGATAATGGGGAATATAGGCGACATTTGAACCACGAGCTGTATGACGACGATAGCATAGTTACACGTATCAGAATACAACGGCTACATTGGATAGGTCATGTTGTCAGAATGGATGAAGAAGCTTCAACAAAGAAGTCTTTGGAAGGCAAACACGGTGGTACACGCAAATGGAACGACCAAAAGCCCGATGGAAAGATTATGTCGCGGGAGACACCTCGAAACTATTAAGGCGGTTATGTAAGAAATAAAATCACAAATATAAGGACATAATAAATGGTATATTTTTGACGTCATTGATGTTTTCTTTTTTGGTCTTTGAATCGCCTTGAAGGAAACAAACAGCATTTGCTTTTTTTAAATATTTATTTTTAAAATGACAAAAAAATTTTTCTATATTAAATCTGAATAATGAATGAAAAATTTCGAATGTGTACATAAAACTAAAAATTCAATGTCAACTAGATGGTAGATTTCGAAAAAACAAAGAATAATTTAAACAAGTAGATAAAACTAAAAAGTCAATGTGAATTAGACGGCAGTTTTCCAAAAAACAAATTATAATTTACACAAGTAGTATAGTATATTAGTTTGTAAAACAAGATATACACTAGATTATGGAATACCCACACGCTCCAAACACTTTTGAAAGGCCAAACAAAACGATCACTTATCTGCTTTAGAGTTGACCGTGAATCTGGATGCGACAAGTTGTGCAGTGTTTTGATAACGTCATAGTGGACATAACAAATGTCCGTAGTATGTTGTAATCCAACTGGCGAAGCTATATTGGGGATGCTTTCTCAAGTCGCTGGACGAAAGCAAACGTCAAAGTCTTATGATCAGTGAAATTGGAAAACTGCTGAAAACTCCAAGAGGCACCCTCTTAATACCAAATGCTGAAGAATGACTCCCATGCCAATGTTTGATGCATCGACCCACAAAGAAGTTGGAGCTCATTCAACAGGGTACGCGAGAAACGTAGCATTTGAAAGCTGATCTTTGTAACATTGGAAAGCATTTCTGAGTTCATCCGTCCACACAGCTTTGCGCTTGTCTCGCTTCGGGCGCACAAAAATGTCATCGATATACATGTAACAAAAATTTAATCCTCGAAGAGCATCATTCTTGAAGCGCTGGAAGGTTTGTCGAACGTTCCACAACTTTACTTTATTCAATGGCCTATAATGTCCACAAGGCCTCCATTCGTTGTTAGATTTGGGTTCCAAGTGCAGCGAACTTGCCAACTACTTTTCGGAGGACGACAAATTTCTATTTGTTACATATACTCGAATTCTTTATTCACAATATTCAGTTTCTCAGGCGGCAATCTTCTTAGTTTGCTGTAAATAGGTGGGCCTTTCGTTGCAATGCAATGTGTTGCAGATTGCTTAATCTGAGGTAGTTAGTTTCTTATCAATGAGTCAACGCCTTTTTACATCAACTAGCGAATCAAAATTTTCTGAAAAATCAGAACCGGTAATAGGCTGTGAAATGTCGGCTACAACAAATGGCCACACAAAATCACGCCGTAATCCAAGATTTAGTTTGAAAATCTTCGTGCCGTATGCTCTGATTGCTGTACCTAGCGGAGATGTTCGCCATTCGTCAATTAACAATTGACACATCTACCGCAACATTGCAGATGGCTTTCTGTCGCCTAAATTAATTTTGTGAATTTCTTACCGGGAGTAGTCATACCTTGTCGCAGCTCCAGATATTTCCGAGTCTTTTGCTGTATTCGGCCTTTCCACACAAAACGGCTACTGATTTAATAAAGTTCCTCTACCTGGCCATTGTTGGGCATTGAAGTGCGGTTGATACCACAGCTGGCCTTTCACAAAATAGCGATTTTAAAATCAAAATAACACAGAATTGAAATTTATTTTACTGGAAAGTGTAAATTATCGCAATTTTACTCAAAGGTGCAAAGAGTTGTGACGGACGACCAAAGAAAACAGCTGTGTTTATTTTTTCTGGCAAATAGTGGTTTTAAGCGGTTGCCACCTTTTATAACGCTGGTATGTAAATGCACAGCTTATTATAATCCCAGAAAAAGAGGAAGAATACCAGTTGCGCCTAAACACACACTACATATTTTGGAAATATTGCCAGTTCCACCTAATTTCTTAGTCGTCATTGCATTAACGTCGCTAAATCTAGGACCAAAACTTGGACTCTAAAAGCATGTCAACGCCACCAGTTAACTCACCGTACAACACAAGTAACACAGTGGGCCTCATCGAACAAAAAGCTAAGCGAAAACTGATGGAGACTTCTCCTGAAAACCCGGTAATTGTAGGAAACATGCCAACCATGGAGCTTATGAAAATGATGCAGGATTCAATGTCAAAATTGCTAGACGAGAAATTAGAAAATCTCCCAACTAAATCAGACATCACCGACCTAAAAAACAACATTGAAGGGGTTAAAGACGACATTAAGCGCTTAAAAATCGAAAACGAAGAATTAAAGGCAGAGGTGCAAAAGCTTAGAGAAGATAAGGAGGAAGACAAAAAAAGACTTCAAAAACTGGAAGACCAATTGGGAAGAAACAAGTTAATTGTGAGAGGTCTACCTTACCAGAAATCGTTGCATGGGGCAGTCAAGAAACTTTTCAATGGAAACCTGAAGATGAGCATTGAACCGGAAATCGACTTTATAAAAAAAGTGCAGGAGACAAATGAGAAAATGACAGTTTTAGTGGAATTCAAGTCAACCAAAACAGTGGCTGATGTCCTTAGAAATACTAAAATGTTAGCTGGTACATCCATATTTATTGAACGCGATTTGAGTGGTGTTAGGCTGCAGAGAAAGAAGATTATGTTGCTTCTAAAAAAAGAATTGCAGAAGCACAACGGAGAAAAAAGGATTGGAGTCAGAGGAGAGCAGTTGGTACTGGATGGAAGAAGCTTTTATTGGAACAATAAAAATGAACTAATGAGTGGCCAAAACAATGGTATGAAAATTTTGCAAAGCATCTTTGGTAACAGTATTGAAAATATAGATTTAAGTTATGAACACTTTGTCGAAATTTTATCTTCAAAAAACTACTAAAAGCAAACACTTTTTCCAACAACAATAATAATACTAGTAATAATATAAATATTAAGAATAAAAATACCGAGGTGAAAGATGATTTTATATTAAAAATTGTAGCATACAATGTCCATGGGTTAGCTAGCAAAAATCTTCATCAGAGTTTTTACGAATATATAGAAAACTTTCATATTTTTATACTTTCCGAAACACATGTCGAATTGAAAAATCAAGAAAACTATACGAAAAAATTTAAAAATTTCAAAATCTATTGGAAAGCCGCATCCAGAAACTATCTAAGAGGGAGAGGTATAGGTGGTCAGTTATATGGTGTGAGAAACGATTTGGAAGAAGTAGGTTTTAAACATTCACTACTACAATGGGAAAACCAGGATGTGATTCGGTGTGAATTAAATGCAACAATGTTCGAGATAATACCTGTGTATCTGAGAGGCGTAAACTGGGAAGCAGATTTTAATGGATTGAAAGCTACTATAGCGAGTAACGATAGCCTTAAAATTGTTATCGGTGACCATAATATCCGGATAGGCGAGGAACAAGACTTGCCCGAGGAAATTGCGGAAAGATATACTCGAAAGTCTGAAGACAAAACGAGCAGTGCAAATGGGAAAAATTCATCGAATTCTGCAATGGAAATGGGTTAGTAGTTTTGAATGGCAGAACCTCAGGAGATGAAGATGGAAAGTTTACTTTTGCAAATAGAAACGGTAGTTCAGTAATCGATTTGGCTGTCGTATCTTTGGATATTATGCCCTACGTGTATAAATTTGAAGTTGAAGATAAAATTTGGTCCGACCATTTCCCAATTGTGCTAACAATAAAGATACCTCGTACTTCAGTACGGGGAAAGCAAAAAAGTAAACTCTTGCCGAAATTAATATGGAGGGAGGCAAATAAAATTGTCTATCAAAATGCTCTAATTCGTGAAACAAAAAATTTACCCGCAAATCCAGATATGGAAATGTTTATCAAAGCTATCAACGATTCATACCCGAAACAGTCAACCAGAAAAAATGGGCGTTTCAAAGAAAGTTGGTTCGACCAGGAGTGCTTAAAAAGCAGAGTCAAGACCATGAAAAAACTTGGTTTATACAGAAAAACTGGAAATATAGTCAACAGAACTGAGTACATCCAGCAGAAGAAATGTTATGAAAAGTTGTGCAGGCGGAAAAAACTTGAATATAACCAGAAAATTGAGCTCAGAATTGACATGGTGACCGACAGTAAATCTTGGTGGAGATTAGCCAAAGAAATAAGACAAAGAGACAATGATTGCAGTTGTAGTATTCCGGCGCTAGCCTTAAAAGATTATTTTGAGTCCCTTTTAAACCCAAAATCCAATATCGTCGACATATCCTACGCCCCCTATTTTGTTTTTGATAGAGACTTAGATAGAGATTTCACTCTTCAAGAAATCAAGTTCTTATTGAATACCCTCAAATCAAATAAGGCACCCGGAGAGGACCGAGTCCCGTACGAGTTTTCTGTACACGCACCAGAGGAGTTCTTAGTTGCACTATGCAATGCTTTTACCAAAATTCTAAATGGCTACGACGACTTTAAAACATTTCGCTCCGGTGTCATATTTCCAATTCACAAGAAAGGAAATATCAATGATGTAAGAAACTATAGAGGTATCACATTCATGAACTGTGTTGGGAAGCTGATGATAGGAATGATGAACAATAGAATCACTGAATGGGTAAACAAACACAAAGTATTAAATGAGTACCAGGCGGGCTTTAGAAGAGGCTATTCCACCATAGACAATATATTTAATTTGATGGCAATAATTAACATAAAGTTAAGTGAGAACAGAAAAGTCTACGCATTTTTCGTCGACTTTAAAGCCGCCTTTGATAGAGTGCCGAGGCAGCTTCTGATATTCAAACTACATGAGATTGGACTTTCTTCGAAAATAGTGAAGTTTATAGAAAATATTTATATCGAAACTAAGTCAGCTGTGTGGACCGGTACAGGATTATCGGACTACTTCAACACTACTACTGGAGTAAAACAAGGGTGTTTACTATCGCCTATGCTCTTCTCAATATACCTAAATGATCTACACGATTATCTCGAAGGAGGCCTTTTTGTGGACGATATAAATTTGCGCGTCCTAATGTACGCGGACGACATTGTTATATTGGCTGATGATCCAAACACTCTGCAAAGAATGATAAAAAGGCTGGAAATGTACTGTAAAAAATGGGGTATGGAAGTAAACCAAGTCAAATCGGAGATTATGGTGTTCAGGAATGGAGGGCGCCTTGCCGCAAGCGAAAAATGGTTGTACAATGATGAGATAATACGAGTTGTAAACGAATATAAATACCTTGGTTTAACGTTGACCCCGAAACTTTCATTTTCAAAGCACTTATCTCAAAAAGAAGTAGCGGCTAAAGTGTCGATTAACTCAGCATGGAAAAATTTTATTTCAAAACCCGCCGTATCTTTGAAAGCAAAATGGAAAATGTTCCTTTCGGTTTGCCGCTGCATTCATAGTTATGGAGCCGAAGTCTGGGGAAACTCATACTTTGAGGATGTGGACAAACTTTATCGTTATTTTATCAAACGTGTATTGAGACTACCGGAATGTACACCGAATTATATAGTAGCTTTGGAAACCGGATACGAACCCGGATACATACACACGTATTCTTTACATTTATCATATTTATCAAAGTTGCTGTTTAAGCTTGAAGATTACAGACTTCCACACATCCTTGCATTAAAACTATCCGAAAAAAACCTAGCCTGGTTTAAAGATTATAGAGTCCAACTTTCATCCTATAACATTGATAATAGAAACATTATGCTTGACCAGACATGTTGGCATGGTGTAAGTCAAGAACTCCTTTACAAAATTACAGAAAATGCCTATAACTCACATATCCAAAAAGCTCAAGAAAGCGAACGGCGTGGATACAAATACCTTGATTTTAATATAGGGGTTTACTACTGCAATGAAAAATTTACCTTGGAACAAATTTCACTTATAATGAAAGCAAGAGGTGACCTTTTCCCACTAAATGGAAATAAATATGGGCCGGATGTCGACCAACGATGCTCATTGTGTAATTCAAGGGAAGTTGAGTCTTTAGATCACTTTATATGCAGATGCCCAGTACTAAACGGGATACGAATAAAATATTTCAACCAATCATCATTGGAGCGAAATGACTTAATATATATACTGAACGGGTGTGAAGATTTTTGCTGGCTTACTTTATGCAATTATTTGAAGAAAGCGATTGCTTACAGAAAAACTTTAATAGAGGAATTTAATTATTAATCAAAACTATTATACTCATTCTTCCAGCAGACGGTTTATACATAAACCACGCTGTGACATTCTTTATTAATATAGTATTATTATACTGCATATTGAAATAATTTTTGTAACGTTATATGAAATAAAGAACATTGAATTGAAATTGAATTGAAAAATTAATTTTCCATCAGATCTTGCAAGCGCTTTTCCTCATAGTCTTGAAATTCAAAAAGCAAAGCGTCCTTCAAAGCTTTGTACAAACCTTTCGTAGGAGGATTCTTGATGATATGGCTTACAGCATTTAAAATGTGGCTCTCAATAGATCCCACCAGCGTGTGATACTTTGTGGCATCTAAAGAAATTCCAGAAATTCATTGGGTTACCAATGAAAAAACCAAAAAGCTTTAATTTTTTATAACATACATATTTATTTTTAAAATGACCAAATATTTTCTCTCTACCAAATCTGAATAAGGAAAGAAAACAACAAGGTGGCCGCATCAGCACAGCTGATGGAACTTCATAAGTCAATTCATTTTTGAATCCGCCTTAAAAAATATATAATTCAAAATAAATATTTTATAAATTGATATTTGTGTTTGCTGCTGCTATGGTTCTTAAACTTAGGTTATATAATGGTACACGGCTCACAACCTAAATCGCTATCAGCTTCACTCAGGGTACATGGTTCGTTGTTTTGCCTTCGAAAAAGATTAAAAAACACTGAAGAAACAGACAATATTTACAATAGTACAATACCAGACATAAGAATGAAGAAGAAGTGGAGAAGTTCCCACAAATCTGCCATTTCACGCCCGTATTGTAGCCAAAAATGGCGAAAGGATAAGTTAAACAGGAAAACATTTGTTCGTTTAGCCATAGTCCTGCACATACCCCCGTAATTGCAGGCAATGCCACAACAGGTGCTCAACCGTCTATAATGCGTAAGTCCGCCAGGTGTCCAACGCGACGTCAAAGTCCTGACATTGCAATGGGGTACAAAAACCGTCCTCGTGTTGATTGACCTCAAGCCACAATATTCCTTTTGAGCCCTTTGCTAGTGGAACGCTAATTATCCACCTATCAACATCGTATGAACTCAATTCAGGAGGAATCCTCATGTACAACAGAGAGCCATGCACTTGCCATAGGGGTGTCTGGTCCCTGGTAATAATCGCAAAACACGTCTATGAAGTTGGAAGCAATCCCAACCCGATTGAAATTGAGCCAGAACTACCCTGGTCTACCGTGGAAGATTAAAGGCAACATTTTTTAATTTGTTTTTCTTTCAATGTCAAGGCGAATCGAATTTTCTTCGCTCTGTTTACAGATTTTGACATATCAATGTCCCAAAAAAGAAACTTTGTTGTAGCGATTCGCCGATGCGGCCAACTTATAAATACGCCTTGAATGAATATTTTCAAATGTGTTCATTAAACTAAAAATACAATGTTAACTAGATGGTAGACTTCCAATAAACAAAGAAAGAAAGAAAAAGAAACTAACAAGAATTGTAAAATTTAATGATCTCCCACTAACAGGCAAAAAACTTGAATAATGAAAGGTTCGGCAGAGCCCGGCCAGGATTCGATTTTGGGCGCACGGAGCAACGGCGTGAGCTATTGCCGTTCTCTTAGTGTCCAAAGCCATCAATACAACTTCCAACAGATGATCAAAATCATGTGTGGTACGGAAGAAGTGTCTACCACAGACAGAATGTCTGCCATTACACAAAAATAAATGCATTGGAAAAAGTACAGCTAATAAGCAGGGTTGTCGAGCTTGGTTAATGTGCTAATTGTATCATAGATTCGTTTTCGCAATTAATACAATTCAAATACAACATACCAACGCACGGCCCTTGAAGCCATCACACCTAACAAGGTTGAAAAGTCTTCTAACCAAAGACGAAACGCGTCCCATAGTGGTTGGTGTGTGTTGCTATCTTTGGCTTTCCTTCTCCATTTGCATCTCCGATCATTGAGCTCGTCTCGAAAGAGAAACAAACAAGAATTGTACAATTTAATGATCTTGCCGTAACAGGCAAAAAATATGAAAAATGACAAGTAGATAAAACTAAAAAGTCAATGTGAACTAGACGGTGGTTTTCCAGAAACCAAAGTATAGTTTAAACAAGTAGCATAGTAAATTATTTTGTAAATCAGATATAAACTAGATTATGGTACACCCACAGTAGGTTAGGTAAGGTTGAAAAAGAGGGTGCGGAGGGTGGTTGGTTCTTTTAGCCGCAAAAGCCGGGTAATGACATAGAAAATGCTCATACGTCTTATCACCTTCCCCGCATGACCTACACATGCTATCACTTGCCACACCCATTTTGCATAAGTGAGCTCGCAGTCCTATGTGTCCCGTCATGACACCAATAGCTATACCGACCTCCTTCATACTTCCTTTCAGTAATAGCCTCGTCTTCTCACGATCCGGATCACTCCATTGGATTTTCGCCGTCCCACCGACTTGTTCGCTGGTCCACAGCCCACGCCCTTAACTCGGACTGCGTCGACCCGAAAGGCTTCGAGTTAACCAAGTTTATTGACGGCAGTCCTCTGGCTTTCACCAGACCCATAGGGAGTAAATTATAATGCAAAATAAGATATAAGATTGATTATGATATACCCACAACCTTGCTCATAAAAAAGGAGTAAGAATGACATGTTATAAAATTAAATAAATGAAGTGAATAGTGGTAATAAAACTGTTTCAATTGTAATCATTAAATTTTTAACAATAATTTCTGTTATGGTGGGACTTAGAAACTAAAAAAATTACCATGAAAAATATATAGATAAATTATACAAATAGTGGATGCTTTGCTCAAAAGATTGCAAATGTCTCAATTTATAAAAAAAAAAACAAGTAAAAGCGTGTTAAGTTCGGCCGGTCCGACTCTTATATGGCCTCCACCATAGATCGCATTTGACGAGTTCTTTACCCGATATCTCCTTTTAGGCAAACAAAGAATAAAAGAAAATAATTGATTTAATATTTCAGCCAATTCGAGTACGAATTGCGACCTTTAGCGGCTCAAGAAGTAAAACTGAGAGATCGGTTGATATGGGAGCTGTATCAGGCTATAGACAGATTCGGATCATATTTGACAATCATATTCAAGGTCATGGGAGAAGCCTTTGTACAAAATTTCAGCCAGATCGGATAATAATTACGCCCTCTGGAGTCTCAAGAAGTCAAGATCCCAGATCGGTTTATATGGCAGCTATACCAGATTATGGATCGATATAAACCATATTTGTTAGAAGTCATAACAAAATACCTCATTCAAAATTTCAGCCAAATAGGATAAGAATTGTGCCATCTAGTGGCTCAAGAAGTCAAGATCCAAGATCGGCTTATATGGCAGATATATCAAAACATAGACCGATATAGCCCATTTACAATCCCAAACGACCTACACTAATAAGAAGTAATTAGGCAAAATTTCAAGCGGCTAGCTTTACTCCTTCGATAGACAGACGGACATGGCTAGATCGACGTAAAGTTTTATGACGATCAAGAATATATATACTTTATTGGCTCTTAGACGTATATTTCGAGAAGTTGCAAACAAGTATACCCCCATCCTATGGTGGAGGGTATACAAATCCGAAACACGCAGACCCAAACGTATAACATCAACTATTGGTAACCGTCGATTATGTGATATGGCAAACTAAATCTGACTATAATTGGTCCCACTATTCGCAAACAATTGCTGCAAATTAATTTATTAGTAAAAACTCTAAGAATAGTACCATTGGTGACCAAGAAGTATACAGCTACACACACGCCTAAGTTCGCTAAAGGACATTTCGATTGGCCGATTGAATGAAAAGCTGTATTATTTGATGGAACAGGATCTAGACAGATGTCTGCCAGTCTGCCCAATACATAATTTTCATCACAATTTACAAAACAAACGGTCAAACATGGGGGGTTAAAAGTACTGATACGTTGCACTGTGGGCGAAAATTGAAAAAAAAAAAAATGGTAAATATATGCCGTGTTAGAACGGGCAGAGATATCTCTTTGAATTTTAGCCGCAAAAGCCGGTGTTAGCGAGATCGTGTGCCATTTCAAGGGCCTAGGTTGGCCAGGTGCCTTTTGGCAGGCTCCTAAGGTACGTCCCTAGTTAATTCGGAAATTTGTTGGTACTACCAAATCTTCATTTGTGATCCGATTTCCAAATTTTTTTGGATAGTGTTAAAAAATCCCTACAAAAAAGTCCGCGGTTTCGGGGTTATTCGAGTTTTAATTTTTTGGGAATTTGGCCGAAAAACAAAAAATAAGGGAAAAATTGCAATTTTTTAAAACGAAAATTCAAATTGAAAAAATTTGTTAATAGGCGAAGAAAGAATTTAAGTTTTTATTAATAAAATTTTAACTTTTTGCCATTTGCTCTTAATCTATTGGATAATGTATCAATACTCCTATTATTTTTAAAAGTTAATTTTTAGGAAACAAATTTATTCAATGAATATTTTAAATTATTTTAGCTTTATTTAAATAATTTATTGTCATCATTTAGAGAACTGACTTATAATTAATCTTATGTAAAATCTTATATATAAAAATTAATTTGTGTTTGTTTGTAGGTTTGTTTGTTTGTATGTTTGTGTGTTCCTTATAGACTCAGAAACGGCTGAACCGATTTTCCTGGAATTTTCACAGACGGTGGATAATGATCGCGTGGTGAAAATAGGGTACTACATTTTTTGATATCTGAAGGGGGGGCGGACCTTCCCCCTTACCGTAATTTTCAGAAACGCCAGATCTCGGAGATGGGTGGTGCGATTTAAGCGAAATTTTGTGTGCTCTCATATAGTAACCTAAAAATAAAAATTTGGTATCCAAATTTCGGATGGGCCGCCTCACCCTAAAACCTATCAAATATATATTTGGACCAATCACGACAATATGGGACTCAAATGAAAGGTATTTAGGATAAGAAAACGTATCTGATATCCAATTGTCGAACCAAGTGCTAGGGGGAACACCCCAACCCCCAAAACACCCCTAAAACGGGCATATTTACCGACCATGGCAATATGGGACTCAAATGAAAGGTATTTGGGAGTAGACCACGTATCTGATATCAACATTAGGGACCAACTGTCTAGAGGACGTCGCACCACCATAACAACCCCCATAAGAGAGTGGAACTAAATGTTTATAGTTTTTAGGGCCAATACCCCAAACCGGACATATTTGCTGACTTTTGCAATAAGGAGTTTAAATGAGATTAGAAAATGAATTTGATATCCGATTGTGAGGGCAATGTCAATATGCGGTTCAAATAAATGATATATAAATATATGAGAATAGAGCACGTTGCTGATATATTTTCCGGGCTTAGTGTTCGGGGGACCACCCCAATCCCCAAAACACCCCTTAATCGGGCATATTTACCGACCATGTCAATGTGGAGCTTAAATGAAAGGTATTGGGGGGTAGAGCAAGAATTGATACCCATTTTCGGGACCAATTTTCTGGGGGTCTACCACTTTCCCAAAATACCCCACAAGCAGCATTTTTTAGTGACCATCGCAAGATGGTGCTCAAATAAAGGTATTTGGGAGTAGAATACGAATTTTATATCCAAATTTATATTCGTAGCATGGTATATCCAAATTTAGGACCATGTATTTAGGGCATCACCCCTTCCCCAAAACACCCCGCAAAGGGTAAAAATTTTTCGACCATGCTAATATGTGGTATTTAATATTAGAAAATGAATTTGATAACCTATTTTTGGCCATATATTTGGGGGACGCCTCATCGTGTAAACTTCCCTAAACCAATGGCAATATGGGGTTTAAATAAATGCTTTTTGAAAGAAGAGCATGATGTTGATATTTTTCAGGGCCAAGTGTCCGAAAACACCACTAATTCAGACATCATGAGAATATCGGGCTGAAACGAAGTATTTTAAGAATGGAGTACACCTTACATCCAAACTTAAATTCGTAAAGGTCATATAAAGGGATTCAGATAAAGGTACTTATATTGTTAAAAAATTTGTCAACCGATATACTATATTCGTAGCATGGCATTTCACTAAAAGCTCTTTAATTGTCGAAAATAAATATTCCAAAGAAACTTTTGTTCCATATAAAGTAAAAGAAGGCGCAGCGGAGCGGGCCCGGGTCAGCTAGTAATCTTACAAAACAAAAAAAAAAATACATTTTGTTTTTAGAGGAGCATACTCCCATTATTATAAACAGAACTTTTTATCTGTCCTTTGTTTACAGTTGGAGTACATCAAATATATTACGACAAACAAGTAAAAAGGCGGTAAGTTCGGCCGGGCCGAACTTTGGATACCCAACACCTCGGGTATATATGTAAACCACCTTTCGTCAAAATCCGGAGAAAATTCATACCTTATGCCCCATGGCAGCTATATTAAATATGTTCCGATTTGGACCAAATACTAATAGCTACAAGTCATTGTTCAATTGTGTGTAACGAAATATTGGTCATTTTAGTAGCTATATCTAAAAATAAAAATGTCGAAGAACCTAACAAAAGTCACTGTCCCAAATTTCGTCGACATCGGACAATAAATGCGCCTTTTATGGGCCCAAAACCTTAAATCGAGAGATCAGTCTATATTGCAGCTATATTCAAATCTGGAGCGATCTGGGCCAAATTAAAGAAGGATGTCGAAGGCTCTAACATAACTCACTGTCCTAAATTTCGGCGACATCGGACAATGAATGGGCCTATTATGGGCCCAATACCTTAAATCGAGAGATCGGCCTATATGGCAGCTATATTCAAAACTAGACCGATCTGGACCAAATTGAAAACGGATATCGAAGGCCGTAACACAAGTCACTGTCCCAAATTTTGGCGACATCGGACATTAAATGCGCCTTTTATGGACCCAAAATCTCAAATCGAGATATCGGTCTATATGGGACTAATATCCACATCTGAACCGATCTAGGCCAAATTAAGGAAAGATGTCGAAAGGCCTAACACAACTCTCTGCCCCGAATTTCAGCAAAATCGGATAATAAATGTGGATTTTATGGGCCTAAGACCGTAAATCGGCAGATCGGTCTATATGGCAGCTATATCCAAATCTAGCCCGATCTGAGCCAAATTGAAGAAGGACGTCGAAGGGCCTAACACAACTCACTGTCCCAAATTTTGGCGAATTTAGACAATAACTGTGCCTTTTATGGGCGCAAGACCTTAAATCGAGAGATCGGTCTATATGGCAGCTATATCCAAATCTGAACCGATCTAGGCCAAATTAAAGAAAGATGTCGAAAGGCCTAACACAACTCACTGCCCCAAATTTCAGCGAAATCGGATAATAAATGTGGATTTTATGGGCTTAAGACCGTAAATCGGCAGATCGGTCTATATGGCAGCTATATCCAAATCTGGACTGATCTGAGCCAAATTGTAGAAGGATGTCGAAGGGCCTCACACAACTCACTCTCCCAAATTTCAGCAAAATCGGATAATAAATGTGGATTGGATGGGCCTAAGACCCTAAATCGGCGGATCGGTCTATATGGCAGCTATATCCAAATCAGAACCGATCTGAGCCAAATTTAAGAAGGATGTCGAAGGGCCTAATTCAAAATCTTGCGCCAAATTTCAGCAAAATCGGATAATAAATGTGGCTTTTACGGACCAAAGACCCCAAATCGGCGGATCGGTCTATATGGGGGCTATATGAAGATAAAATCCGTTATAGCCCATCTTCGAACTTAACCAGCTTATGGACAACAAAAAAAGCTCAATATCTTTTTTTTAAGACTGTAGCGTGATTTTAACAGACAGACGGACGGACATGTCTAGATTGTCTTAGATTTAAGCAAAAGCCTTTGGCTTAATTCCACGATATATGGGTTGATTCCAACTCTCTTTTCGAACTGTGGCAAAGTGCGATGGTACGGATTAATATCCGCACTCTCTTTTCAACCCAACCAAAGCTCCATAACGTATTGTTCAAGAGAAAGTGCCTCGCATTTATACTTCCAATTCGTTCAATATTTGTATTGGCTGCAAAAGTCGGGAATTTCCAATAGTCGGGATAGCCACCGAAAGTCGGCATATCTCTGACCATCAAGCAAGCCTACATCTAGCACTGTGGAACAGCGAAACGGTCTGGATCGTGAAAAGGCGTGTCTATTATTGAAAGGAAATGAAAAGGCGATCAGTGTAGTATCATAACAGGACACATAGGACTACTACTTACTCACTTATGCATTATAGATGCGGTAAGTGATTGACTATGTAGGATCTAGGGATCCTAAGTTGGGTCGCAAATTCGACTTTTCAACTTTAATTTAAATGGCAAAAGTCAACTTTAGTTTATAGCTTATTTTTAACAGTCTATCTATTCTACATTTTGTGAAATGTATCTTTATGTGGAAGCTACTAAAAAGAATTGGTTGATTCGATTTAGACAAATGGGAAAAAATGTGGGTTTCAGAGCAAAAATACCGAAAATTGAGGTTACGATGGTATCGGACCTACACCAAAATTTGGAGCAATATAGACCACATTTGATATATACGCATTTCATATGCTTAAGATTATTAATCTTGAGATAGAACTTTATGGTAGTTATAACAAAGTATGGACTGGTATGAGTATATTAGAGAAAATTTTGCCGAATTTCAAAAAAACGGACGTTAATAGCCTATTTGTCGACGTCGAACGCAAACGTTCGTTCGGCCTGCAAACAAAAACAAAAAAAAAACCAAGAATTTATCGAACTACAAGCCGACCAAAAACGTAAGCATTTCCATACAAATATGGGTTCATGTATATCGTAATAGTTGTCAACAATCCGAAGCAAATGTCAAAACCAGATAATTTGCTTTCGAGCGAGAATTTTTTAGCAAAAATGAAAGCAAAAAAAAAAGTATACATATATTAACATTTAAGATCCTTAGATGTCCACCACGGATTCTATGATGAAAATAAGGGTCCAAAAAAGGTTGTCTGCAAATTTGTACACAAATTAGAGGTTCTACGAGCTCCAAAAGAAAAAATTGTTCCTTTGTTGTTGTCGCCAGCGTAACATCCATAGATGAGCAAGCTCGTTCCGGGATAGCCGAAGGATTGTTGATTGTTTAAAGGCGCCAAAAACTCTTCTTGTCATATCGAGCATCACTTCATCAGCATTTATGCAAGAGCCGGTGCTTCTCACTGAGACTCTTCACTCGATACTGTAGTTGCAGCTACCGCGTATGGTGCACTTCACAATCCGCAACCTGTCGACGCGCCCGGTAGCTTGCAGCTAGGCTTCTCGTGACAACGATGAGCACTACACAATTTGGAGTTCAAAGTTCCACTCTGTGTGGGGGTAATCGTTATCCGGTGCCTGGGTGCTTTAAGGTAGTTGTAGAATGTTGGGCTTCTCCTCAACCGCCAATCTAAATGATTCCATTTGTTTTTTATTAAACACATTTGTTATGTCACAAATGTTTTGAACTTGTTTATGTGATTGAAATAAAGAAAATTACAACATAGCTGCACAATCGTACATGCAAATTGGAAGGGGTTACGAGAAATCAAAAAAAAAAATACCTCTATCGCAAACACAAAATCGTAAGCATGTGAAAAAGACAACATTGACTTACGTATGTGCAGGCGAAAAATTCAATTCGACATACACAAACCGAAAAGATTCGATTTCGAGCGATTGTTGTTTGCTCGTCTGGATTATTGTTCGACATCCACAAATAGGCTATAAATAAGCCGAGCTGAAGGAGCTGGAGATTTCAAATCCGGAGTTCAATCTATACGGGGGCAATGAAACGATATAGTCCTATACAGCCCATGTAGAACATAAACGCTTAATGGATAAAAAATACATGTGTGCCAACATTCAGCTTCTACAAACATAAAACTATTAAGCTGAACCTTACACAGATACAAATAATGTTGACAACCAACAACTTTTGTCGACAAAATTTGTTAATTTTCCTGCAATAATATTTTAAACTCAACGAAAAATTTGTTGTTGGAAGGCACTCTGCAAGCCAACATATAGCAACAGCAACTACAATATTAATCGTAAACAAAACAAAAAACCATTATTAACCAACCAACCACGCCACACATGTGCTTGGTTTGCTGCACAGCTTCGGTGTGTGTGGTTGGTGGTTAGTTTATATTTGTTGTTCAACTCGTGCTGCTGTTGTCGTTCGTCTACTGCGACGTTTTCCTCAATCACTCTCTCTACTTTACGCTAAAAAATAATATTTTCGCCGCCGCGGCGGAGGTTTGATCTCATGGTCTTATTTTTGGTAGTCTTGCACGCGTCCTCAAGCATACCGACGCCATCTTCATTATGATGAAATAACTCAATAAGTATTTCTGCACAGTAATAACCACGCCAAATTAATTTGGCAGTCCTTTTTCAAACAATAGAACGCATAGTTTTTGGACAAAAAGTAAAATCAACTTAATAAGAGCCAAACTTTACATACCCACCAGAATGAAAATAGTTCGAACCTTAAAAACGTCCCGATTATCACCCTATTTCGCGTGGAGTCTTAGCTAAGCCGGATAGCTTTATCAAGGCATAATCTAACGTTACCTGCCGATTGTTGTTGTTGTTGTAGCAGTTTATTGTGTTCTATCTTTCGTCTGCTTGATTCTGTTGAGTGTCAAGACCCAGGAACTCCGCGACTAGGATGGGGTGCGTCCACAGGGATCTGGGTCTGAGTCGAGTGGGTCTGGCCGGGCAGTTAAACAGGTGACGTGTATCGTGCGGTCCCTGGTTACAATCGGGACACACATCTTGCACGTCGGCATCAATCCTAGCTTTGTGGGAATTGAGGCGGCTGCATCTACCGGAACGTAATTGAGCCAGAACCACTCTGGTTTGCCGGGGGAGGTCGATTTTTTTCGGGTGCAATGGGTGGCGGTCGTTCTCCAAGGACCCGGTAGCCAATTACCGCGTCTGCTACCGTCTCTGCATGAATGTTGTTCAGACCCGCTTGATATGCCGCTTGATCTAGAGGTTCTCTCTTGTAGCGCTGAACCTCACGCTCTAGATCGTGTAGATCTACCTTAAGGCTTCTGGGCGGTGGGTACCTATCCATAAGAATATGATTTGGATGGTTTATGCGATAACAGCCCAAAAGGTATTGCTTAGACAGCATGTAGTTATGTCTTCGCACTGGTAGGATCTTTGTCTCCTGATGGAGGTGGTCCACATGAGAACTGAGGAGACAGCCCGTCGCAGTTCGGAGGCCGGCATTCTGACAGATCTGATTATTATTCCACTGCGTGTCACAAAATTGACGAGACCACACTGGCGCTGCATAACTTACCACAGACCGGCCAATTGCTTTGTACGTGGTCAACAAGGTTTCTTTGTCTGCACCCCAAGTGCTGCCAGCGAGTGACTTGAGGACCTTGTTTCTACTTTTGACTTTATTGCAGATTGCTGTGGCATGTGGGGAGAATGTGTAAGAGCTGTCAAATGTGACGCCAAGTATTTTGGGACACCTGATGGTCGGAATCATTTCTCCATCGACCATCACAGTCAGCTCAGTATTCACCTCACGCGTATTTGTAGTGAACAGTGTGGCTGAAGATATCTTCAGATTTCTTGCAGCGAAATATGAGGCAAGCTCGTTGAGGTAGACGTTCAACCTATCGCAGATGTCATCAATGGGTAGGGGGCCTGAAGCCATGATCGTACAATCGTCCGCATATGATACGATCTCTATGCCGTCTGGAGGGGGTGGAATGGAGGATAGGTAGAGGTTAAACAGAGCCGGAGATATCACCCCACCTTGGGGAACTCCCTGTTTCACTCTACGGTGTTTCGACTTCTTTTCCCTAAATTCCACAAATGACTGGCGACCACACAGATAATTCGCGACCCATCGTTTCAGGCCTGGCTGGAGGGACGTGTTGGCGATGTCCTCAAAAAATTGGCATGGCTGACTTTGATAGGTCCAGTGCCAGGAGGACCGTCCTATCACATGGCCTAGGTTGATTGAAGCCACGGCAAATGTGTGTGGTGATGGCATGCAAAGCTGTTGTTGTGCTGTGCAGTCTCCGAAATCCATGTGTGTTCAATGACAGGTTGAGGACAGTGGTAAGGTACTCAACTCCAGGTGAATCCAGGTGAAAAAGAAAAAATTAAAATTTCAAAATTTTGGGAAAATTGTCATTTAATTGGCACTCTGCTATTTTTGAACAAAAGAATTTGTTGAAAATCCACAAAATTTCAATTGTTTCGTATTTCAAATCCATTCGAACCAATGTCAACAATGGATCAATTCAATGCTTAAAATCGTTTAGAATTCACTGTCTCACATACTAATTTGGTAGTTGATTTTATCTTAGATTTATAAGACGCAAAATGTTGTGTGGAAATGCTCTTCCGAAGTTCATCAAATCGATTCATGTAATGCTTTTACCAAATTATGCGTTCTGATTAAAGGTTAAGGTTAGGTTAGGTAACATTAGGTTGATAAGAGGGTGTGAATATTAATCCAACCCATGCCACTATGGACATACACCTAAGATAGTAGTCGGCTTGTTGTGCGCTCTAAATACTGAAAAGTAACCTCGAAAAAGAAAATCAAAGTCAGGAACTCCGTGCTACTTACAAAATCCTTAATTGTTTTCCATACCACGCCCCAAAGTTGATTCATATCTAGTATTGTGTAGCCACCTAAGTACCGGTGTTTGTTAGCCGCGAAAGCCGGGCAAAGGCGTAGGAAATGCTCCAACGTCTCATCATCTTCCACACATGCCGCACCGATGTTGCATAACTGAGCCCGTAGTCCTATGTGAATATTTATGATACTGAAAGCTACACTGAGCTTTCTCAGGATCGGGATCTCCCCATAGGGCTCTCACCGTCCTATCGACCGTTTCACTGCTCCACAGTATTACATGCGTTCGTCGCCCACGCTCTTAACTCGGACTGCATCGACCCGATAGGCTTCGGGTTAACAAAGTTTATTGACCGCAATCCTCTGGGCTTCACTGCTAAATCGTATGCTCTTTCATTCCCCCTTACTTCGGTATTACCGAGCTCCCAAACGATTTGGTTTGTGTCATCCTCAGAGAAGACGTTAATCTCTTTCATACACTCCAAGACTGTTCGTGACCTTTACATTAAAAGCCTCAAAATTACCTTCTTTGTTAGAAGTGAGAGAAACTTCTATGTCGTCTACTTACGTTCCAGTTTTGGCATAAGTTTTTAAGAGAAACTTTTTCATTTTGGGGGAGTCATTAGTGCTATTGACCTGTTAAACGTTTAAATAACTATTGAATTTCAAAAATGTTTTTTTATGGACACAAGAATAAACCAAAGACCATAGGCTGCAAAAATCCAGTACGAGATTTACACCGATTTGGGGGCGTAGAATGGGGAACAATTTGTGAGTAGCTCGGAATTCCCGACTTCGATTTTTCCGATGTTTAAATGTTAGTACTTGGAGCGCCCTAGAAACCGATCACCGACTTAGGTGTATGTCCATAATGGAATGAGACGGAAAAATATCTGCACAATCTTTTCATACAACATATAAATATATTCATAGCATATAAACATATTCGTAACATATAAATATATTCATAACATATAAATATATTCCGCCCATCTGCGAAAAATTATCTTTCAATTGATATCATTATCATTTCACTAAAATCAGTTCAGACGTTTAACCTTCAACCATATCACAATTTCGCCTTAACAAAAACACTCCGTTTTCTAATATAAATTGGTAACAAATATTTATTCCTTCTTACCTCTCCGTCATATAAATCCGATGCGTATAAATGATCAAAGGGCAGCGCTGCAAGCAAATCCACAATGAACCATCCTTTCAAGTAATTAAGCGCAATTAATCTTGAATCTAAAACTACTTCTCCTTTGCTCGAGACAAACGTCGTTCGAAAATTGAGAACTATATCTGCAAAATTTAAAAACAGAACAAAAATCAGAATAATTAATATCACCATCATAATAATATCTAAATCCAAATTTAAGAGAGCTATGCTGCCAATCTGGCTCAGAGGTAAGCATGTCTGATATGACTTCGAACGCCTAGAATCGAATCCTGGCGGGAACACCATAATTAATTTTCAGCGTCAGTTAATTTGTGAGACACAAAGCCATGTGAAAACTTCACCTCCAAGAGGAGAAGCGGCACGACACACGGTGGGGAATTTTACATTAAAGAGTGTCGTTTAATTCAAAATTACAATTTAAAGCTATAACAATATATTATACACCATTCGAAAATGTACAGAATTTTCTTTTATATTCCGAAATTTCTTTTTCAAGTTTTTTGCATGCTAGGGCATAATCATTAAATTTTACTTTTTTTGTTTGTTTCTCTTTCGAGACGAGCTCAATGATCGGAGATGAAAATGGAAATGGAAAACAAGCAAAGAAAAAAATTCCGAAAAAATAAAGGGTGATTTTTTTGAGGTTAGGATTTTCATGCATTAGTATTTGACAGATCACGTGGGATTTCAGACATGGTGTCAAAGAGAAAGATGCTCAGTATGCTTTGACATTTCATCATGAATAGACTTACTAACGAGCAACGCTTGCAAATCATTGAATTTTATTACCAAAATCAGTGTTCGGTTCGAAATGTGTTCATTCACCGTAACGTTGCGTCCAACAGCATCTTTGAAAAAATACGGTCTAATGATTCCACCAGCGTACAAACCACACCAAACAGTGCATTTTTCGGGATGCATGGGCAGTTCTTGAACGGCTTCTGGTTACTCTTCACTCCAAATGCGGCAATTTTGCTTATTTACGTAGCCATTCAACCAGAAATGAGCCTCATCGCTGAACAAAACTTGTCAAAATTTGAACACATTTCGAACCGAACACTGATTTTGGTAATAAAATTCAATGATTTGCAAGCGTTGCTCGTTAGTAAGTCTATTCATGATGAAATGTCAAAGCATACTGAGCATCTTTCTCTTTGACACCATGTCTGAAATCCCACGTGATCTGTCAAATACTAATGCATGAAAATCCTAACCTCAAAAAAATCACCCTTTATTATCTGTAGACATATAGTCTATCCGTAACTGCAGACATTTTGGCTGCTCCGATATCGCATGGATATGGATATTACGTCTGCAACCACTTACACTGTCTAAATACTTGGATGACATTAATTGGCTACATCTTTCGAGCCATGTGTGGGGTCAATCACTTTAATGTATTTTATGTATTATATGTATTACTAGCTTCTTTTACTATATATGGAACAAAATTTTCCTTGGTATATTTATTTTCGACAATTCAAGATCTTTTAATGTAATATCATGCTTACTTGACTAATAGTTTAACAATATAAGTGCCTTTATGTGAATCCCATATGATTTTTATAGGTCTACACATTCTACATTCTTAAAATACTTAATTTCAGCCCGATATTCTCATGATGTCTGATTTAGTGGTGTTTTCGGGGGAGAGGTGGTCCCCCAGATGCTTGGCCCTGAAAAACATCAGCATCGTGCTCTTCTCTCAAATACCATTTATGTTAACCCCATATTGCCATTGGCTTAAGAGGAGTTTACAGAATGAGGCGTACCCAAACACATGGCCCCAAAACTGGTTATCAAACTCGTTTTCTTATCTCAAATACCTTTCATTTGAGCCACATATTGGCATGGTCGAAAAACTTTTACCCTTTGTGGGGTGTTTTGGGGAAGGGGTAAACCCCCAGAAAATTGGTTCCGAAAATGGGTAGCAATTCTTGCTCTCCTCCCAAATACCTTTCATTTAAGCTCCACATTGGTCGGTGAATATGCCCGATATAGGGGTGTTTTGGGGATTGGGGTGGTCCCCCAAACACTAAGTCCGGAAAATATATGAGCAACGTGCTGTATTCTCATATATATATTATTTATTTGAACCCCATATTCCCATTACCCTCAAAATTGGATATCAAATTCGTTTTCTAATCTCATTTAAACTCCTTTTTGCAAAAGTCAGCAAATATGTCCGGTTTGAGGTATTGGTCCTAACACCTATATTGTCGTTGTGAGCAAATATGTCCGGTTTGAGGTATTGGTCCTAACACCTATATTGTCGTGGTGAGCAAATACGTCCTATTTAGGGGTTGTTATGGTGGAGCGTCCCCTAAACAGTTGGTGCCTAATGTTGATATCGTGGTGAGCAAATATGTCCGGTTTGAGGTATTGGTCCTAACACCTATATTGTCGTGGTGAGCAAATACGTTCTATTTAGGGGTTGTTATGGTGGGGCGTCCCCTAGACAGTTGGTGCCTAATGTTGATATCAGATACGTGGTCTACTTACTCCCAAATACCTTTAATTTGAGCCCCATATTTCCATAATCGGCAAACATGACCGGCTTGGGGGTGTTTTGGGGGATGGGCGGCCACTCAGTGAGTTGGCCTTGAAAATATATATCGGATTCGTGTTCCACTATAAAAAAACCCTCTTATTTGAGCCTCATAGAATAAAGGCTAATAGAAAATACTTACTATTTGGGTGGTGTTATGGGGGTGGGGTGGTCCCGTAGACACTTTTCCCGAATATTGATATCAAATTCGTGCTTTACTCCCAAAAACCTTTCATTTGAACCCCATATTACTATGGTCGTAAATTTGTCCCTTTTGGGGGATGTTTTTAGTGAGAGCCGGCCCCCCAAACACTTGGTCCCATATTTGGATATCAGATTCGTATTCTGCATTAAAATACCTTTTATTTAAGCCCCATATTCCCATGGTCAGTAAATAAGTCCTGTTTGGGGGGTGTTTTGGGGAAGGGGTGGATCCCCAGAAACGTGCCCCCAAATTTGGATATCAGATTCGTATTCTACTCGCAAATACCTTTCATTTGAGTCCCATATTGCCATGGGCTGTAAATATGTCCGATTTAGGGGTGTTTTGGGGCTTGGGTGGTCCCCGTAGCACTTGGTCCGCCAATTGGATATCAGATACGTTTTCTTATCCTAAATACCTTTCATTTGAGTCCCAAATTGTCGTGATAAGTCTTAATATATGTTTGGTAGCTTTAAGGGTGGGGCAGCCCCCCAAGGTACCCCATCCGAATTTTGGATCTACGACTGCAAAATGAAATTAAGGTTATACAAACACGTCAGGAACAAGTTGATAAATGCAGCAGACGCAATAACATTGTTGTTTGTGGCCTTACAAATAGTGGTTTACCGCAAGCAATAGATGAATTCAAACAGCTGTGCCATACGTCGCTGAAACTAAATGTGTGTTGAACTGCAATTAACATTCAATTTACATTGCGCACATACTAATCTATACATACATAAAGGGTGATTTTTTTGAGGTTAGGATTTTCATGCATTAGTATTTGACAGATCACGTGGGATTTCAGACATGGTGTCAAAGAGAAAGATGCTCAGTATGCTTTGACATTTCATCATGAATAGACTTACTAACGAGCAACGCTTGCAAATCATTGAATTTTATTACCAAAATCAGTGTTCGGTTCGAAATGTGTTCATTCACCGTAACGTTGCGTCCAACAGCATCTTTGAAAAAATACGGTCCAATGATTCCACCAGCGTACAAACCACACCAAACAGTGCATTTTTCGGGATGCATGGGCAGTTCTTGAACGGCTTCTGGTTGCTCTTCACTCCAAATGCGGCAATTTTGCTTATTTACGTAGCCATTCAACCAGAAATGAGCCTCATCGCTGAACAAAATTTGTCAAAATTTGAACACATTTCGAACCGAACACTGATTTTGGTAATAAAATTCAATGATTTGCAAGCGTTGCTCGTTAGTAAGTCTATTCATGATGAAATGTCAAAGCATACTGAGCATCTTTCTCTTTGACACCATGTCTGAAATCCCACGTGATCTGTCAAATACTAATGCATGAAAATCCTAACCTCAAAAAAATCACCCTTTATATATCTAACAGTAACATCTTTGCTGTATTGTTGTTCTGTTCTTTAAAAAAAAAGATGTTCTTTTCAATGTCATTATTGTGTCATGTCATTTCGTGCGCCCATTCTGTTTTCAGCAAAGCTTGTGTAGAGAAGAATCAAAAAATCTGTCGGCCATCATTATCTTCCTATAGGTTATGGCCAACTAAAAATAAAGTCAAGTTTTTAAAGGAATAAATTAAAGTTACCTTGAAGAAAAGAAGTCACCGCGAAAATAATGGATGCCAAACCGAAAATTGCAAAATTCCACAATGATAATTACGCAAATTGGAAATTTAAGCTTGAGCTTCTGTTATGTAAGCGGGTTTTGTGGAAGCACGTTATTGAGGGATCATGTCCAACGGCAAAAATTGAGAATGGTGTAGTTAAAAACGAAGCTAAACTTGAGAATTGGGACTGCAAAGACGACGAGGCCACAGGAACAATTGGACTGCTGGTAATGGATGACCAGCTTGGGCACATTCGTAACCTCAAAACAGCCAGAGAAACATAGCATGCTTTAAAAAACTACCATGAGAAAATTACTCTAACGAATAAGGTGTTTCTAATGCGATCTGTTTGCAGTTTGAAGTTGAAGTTTGCAGTTTGAGTGTGTAACAGCATCACCCCCTTGATGCTGTTACACACATTAACTCGATGAACGATTTGTTTACAAAGTTTCGTATCCAGTAAACTGTCCGATCAAATATGCTCATTTTTCAAAGCAAAATAATACATTTTAAATGTTTAAGTTTACCTAGAAATCGCAGCAGCCTTATTTTCAAACCATCCTCTGAGAAGGAGGATGCCCTTATGGCAATTTTACTGTCAGTAAAGATGTTCAGATTCGACGTCCTCGCGTTAGCACCACACCACGGCCGGATCTTCGCCTGAAGGACGGTATTATGGTCAGTCAGTCTAAAACAGATCTCAGTCCCTGGGTTCTCAATGTAAACCCCCAGGCCCACTCTGTCCTCTAGCTTTGATACATCCGTGTAACATGATCTTCCAGATGGCAAACTCATGCTGCTACTTAATAAAAAGATATTGTATTTTTACGGAAAAGAAATGCATATCCTGAAAAGAAAACCACTTGGTTTGAAAATAAGGCTGCTGCGATTTCCAGGTAAAATTACTAAACCTCAACATTTAAAATGTATTATTTTGCTTTGAAGAATGAGCTTATTTGATCGGACAGTTTACTGGACACTTAAAGAAATATTAAACACAGCAATATATATTCTTTAGTCATGTATTTATTTACATAAACATCTTGCTGCGTATGTTATGATAAGGATGAGTTACTATTTTAATTATTCTTATCCCCTACAAACTTTTTTTATGATTTTAAAAATCCATTATTATTTCCGAGCTGAATTTTGTCACCTAGAATGAAAACGAAACAATTGTTGACGTCACTTAAAACTAGAAAGAGCAAATCTTTTTTTCACATATTTTGCATAGCTGGTCAAAATGCATAATTTGATGTTCATGGGAAAAAGCATATTAAATTTGTATTTAACGTTTATATTATAATAATACCTACAAAATCCGAAAAAAACCTAATATATGCAATAAAAAATATATAAAATAAAAAAACTCTTACCATTCATTTTGACTGATTTGGGATTTCTTGTGTTAAATGAATATAATAAAATGGATGTTTCCCGTTATGAATAATGGAAAAAAAAAACAATTTACATTTAAATACAGTTGAGCGTCGATAATCCGGATAGTTCGGAGTTAGAAGCGTTTATCGTACATAATTTCTTGTTTCACTTATTTTGTGGATTTTTTTTTCAATGTAGGTTCTGTGTTTTTTAACTAGGGTGTATAACTATACCTCTTAACAACTACTGTTATTTATACAGGCATAAATAAAATACATACATTTTAACCATTACGAAACGCGTAACACCATGTCGTTAGTGTTTTTCTTCTCTACTTGTAAAATATGTCAATGTCGTCAATGTAATGTTTTGCAATCCCGAATATTTGATGTTATCACGGCAAATTAATTGGAATGCAAATATTTTATTTTTGTTATTAATTCCAGTTAATTCATTCACGGATTCTCGATCTAAACTGTAACTAAATTTCATTCACAGTAGATTGTCAGAAGGAACTGTTGATTTGTTCTACCGCAAAAGGAAATTGTTTCACTCATAAGAAATTTGTATCGGCTTTTTAATGTTTTCAACTAAGCATAGACTATTTATATGTATTACATGTTACTGTTGAAAGCTAAGAATGCTTAAAAATGATTTCAATAAAGATTTTTTATTTATCGCTTGTATTTAAATCGCTTAAATGTACTGCGTCCGTTCACATCGGTTGCCGAAACTAAAATAAAGTTGGTTTGTAGTTGCAGCACAATTTTTTTCTTGTAATAGGTGGTTCATCCATTCAACATATTATTCTTAAGAATTATATTGCATTATTGAAAATAGGTATAAGGCAATAAGGTTCTATTATATTACCACCGATAATATAATAGAAACAAAATTTTTTTCAGAAAAACTAATAAAATGGTCGCTTAATTTAGTTTCCATTAATATATTATTGTGAATAATTTCAGTTTCATTCGCTAATTTTTGAACCAAAACGATTTATATTGATTTCGACCGTAATAGGTACTTTATTCATTTTTGGTTCGAAGCTATTGGTAACGATGAATAAGTAACATCCGCATAATGGTAAACGATTAAATATTTGTTAGTGTATTAAGTTATGTTGTATATGCAAGTGTTGTAAAAATTATTTCTAAATAATACGAAAAGTGAGTTATGTACACATAAGTTATTTATTTTTTTATACTATTTATGAATATGTTTATATTTTTTTAACTATTTTTTGTTTTCTTAACTTATTTAATATTACTTTCGAAATATTGGGGAGGTTACCATGTCCGCCTTTCACGATGAGCCCTGGGTTCAAATCCTGGCGAGGATTTCAGAAAAAATTGTACTACTAGCGACACTTATTAGGTTTTTACCTTTACCTTGGTATGAGGCAAAACGTTCGGACTCGGCAATAAAAACTATGTCTCTTATCATTGAGCTAAAACTTGTATCGGAGAGAACTCTTTGATTTGTTTTTGTAAATTACAAATTTTCTTATAAACATCTCATTAGGAAACAAGAGATTAGATTTCTCCAATTTCAGTGACTGCTGTCCGATTTCAGTTCCTAACTCAATCATAAGCGACCAAGCGAACATGCTCTCGTATAAAAGTATTTTTTGACACCATGTGCAGCTTAGCGATAAGACAGCTGTATCGTGTCACACAAATCATACCTTATTATTATGCGCGTATCAGTGTGAGTCGGTTAGATTTGGATAACGCCCCCAAATCGATTTACATTTACAACTTCTTAAGCTCCGAGAAGTCTAAACTTTTATGCAATTTGATTGAAAGTTGGTACTTTTGGGGTACTGTGCCCAATAACACTGAACCGAATGCCGTCCAGATGGGTCCATAAATAAAGGCCAGTATAAACCGATCCATCGATTTACTTTTTGAGATCAGATTTAAATATACACATTCGCATGAAATCAGATAATTCGGCAGCAGCATTCTCCTCAACTAACAGTTTTCATGTCCGGTCATGCATTTTATTCCCATTTTTTAATGTCATCACATGGCCAAGGAGAATTTAATTAATCTTCGAATATGGACCACATAGAAACATTTTTCGATAAAGAAGTTATGGAAACCTATATGCATATTTACATTCTTGAATGCAATAGAAATTCGTTTGATTGAAATCGGGTTTGCACTCCGAATTTCTATAAATAATAAATTAAATAAGGCCAATATCTTAAAATTTAATAAAAATTTTACTTTTGTTTAGTGTTTTTTAAACTTAATAATAAATTTGCAAAAACGCCTTACTACAATAATATGAATGCTATTTTTGACTTTTAATCTCCTTTAATACCTATTAATTAAATTTCTTTATCTTAAAGTTAATATACTGCAATATAAAGCACCTCAAATTTAGCTCAAAGATATGCATCTCATGTCAAAGACGATATTTTAAAGATTAAACATACTATTATTGAGGTGAATAAATGAATAAAACTTTGTATTTAAGACCTAATTTTTAAAACCAAGCATAAAATCGTAAACATCAGGAGCATTTACTTGTCATTAGGACAAAAATTTAAAGATTAAACATACTATTATTGAGGTGAATAAATGAATAAAACTTTGTATTTAAGACCTAATTTTTAAAACCAAGCATAAAATCGTAAACATCAGGAGCATTTACTTGTCATTAGGACAAAATCGCTTTCTTAATATTACGAAAAAAAATTATGTTAGCACACATTTGTTTTCAGTGTAGCTCCCATGTAAACCTGTCTCTTAATCATCCTGGTTCGGTTCCTAGAAGCTTTAGTTTTTGCTGGTTTGGCAGAAGTTTGGTATAGAATGAATTTATGACCTTCAACTAAATTTATTTTGCATGCATTTTTAGCAGAATCCATGGCTTTTGCTATGGTTCTCATTACCTACAGTATGCAAAGTCCATATCCGTGTGCCCACCAAAAGTTTTAAAGAAACGAAGTATTAAATTTTTCGAATTTTTATATTCGATGGCAGTTCAAGCAGGGATCGCAACGGCTATAAGTGCTATCGAAAGTTATTTTTTTATCGTTATTCTGTGACTTAAAAAAAGAACTCATGTAAAACAGTAATTTTTCAACGTAAAATAAAAGGTCGGATGAAACTCTTGAAAAGAGAGTTTTATTTATCTATCATAAACAAAAGTCTTTAAAGAAGTCTTATTTTTTCCTTCAGAAAATAAAACTCATTTTTTAAAGTTCGTCGCTGATCTGATCATTACAATTTGTAAAGCAGTGTAATTACTTGTTTGTGTTGTTTTGTACATGAGCCATTCCATGTTAGACCGTACGATTTTTTTCCTGGAAGTAAAATATTTTTATTGTTAAATACGTCTCGCAAATTGGAAAAGGTGTTGTAAAAAGGTGCTCGGTCTGACATGGAATGACTAACGTATTGTGTGCTTTTCTAAATTTTATTTATTTTTTTTAATTATTAATTTTACTTTCCAATTAATTATAATGGTGAATATGGGTCGCAATTATGATAATACTTGTCGTGATTTTTATACAAAAGTTGATAATACAACTGTGTAAAAGCGTTTTTAAAGGTGACCATATAAGCAATTTAAAGCGGAATTTGATCAACAAGCATAAAAGAGAATACAATAGAGAACTAAATAATGAAGAGAAGAAATGTGAAGTACCATTAAACAAGTAAAAAGGCGTTAGGTTCGGCCGGGCCGAACTTTGGATACCCACCGCCTTGGGTATATATGTGAACCACCTTTCGTCAAAATCCAGTGGAAAATGCATACCTTATGCCCCATAGCAGCTATATAGACATATCATCCGATTTAGACCAAATGCTTATAAGTACAAGTCATTGTTCAACCGAGAGATCGGTCTATATGGCAGCTATATCCAAATCTGAACCGATCCGGGCCAAATAGAGGAAAGATTTCAAAGAGCCCAAGGCAACTCACTGTCCCAAATTTCAGCAAAATCGGATAATAAATGTGGCTTTTATAGGCCTAAGACCATAAATCGGAGGACCGGTCTATATGGCAGCTATATCCAAATCTGAACCGATCTGAACCAAATTGACGAAGGATGTCGAAGGGCTCAACGCAACTCACTGTCTAAAATGTCAGCAAAATCGGATAATAAATGTGGCTTTTATGGGCCTAAGACCATAAATCGGAGGATCGTTCTATATGACAGCTATATCCAAATCTGGACCGATCTGGGCCAAATTGACGAAGGATTTCGAAGGGCTCACCCCAACTCACTGTACCAAATTTCAGCAAAATCGGATAATAAATGTGGTTTTTATGGGCCTAAGACCCTAAATAGGAGGATCGGTCTTATGGCAGCTATATCCAAATCTGGACCGATCTTGGCTAAATTGACGGAGGATGTTGGGGGGCCTAACATAACTCACCGTATCAAATTTCAGCAAAATCGGATAATAAATGTGGCTTTTATAGGTCTAAGACCCTTAATCGGCGGATCGGTCTATATAGGGGCTATATCAAGATATAGCCCATCTTCGAACTTAACCTGCTTATGGTCAAAAAAAGAATCTGTGCAAAATTTCAGCTCAATATCTCAATTTTTAAAGACTGAAGCGTGATTTCAACAGACAGACGGACGGACATGTCTAGATCGTCTTAGATTTTTACGCTGATCGAGAATATATATACTTTATAGGGTCGGAAATGGATATTTCGATGTGTTGCAAACGGAATGACAAAATGAATATACCCCCATCCTTCGGTGGTGGGTATAAAAATATTAGATTTTCGGTATCAATGAATCCTGAAGAAATGAAAAAAGAGTGTGATGATTTAGTCACAACCGAAAAAGTACCGTTTACCTTTTTCGATGCAGATGCTTTCAAGGTCACTACTAATCAACTTTTTGGTGGACTTGTTATCCCAGTAGTTACCTCCAGAAATATAACTGAGTTAGTTAATGAAGCATACGAAAAGGAAAGAAGCTATTTAAAAGAAAAACTAAAAAACAAGTTGCTGTCTCTGAAAATTGACATTGCCACTAGACTTCAACGCAGCGTAGTGGGTATAAACGTACAGTTTTATAGTAAATCGAATATTATTATAAAAACGCAAGGCTACAATGAGCTGATGGAGATACAGGTAAATACATTAATCACCCATTGCAAGTGAAAGCTCCCCTTAATGTAATGTAAATTTATAGCTGAATATCTAAAAGCTAAAGTTGAAAATGTTTTGGAGGGTTTCGGCATCGAAAATAATCAAATTTACACCACTAATACGGATAATGACCGGAAGTTGATTTAAATGGTAAGAGTATTTGATGAGGATGATGAAAGCGAGTCTGATAACACTGTCTCAAGGGACATTTTTCAAGAAATCCCCGTTTTCTCAGTACAATCAGTCGATATGCACCGACTTGATGCTAAATAGCTTAATGCGATACACATCCTTCTGCTTGAGAAATGTCGATGCCGCGCTTAATCTAGGTTAGTCAGAATGGAAGCCTTATTAGCACTCTTGGAGTCTGTATACGTCGCCCCACAAATGCTTTAAGAGGAGCACTTATTTTATAGCGATTTCTTTAAAATATGGCTTCAAATGAAGCTTGGCGTTCAGACAAAGCCCGCAGTTCTGAATTTCTGACAATATTAGAACGGCGTGAAAAAGTACTGCTAAAAAATCCAACACCCCTTGCAGCTTTATATTTGGATATGGGTCTTCAGCGCATCATAGCGAAGGACCCATTACAATAAATGTGTGCTCGAACACATCTTAAAGAAGTGATCATTGGGATTTTGTAGTTGGAGAATCAAGTAAGTTGTAAACATAAAGGGTGATTTTTTTGAGGTTAGGATTTTCATGCATTAGTATTTGACAGATCACGTGGGATTTCAGACATGGTGTCAAAGAGAAAGATGCTCAGTATGCTTTGACATTTCATCATGAATAGACTTACTAACGAGCAACGCTTGCAAATCATTGAATTTTATTACCAAAATCAGTGTTCGGTTCGAAATGTGTACAAATTTTGACAAATTCAGCGATGAGGCTCATTTCTGGTTGAATGGCTACGTAAATAAGCAAAATTGACGCATTTGGAGTGAAGAGCAACCAGAAGCCGTTCAAGAACTGCCCATGCATCCCGAAAAATGCACTGTTTGGTGTGGTTTGTACGCTGGTGGAATCATTGGACCGTATTTTTTCAAAGATGCTGTTGGACGCAACGTTACGGTGAATGAACACATTTCGAACCGAACACTGATTTTGGTAATAAAATTCAATGATTTGCAAGCGTTGCTCGTTAGTAAGTCTATTCATGATGAAATGTCAAAGCATACTGAGCATCTTTCTCTTTGACACCATGTCTGAAATCCCACGTGATCTGTCAAATACTAATGCATGAAAATCCTAACCTCAAAAAAATCACACTTTATTTAATCAATATTTTTCTAAAAATGCCATTTATTTGTTTTTCTCTTTGCAGATAAATAACAGCCAATGCGATGATCGACAGTCGACAAGCGAGGCAGCTTCACAACCTTCTCCGGATGTTATCTCATTTTCGCCGGATGTTTGCGATACATCGCAATCCAATACATCGCTTTTGGGTCAATTTTTTAACGCGTTAAATGTAGACAGGGAACAAGAAAGCGAAAAAAATGATAATAAGTAAGAAAAAAAAGCTTTCTACGAAATCGATAACTTTTCGCCAAGGTCCTTGCCGATTGATAAACCTCTTTTTGAGTTCCAGGAGGAAAAAAAATAAATTATCCGTAATTTTATATATTGACAAAAACTGTGCAGTGTATTCCTGCAACCCAAGTAAGCGTAGAAGAGCATTCTCTGCTCTTAAATTGGGCAAATCATTCCGCTGAAAATTTGGAAAAAATTAGGTTCGTTAAATTAAACAAATAAATTAATAAAAACTTTATATGAGATAGACTCAATTAAACAAGAAACTGTAAAAAATAGAAAAAAAAGAACATGAGTTTTATTTATGACGGAAAACATAAAACTCCTGAAAAGAGTTTTATTTTCTGAAGTAAAAAATAAAACTCCTAAACTGAGGTTTATTTACGACGGATCAATTAATCTCGTTTTTCAAGAGTTTCATCCGACCTTTTATTTTTACGTTGAAATCAAACCCTTAACTTTGGTATTGGGAGCGTTTTTTAATATCACCATAGATTTTGAAAGAGCTTTCCGAGATGAATCGATTGGTATATGAAAGTGTAGGTCTCCGTTGACTCTAACATGAAGAGTTTTTGAATTAAAAAAATTTACGGTCCCTGTTCACTGGCATAATCGCATTCACAATGATGTACTATCATCATTTTTGTTGTTTACAGTTATTTGAAAAATTAATTTGGCAAAAAATGGAATTAACTAGTGAATATTTTCGTGCGATCGTGCGTTTTTCAAAACAGTCGCGGTCGACGTTCCCTCGAATACGTATTCTGTAAAGGTCGTCCAATAACCAGCGTTGTACCAGAGAACATTGATGCCCTGCGCGAACTTATCAGGCAAGATCGTCACATGGCACACCGTGAGATAGAGGAATCCTTGGGCATTTCTTACACCAGCATACATTCAAGAACACCTGGCCGTAAAAAAGGTTTGTTCTCGTTGGATCCCTCACTTTATTACACACATCTAGCAATTTTAAATAGCGTATGGATAAATAGTCCTGGAGTCTTCTGGTGACTAGAAAGTTTCGCATGTTTCAGGGTGCAAAATTTCAGCCAAATCGGATAAGAATTGTGGCTACATCAGGTTATGAACCGATTTAAACCGTTCTTCGCACAATTGTTGAAAGTCATATGTAAAAAACACTTTCAACATTTCAGGGCAATCGGATTTCTTATCCGATCCTTTAAAAGCTCAAGAAGTCAAGACACAAGATCGGTTTATATGGCAGTTATATCAAAGCATGGGCCAATTTGGCCCATTTGCAAACCTAACCGACCTTCACTAATAAGAAGCATTTGTGCAAAATTTCAAGAGTTTAGCTTTACTTCTTCGAAAGTTGGCGTGCTTTCGACAGACGGACGGTCATGACGATCAAAAAAAATATATATATGTATACATATATATGTGGTCTTATGTTAGCATATCAACCTATGACCCTTAACGCCTAGGTTCGAATCCTGTCGAGAAAGTCGGAAAAAATTTTAACAGTGTTTATCCTCTTCTGGCTGGCGACATTTGTTTGGTACCACTTGATATGACAGTAGATCATATATCCTTTGATGTTCACAAATATATTTTTTTGTCAGATGGCTTTCTGAGTTTAATAATATATGAATTTGTGGTCATAAAGAAAATATTCTTTTCATTAATGCGAGTTTAACCATTAAACCATCACAATGGTACTGTGGTAATGTATTTTTAACCTCTATAATTTTAGCATTTATTTTATTTATTTTTAATTCAATAACGCTTGATTTTCTGTATCTTAAGTTTTCGTTTAAGGTCATTGTATTATCTATTATCTACTGTTTTTTTATTGTTGAGTGTTTGTGGCCAAAACCACTTTCGGTTGCATGTTTTGCCGGTTCATTACATGAAAACGCTTTTTGAGGAGTGTGTTCAAATGGTCCTTCATTATCTTCTATTTTTCTTGTGCCCTCTTTAATGAGTCTAGGTTTATTTCTCAATTTTATACCCACCATATATACAAATCTAATCTAGTCATTCCGTTTGTAACACCTCGAAATATTGATCTAAGACCCCATAAAATATATATATTCCTTATAGTCTCGACATTCTGAGTTGATCTAGTCATGTCCGTCCGTCCGACTGTCGAAATCACGATATTGTTCGAACGCGCAGAGCTAGCCGTAGGTGATGTAGGTCGTTGGGGATTGCAAATGGTCCGTATCGGTTCAGGTTTGCATAAAGCTCCTATATAAACCGATCTAACGATTTGACTTCTTGAGCCCCTGGAAGCCGTAATTTTTGTCCGATTTTGTTACAATTTTGCAGACAGTGTTCTGTTGTGACTTATAAAAATTGTGCCGAGTACGGTTCAAATTCTTCAATAACCTGACATAGCTCCTTGAGACTTGAGACCCTGGAAGCCGCAAGTTTTGTCCGATTTAGCTATAAATTTGCACATAGTATTTTGTTACGACTTATAACAACTGTGCCGTTTACGGTTCAAATCCGTCTATAACCTGATATAGCTTCCATATAAATCGGTCTGCCGATTTGACTTATTAATTTAGCTTGTCGTTTTCTGTTATGACTTTCATACATTTTACTTTAACACTTAAGTTGAGAATACTCTCTGTGAAAAGCGACTTGGAACATAGGCAGTTCAGGATGTTTGGTGGAGATCTCTTATGATAACTTAGTCTCGCCTCCCATTTTTTTATTTTCATACCCATACAATTCGTTTTTGATTGAATTTAATCTTGCTGATAAGCTTCTGTATTTATTATATCTAATATATAAAAATGAAATTTTTGCGCTTTGTTTATTTGTTTGTTTGTCTGTTCCATATAGACTCAAAACCGGCTGAACCGATTTTCATGAAATTTTTGCAGATGGTAAAGCTTGACCTCCCGGTAAAAATAGGCTACTTAATTTTTTGATATCCGAAAGGGGGACCCTCTCCCTTGCCCCAATTTCCAAAAACGCCAGATCACGGAGATGGGTGCACCGATTTAAGCAAAATTTTGTATGCCACCTTATGGTACACCAAAAACACAAAATTGGTATAAAAGTTGCGATAAATTAATTTGGGTGGACGTCCCATCCCAAAACACACACGAGCGGACATGTCTACCGATTGGGGTAATGGGTATCAAATTAAAGGTATTTAAGAGTAGAGTACGAATTTGGTATACAAATTTCACTCTTAAATTTCGGAGAGGTCCCCCATCCCCAAAAAAAGCACCAAGAGGACACTTTCACCGCCTTGGGCAATATGGGTATCAAATAAAAGGTATTTTCGAAAATTGATTGGACGAACTTTGCATTAAAATGTTACCTTCAGTGTCAGGGGGTCCCCCACCACCAAAAACACCACCCAACAGGACACTTTAACGGCTTTGAGGAATATGGGAATCAAATGAAAAGTACTTAAAAGTAGAATACAAATGTGACACAAAAATTAAGTTTTTGGTGTCTGAGAGCCCACCTCATCCCCCAGCAGGACAAATTTACTTAAAGTAGAATACAAATCTGACACAAAAATTTAGTTTTTGGTGTCTGGGGCCCCTCCCGATCCCCCAGCAGGACAAATTTACCGATTGGGATAATATGTATACCAAATGAAAGCTATTTAAAGGTAGAGTCCATTGCTGATATAAAAATTTATTCCTTGGTGTATGAGGTGCCTCCCCACACCCAAAACCCCTCAACAGGACATATTTACCGATTGGGACAATATGGGTATCAAACGAAAGATGAAGCCGACTACACATCTGTCATAGGTAATTGGACCAAGGTGTCAACGGGGCCTCCCAAACACCAAAACGGGCATAAATATCTAACGTCACTAAAGGGGTGTCGAATGAAAGGTCTTTGGGTTTGGGACAATATGGGTATCAAACGAAAGATATTTGGAAGCTGACTACACATCTGTCATAGGAATTTGGTCCAAGGTGTCTACGGGGCCTCCCCAATCCCAAAAATCCCCAAAACGGGCATAAATATCTAACGTCACGAAAGGGGTGTCAAATGCAAGGTCTTTGGGAGTTGACAACAAATCTGGTATGCACAATTAGGACAGAGTCTGGGACCGACCCACCCACTAAATACCCTTCAATGGAACGTGTAGTTCGATCGGGATAATATGTCAATTTAAAGAAAGGTCTATGACAGTATATTTCGAATCTAATGTTGGTATAAGGATTCAAGTATCTGGTTCACGTTCCGCAGGACAAGTAGATCGCGACAATAATAGACTCAAATAAATTGTCGTAGAAAACGAATTTGATATCCAATTTTGAGGCAAAATGTTTAGGGGTCGTGTCACCCCAAAAACTCCCCCTAAACCAATGGATTATGGCAAAAACGGGCTCAAATCTGTATATGTTTCATGACGAAGCGTTTCAGAGACGTCTCACCTCATAAACTCCCCCTAAACCACACATATATACTGACTATAGCAATATGTAGCTCCAATGTGGTTTTTGGGAGTGGAGTAGGAATCTGATATCCACTTTCGGGGTAAAGAATTTGGCTACTACAATGCACCACCAAATCCAAGAGAATGAAGTAGATCTAACATCCAAAATTTAATGGGCGCCAGATTAAATACAGAAATTTGAGATTTAAATACAGAAATATTTATCCTTATTTATGGTGGGATATCTAGCGGGCCGCCCCACCTCCAAAGCAACCAGCCAAATGGAATATAAACCACCAATGACAATATGGGACTCAAATGAAAGGTATTTGAGACCAGAGCACAAATCTGATATATGGGGATCCGCCTAACCCTCAAAAACACCCCCATACCGGACATATTTACCGACCATAGCAATATGAAACCAATGAAAGGTATTTGGGAGAAGAGCACCAATATAATATCCACATTGGCGCGAAATAATTGAAAGGCCGTACCAGCACCCCCAAACAGGATTTATTTCCTGACGTGACCATATAGAGCTCCGATAAAACAGGAGAGTGAATGAGGCAAAGCGGAGCGGGCCCTGTCCAGCTTTTTATATGTAAAAATTAATTTGTGTTTGTATGTTTGTTTGTTCCGTATAGACTCAGAAACGGCTAAACAAATTATCTTGAAGTTTTCAGAAATTGTGTTCGTTGGTCTGAGAGGGAATACAGACTATATAATTTTTTGATATAGGATGGAGGCGGACCCTACCCCGACAGGCGCAATATGGGTATCAAATGATAGATATTAGAGACTAGAAATCGAATATCGTATTAAAAATTTCGGTCCATGTACCCAGCGGGCCGACCCAAGCCCAAAAATCATCTAAACAGAAATATTCGATATTCAATATGGGACTCAAATAAAAAGTATTTGGGAGTAGATTACAAATATGGCATATAAAATTAGGTCCAAGTAATGGTAGGTCGTCCCACCCCCAAATACCTCTAAATAGGCACATTAGCCGACCATGGCTATATGGGACTCAAATGAAAGGTATTTGGCAGTAGATTACGAATATGACATTGAATTTTTATATTCAGGTCTAGGTGGTGCCTCCTAAAAATACGTCAAATATGTTCATTGACCCATTATGACAATATTGGACCCTAATGAGTAGAAGACGAATCTGATATCCAATTTTGGAGCCACTGAACTTCATTTCCGACTATGGCAATATGATTTAGGTATTTAGGAGTAAAGAACGAGTTTTATATCTTTTTTCAGGGCATAGTACCGGTGGGCGCCCAATCCCCAAAACACCCTCCAAACGGTTCACGTTTTCCGACAATGGCAATATTGGTCTCAAATTAAAGGGATTTGAGAGTGAAGCATAAGTTTAATATCGATATTTCAGTCGAAATGTCTGAGGTGCCCTAAAAAGTACTTCTCATTACACTAATTTTCAAAAACACAAGATCTCGAAGATTGGTAATGCGATTGGTTCGAAATTTTCTTGCTCTCTTACAGTCACCTAAAACAAAACATGGTTTCAATTGTTGAGGTCGGGTGCCTCGGGGGCCGCCCAAAACTCGCCAAATGGATATATAGACTAATCACTACAATATAGAGCTCAAACGAATTGTGGTTGAGAGAAAAAAAGAATTTGATATCCTCTTGAAGAGCCATGTGTTGGCGGTCGCCCCACCTTCCTAATCGGTCATATTTACCGACTATTGCAATATATGACTTATATAATATCTATTTGGGAGTAGAGTACGAAATTGATACTCATTTTTGGGACAAATACCCTGGGGTCCACTGCACCCTCAAACAGAACTTATTAATCGATCATGCCAATATGGGGCTCATATCAAATGCATTTGAAAGTGGAGCACGAAGCTTACATTTACCTTAAGGGCCAGGTGTCTGGGTGGCCTCCTCACCCCCGAAATACCCCGTAAACAGGAAATAATGCTCAACGCTCAAATGAAATGTATCGTTGCGCCCTAAAGAAGATGGGCGAGATCTGCTCAGTCGCAGCACTGGATTTAGTCAAGAAGGAAGATAATCCTTCTCGACCAATGGCACACGCCTGGATACCAAGGATTCCCTCACATCCTTCCCCTAAGTTGGTTCATGTCTGATATTGTGCCCTGAATCCATACTTGGGAGACTAAGGGAATGTAATCCCAATCTATGAACCAACGACTAAAAAATTGGTGGAAAGATGAGGCCGATGGCGATAGGAGACATGCAGTATTCGTACTAAATTCCGGCTGTCGCAGATCACAACAAGTCCGATGGAGGGGTGGGGTTGGGCAATCAAGATATGACTCAGCAGTTGTTGCTCATGTCTGAGGAACAATCGACCACATCTCTAAAATCTGGATGATTGTAGGACACTGGAAGTCCCCCCGCCACGATTGAAACAGGAAGTCAAGGCGTTGAAACGGGACACGAAAAGCATTATGTGGGTGGGTCATCCGGTTGGATTGAGCTCAAGGCGTGCGCCAGCGGGGAAGGACGGAACTCAAAACATACTTCAAAAGCAGCAGGTAGTAAATCATCTTAGGAAGAATAGTCCACACCGTAAGTATCCAGTGTCATGAGGACGAGTGATTCCACGCTTTCTCCACTGCCCGTGGATGCGTATTGAAACTCAGCATGGCAAGATGGAACGAATCTTGTGAGGATGAACTCCTGGCGGACTTAGAGACGAGACTAACGCATCAGCGGTGGAAATTCTGAAGCCTGATTATGGTCCGGTTTTTGCAGATATATCTCCATCATTGTAAGGCCGCTTCGGGGGCACTAAAGGTACTTCTGACGGCAGGAGGATTTGACGTGGTTCTTGTACAGGAATCATTGGTGTGTAGAGGAATGGTTGTTCATGTTCAGCTTCTCTGATCCTCTGAATTCCTGGATTTAAAATACTCAAGGGTATGGGGAACGGGAGACACAGAACATGTATTCTTGCAAAGAGTAGTCCCAATGTTTTTCTTCTTTCCTCTCTAGGCACTGATGATTCAGTAGTACCCAGCTTTGAAATTAATGAGTCTCATTACTGGCACCCGATTAAGAGATGCCGCCTTCAAGGCTTAAGTTGCTTGTTCATGTTCAGCTTCTCTGATCTTCGTTAAAAAATGATCAGAAATGTACACATACATGTAGGAAATGCGTTAATCATTTCTTGCAAGTGAACTTATTTCATACACCACACAAGAATGATGAATTGTGTCATTCTTGTTTATCCATTCCCTAATGAGGATTACCGGCTGTAATCGAAATATTGGAAAAATTTAAAATAAAACAATTAATAAAAAAACACCGACATCTGTTTTTAATAATTGTACATGACCTCAAGCCGAACTATCCACGAAATTATAATCAAAAAAGGTCAACAATACACAATATAATTTCTCGCAATGTTAAAAAATTTTATTACAAAATCAGCAAAGAGTATTTGATGATATCAAGAAACTTATTTCTCTAGCGACGAGATTAGCATGTCCGCCTATGACGTCGATCGCCTCGGTTTAAATCATGGCGGAACATCAGAAAAATTTCAGTGGTGGTTATCCCCTTTCTAATGCTGGCTACATTTGTGAGGTATCCTGCCAAGTTAAAACTTCTCTACCGTTTGGACTCACTAGAAAAAAGGAGGCCCCTTATCATGAGCTTAAACTTTAATAGAAGTGATCTCATTGTTCCTTAGTGGAATGTATATGGGAAATTTAGTATTTTGTAAAAACTAAATATTTTCAAGCCTTCATAGGTTCTTCGGGATCTACATCCTTATAATTTTTGATGGTTAATCGTAAACCACTCCTCGAATTCGCACTCTACTGATACATGATTTAAAATGTTTATGTCCTCACTTTTAAATGACCATAGTTAAAACCAAAATTTTATGATCGGGTTTAAGGTCAGTTTATTAGTATTTTAAAGAGATGGGTGCTCAGATACTTGTCTTTATATAGCCAATGTCAGGTTCGTACTCTACTCCTCAATTCCCTTTAATTAATACGAAGATTGACGGTTCTTGAGATACTTTGCCAAAAAGTTGGATATCAAATTCGTACACTGCTCTCAAATATCTTAAATTTGAACCCTATATTGTCCGTTAAGCCCTGAAAGATTAATCCATATTTTAATGTTTGGTTGATACCATATTTCTAGAACCCTCGCAATTGAGTGCTACCTTACCACGATCGTTGGTTTTAGAGACTGGGATGACCCCCAGGCACGTGACGCCATATCTCAATGTCAAGTTCACTACACCTTCCATTTGGGGTACCATATTACTTTGATCACGACTTTCGTCACATTATCTCTAACAACCCCAAAGCGTACATGTCCGCTTTGGGCGTCTTTTTTTTTTGAGGAAAGTTTTTTAAATAAAACAAGTAAAAGCGTGCTAAGTTCGGCCGGGCCGAATCTTATATACCCTCCACCATGGATCGCATTTGTCGAGTTCCTTTCCCGGCATCTCCTCTTAGGCAAAAAAGGATATAAGAAAAGAGTTGCTCTGCTATTAAAACGATATCAAGATATGGTCCGGTTCGGACCACAATTAAATTATATGTTGGAGACCTGTGTAAAATTTCAGCCAATTCGTATAAAAATTGCGCCCATTGGGGCTCACGAAGTAAAATAGAGAGAACGATTTATATGGGATCTTTATCGGGCTATAGACCGATTCAGACCACAATAAACACGTTTGTTGATGGTCATGAGAGGATCCGTTGTACAAAATTTCAGGCATATCGGATAATAATCTAGGGGTCAAGAAGTAGAGATCCCAGATCGGTTTATATGGCAGCTATATCAGGTTATGAACCGATTTGAACCTTATTTGACACAGTTGTTGAAAGTAAAAATAAAATACGTCATGCAAATTTTAGCCAAATCGGATAGGAATTGCGCCCTCCAGAAGCTCAAGAAGTCAAATCCCCAGATCTGTTTATATGACAGCTATATCAGGTTATGGACCGATTTCAACCATACTTCGCACAGTTGTTAAATATCATAACGAAATACTTCGTGCAAAAATTCATTCAAATCGGATAAGAATTGTGCCCTCTAGAGGCTCAAGAAGTCAAGACCCAAGATCGGTTTATATGACAGCTATATCAGGTTATGGACCGATTTGAACCATACTTGGCACAGTTGTTGGGTATCATAACAAAACACGTCGTGCGAAATTCCATTCCAATCGGATAAGAATTGCGCACTGTAGAGGCTCAAGAAGTCAAGACCCAAGATCGGTTTATATGGCAGCTATATCAGGTTATGGGCCAATTTGAACCATACTTCGCACAGTTGTTGGATATAATAACAAAACACGTCGTGCGAAATTCCATTCCAATCGGATAAGAATTGCGCACTCTAGAGGCTCAAGAAGTCAAGACCCAAGATCGGTTTATATGGCAGCTATATCAGGTTATAGACCGATTTGAACCATACTTGACACAGTTGTTAGATATCATAACAAAACACGTCGTGCAAAATTTCATTCTGATCGGATAAGAATTGCGCACGCTAGAGGCTCAAGAAGTCAAGACCCAAGATCGGTTTATATGGCAGCTATATCAGGTTATGAACCGATTTGAACTATACTTGGCACAGTTGTTGGATATCATAACAAAACACGTCGTGCACAATTTCATTCCAATCGGATAAGAATTGCGCACTCTAGAGGCTCAAGAAGTCAAGACCCAAGATCGGTTTATATGGCAGCTATATCAAAACATGGACCGATATGGCCCATTTACAATACCAACCGACCTACACTAATAAGAAGTATTTGTGCAAAATTTCAAGCGGCTAGCTTTACTCCTTCGGAAGTTAGCGTGCTTTCGACAGACAGACGGACGGACGGACGGACAGACGGACGGACATGTCTAGATCGACATAAAATGTCACGACGATCAAGAATATATATACTTTATGGGGTCTCAGACGAATATTTCGAGTAGTTACAAACAGAATGACGAAATTAGTATACCCCCCATCTTATAGTGGAGGGTATAAAAACACATAAAATTCAGAAAAATACATGAAATCTTTATTTGAATCGATAGTACGGTCCATATAAATTAATGTTTTAGGATTACTTCATGCACATGTTGACCGTGACTGCGCCTCAAATGGCTCTTCCGCTAAGTCCAATTTTCGCATACTCTTTCCAACATTTCGTATAAGGGCGTTAAATCGTACGATCTAGGCGGTCAATTGACCGATCCCGGATGTGAACTAAAATGTTCGCCGAACTCGCCTAAGTCCATTCTTACGCGTGCTGTGTGGCATGTAGCACCGTTTTGTTGCAACCACATGTCATGCAATTCGGATATCATTTCACGGTAGCGCTCACCATTCACAGTTACGTTACGATTCGCATCATCTTGGAAGAAGTACGGTCCAATATGCCACCAGACCACAAACCGCAGCAAACTGTGACTTTTCTGGACTTTTTCTGCATTGATAACTCTTGCAACGCTTCAGGCTGATCTTTACTCCAAAATCGACATAAAATTAACTTTCTTAGCAGAGCAGATTTTGATAGTAAAATTCAATCGTTTGCAAGCGTTTTTTGTTTGTAAGAGGATTCAAGGTTAGCTTTTGCATTGCTTCTGGCTGATCTCCACCTCAAAAAAGACAATTCTGCTTATTTACGTTTATTGAGCCAAAAATGAGCTACGTCGCTGAACACAATTTGTACTTTCCTAACAGAGCACGCATTTTGATAAAAAAAATTCAACAATTTGAAGGCATTGTTCGCTTGTAAGACGATTCATGGCTAAATTATAGACCAAACTGAAGATGTTGACAGTGAAACAAAACACGAAACGTGCGTGAGCTGTTTAAACCAGTATTGCCAAAAAGATAAAAGCTAAAAAATCACCCTTTATATATAAGCTACTAGTTGTTAGTAAGTTTGTAAAATAGAAAACGTATGGTATCATCCTTCAATCGGAATGACAATACTAAAAGATAAAGAACGCAACACATTTATTCAATGATTAGACGTTCTGGAATGCAAAAAATTACGAACGATTTTAAGAAAATAACACTTATGAGCTTTTAGAAGCAGTGATTTATAAATAAAATTATTTGTTTTGTTGATATTTTATTCCTTCGAAAGACGTTTAGTGTTGATCAAGGTCAATCCGTAAGCTCGTAAATCCGCCGGATTGGTATATAAGATAACCCCTCTCTTGTTCATAAAAATGCGTTTCCCGCATACCAATAATATAAAAAACGACCAAAAATATTATAAATTTCCATTCAATTTCAAAACTTTTCTTCCTGTAATTTCAATAAATTAAGCTTGGCGTCAACCCCGTTTAAACTCAGAAACGGCTGAACCGTTTTTCTTGAAATCTACACAGATGGTGCATAATGATCCCGTGGTGAAAATAGGGTACTACATTTTTGATATATGGCGTTTTCAGAAACGCCAGATCTCGGAGATTGGTGGTGCGATTTAAGCGAAATTTTGTGTGGTCTCATATAGTACCCTAAAAAATTTGGTATCCAAATTTCGGATGGGGTACCTAGGGGATCTGCCCCACCTTAAAACCCACCAAACATATATTTAGACCAATCACGACAATATGGGACTCAAATGAAAGGTATTTAGGATAAGAAAACGTATCTGATATCCAATTTTCGGACCACGTGCTAGACCACCCAAGCTCCAAAACACTCCTAAATCGGTCATATTTACCGACCATGGCAATATAGGATTCAAATGAAAGGTATTTGCGAGTAGAATACGAATCTGATATCCAAATGTGGGACCACTTTCTGGGGGTCCACCCCTTCTCCAAAGCACCCCCCAACCAGGACTTATTTACTGACCATGGGGTTATGGGGCTTAAATAAAAGGTATTTGAGTGTAAAACTTAAATCTGATATCCAAATATGGGACCAAATGTTTGGGGGCCGCTTCTCCCCAAAGGGGCAAATTTACGACCATACCAATATGGGGCTCAAATGAAAGGTCTTTATGATTAAAGCATGAATCTGGTATCAATTCTCTGGAAAAGTGTCTATGGGGCCACCCCACGCCCACAACACTACAAAAATAGGAAGTAGTTACTGACTATTGCAATATGAGGCTCAAATAAGAGGGTTTCTAAAGTGGAACACGAATCCGATATATATTTTCAAGGCCAACTGACTGAGTGGCCGCCCATCCCCCAAAAAACCCCCAAAGCTGGTCATATTTGCCGACTATGGAAATATGGGGCTCAAATTAAAGGTATGTGGGAGTAGACCACGTATCTGATAGCAACATTAAGAGCCAACTGTCCAGCATACGTCCCACCACTATAACAACCCCCAAATAGGACGTATTTGCTCACCAAGACAATTTGGGTCGTAAAGAGAGTGGAACTAAATATTCATAGTTTTTAGGGCCAATACCCCAAACCAAACATATTTGCTGACTTTTGCAATAAGGAGTTAGATAAGAAAACAAGTTTGATATCTGATTTTGAGGGCAATGGCATATGGGGTTCAAATAAATAATATATACATATATATGAGAATAGAGCACGTTGCTGATATATTTTCAGGGCTTAGAATTTGGGGACCACCCCACTCACCAAAACACCCCTAAATCGGGCATATTTACCGACCGTGACAATGTGGGGCTTAAATGAAAGGTATGGGGGGGGTAGAGCAAGAATTGATACCCATTTTCGGGACCAATTTTCTGGGGGTTTACCCCTTTCCCAAAATACCCCACAAACAGCAATTTTTTACTGACCATCGCAATATGGGGCTCAAATAAAGGTATTTGGAAGTAGAATACGAAATTGATATCCAAATGTATGGCCATGTATTTAAGGCATCACCCCTCCCCAAAATACCCCCCAAAGCGTAAAAATTTTTCGACCATGTCAATTTGTGTCTCAAATGAAAGGTATTTGAAATAAGAAAACGAATTTGATAACCTATTTTGGGGCCATGTGTTTGGGGGACGCCTCATCGTGTAAACTCCCCTAAACCAATGGCAATATGGGTTTTAAATAAATGGTATTTTAAAGAAGAACACGATGCTGAATTATTTCAGGGTCTGGGGGACCAGCTCACCCCCGAAAGCACCCCTAAATCAGATATCGTGAGAATATCGGGCTGAAAGAAAGTATTTTAAGAATGGAATACACCTTACATCCAATAAAGATATGGGATTCAGACTGTTAGTCAAGCGATATACTATTTTCGTAGCATGGTATTTCACTAAAAGCTCTTTAATTGTCGAAAATAAATATTCCAAGGAAACTTTTGTTCCATATAAAGTATAAGAAGGCACAGCGGAGCGGGCCCGGGTCAGCTAGTATTAATAATAAATTGTGCCCACAAATGTCTACCATACCTTCCTAAAATCTACCAAACTTCTGCATGGTAGAAGAAACTGATTGATTTGGTTTTTTACCTTTAAAAAAAAATTTTAAATTAGCTTCCCGTTATCGGACCATTATAGGTGCAAAAAAGGACAAGATAGATATTACATGGAGAAGTCAATAGAAATCTGTGCTTACAAAATATAGTCAAAACTTCGTAATTTTGTTTTTACGAGTAATACATACCAACCCGCTGCCGGATATTGCCCCGTATTTTAGTAACTGTTCTCCGAAGTAGGTAGGGTTCTTTTAATTTCCTTCATTCTGGAGTTGAAATATTTTCTTCATTTAACGTCGATTTCCTTTCGAAAAGTGTTTGTGCATCGTGTTTAAATTCACTTTCAACTTGCTTAAAAAGAAACTTCAACTTTACGAGGGGATCGTAACGATGTCCAAAGAGAAAATAAACCTAAACCAATTTGTCTTCGATAATAAACAAATGTTAATATATTTTTCATGATTTCCTTACTCTCTATTGGCTTAGTTTTCAAGCACCGGTGTTTTATTTTTCTTCAACAATCGGTGTTCTTGGATTGACATTATTGTAATTGATTGTGCGTTCGATTCCCGATTCCCTTTAATTTTTTTTGCCAAAATGAATGGCATTTTTGGAAAAACTTGCGAATTTGTCATATTTTATTTTTGTTTCCAAAATAAAATTATCAAATAAACAAGTAAAAGCGTGCTAAGTTCGGCCGGGCCGAATCTTATATACCCTCCACCATGGATCGCATTTGTCGAGTTCTTTTCCTGGCATCTCTTCTTAGGCAAAAAAGGATATAAGAAAAGAGTTGCTCTGCTATTAAAACGATATCAAGATATGGTCCGGTTCGGACCACAATTAAATTATATGTTGGAGACCTGTGTAAAATTTTAGCTAATTCGTATAAGAATTGCGCCCATTGGGGCTTACGAAGTAAAATAGAGAGAACGATTTATATGGAATCTGTATCGGGCTATAGACCGATTCAGACCATAATAAAAACGTTTGTTGATGGTCATGAGAGTATCCATCGTACAAAATTTCAGGCATATCGGATAATAATTGCGACCTCTAGGGGTCAAGAAGTCAAGATCCCAGATCGGTTTATATGGCAGCTATATCAGGTTATGAACCGATTTGAACCTTATTTGACACAGTTGTTGAAAGTAAAAATAAAATACGTCATGCAAAATTTCAGCCAAATCGGATAGGAATTGCGCCCTCTAGAAGCTCAAGAAGTCAAATCCCCAGATCTGTTTATATGACAGCTATATCAGGTTATGAACCGATTTGAACCATACTTGGCACAGTTGTTGGATATCATAACGAAATACTTCGTGCAAAAATTCATTCAAATCGGATAAGAATTGTGCCCTCTAGAGGGTCAAGAAGTCAAGACCCAAGATCGGTTTATATGGTAGCTATATCAGGTTATGGACCGATTTGAACCATACTTGGCACAGTTGTTGGGTATCATAACAAAACACGTCGTGCGAAATTCCATTCCAATCGGATAAGAATTGCGCCCTCTAGAGGGTCAAGAAGTCAAGACCCAAGATCGGTTTATATGCTAGCTATATCATGTTATGGACCGATTTGAACCATACTTGGCGCTGTTGTTGGATATCATAGCAAAACACGTCATGCAAAATTTCATTCCAATCGGATAAGAATTGCGCACTCTACAGGCTCAAGAAGTCAAGACCCAAGATCGGTTTATATGGCAGCTATATCAGGTTATGGACCGATTTGAACCATACTTGGCACACTTGTTGGATATCTTAACAAAACACGTCGTGCAAAATTTCATTCTGATCGGATAAGAATTGCGCACGCTAGAGGCTCAAGAAGTCAAGACCCAAGATCGGTTTATATGGCAGCTATATCAGGTTATGAACCGATTTCAACCATACTTGGCACAGTTGTTGGATATCATAGCAAAACACGTCATGCAAAATTTCATTCCAATCGGATAAGAATTGCGCACTCTACAGGCTCAAGAAGTCAAGACCCAAGATCGGTTTATATGGCAGCTATATCAAAACATGGACCGATATGGCCCATTTACAATACCAACCGACCTACACTAATAAGAAGTATTTGTGCAAAATTTCAAGCGGCTAGCTTTACTCCTTCGGAAGTTAGCGTGCTTTCGACAGACAGACGGACGGACGGACGGACGGACGGACGGACGGACGGACGGACAGACAGACGGACATGGCTAGATCGACATAAAATGTCGCGACGATCAAGAATATATATACTTTATGGGGTCTCAGACGAATATTTCGAGTAGTTACAAACAGAATGACGAAATTAGTATACCCCCCATCTTATGGTGGAGGGTATAAAAATACTTACAGAGAAAGCAAGAAAAAATTAATCTTAACAAAAGTGCATCTTAACTCTAATGTAGCAGTGTGAAAGAATGCAATTTTGAAAACATCTCAACTAGTGTGGACGGTTGAGATGTTTTTCAAAACAACATACATAGGCAAAACGAGTCAATGTAGATATAACATAATAATTGAAACAAATTCAATTCATTATGAACTCCTAGAAACAGTTATTTATGCCATGTTCTACCCCCTCCACCGTAGGATGGGGGTATACTAATTTTGTCATTCTGTTTGTAACACCTCGAAATATGCGTCGTGATATTTTAAGTCGAACAAGCCATGTCCGCCCGTCTGTCCGTCCGTCAGTCTGTCGAAAGCACGTTAACTTTTGAAGCAGCTAGCCGCTTGAAATTTTACACAAATACTTCTTATTAGTGTAGGTCGGTTGGGATTGTAAATGGGCCAAATCGGTCCATGTTTTGATATAGCTTTCATTAAAACCGATCTTGGGTCTTGACTTCTTGAGCGTCTGGAGGGCGCAATTCTCGTCCGATTTGACTGAAATTTTGCACGTAGTGTTTTGATATCACTTCCAACAGTATGTGGTAAGTGTGATTCAAATCGGCTCATAACCTGATATAGCTGCCAAATTAACCGATCTTGGGTCTTGACTTCTTGAGCTTTTGGAAGGCGCAATTCTTATCCGATTTGGCTGTAATTTTGCACCTGATGTTTGGGTATAACTTCCATGACAGATGCGACCCGTGGTGGAGGATATATAAGATTCGGCCCGCCGAACTTAGCACGCTCTTACTTGTTTGTTTTACTTATGATATTTGAATTTTTCGGATAACTGTTGTTGTTGTCGTTGCCGTAGTCACATGCTTTCAGATGAGTGTTAGTGTTTGTCAACGTTGAAATATAAAGCATTAGCAGCATTCAGAACAGCGTTTTTTTCTCCATAAACTAGCGAATCCGAAACGTATATTTGTCATATCAACAAATGTGGTCGAAACAATCCAAAATTATTGACAATGAAGTTAATGGCATTAAAGTAGCCGTAAGTTAAGTAGTAGAGTGGAGCGGGCGTATTTTTTCGTTTCGCTCCTCAAAGTAAAATATTTGCATCTCGGAATAGGTACTACATTTTAAAGTCTTTTTGGAGGAGGCTCAAAATGAACTCCAAAGACCAAACAGCTGTGGTGGTACCGTCAGACAGTGCCGTGTTGTTCACCCCTCTCCTCCTGTGGGTGCCCTGGCACCTGTAGGCGAGAGTAATGCTTCAAGCGCACAACTAGCCGTCAGACTAATTAAAGAGGAAGCGACGGATAAACCAGAGGGATGCACAGTCTGTCCCCAGCCTTTAAGTAAAGTTGGTGGTTCCGACTCGGATTTAGACAACGACAGTGTCAATGAAACAGTCATAGCAGACGAATCGAAAGATGAGAACAGCGGGATGACAGCAGAAGTGATGGCTTTACTAAGCTCACAAGTAGACCGGGAAAGCGATCCGGGGCACGACGAAGGAAACTGAGGAGTATGTACCGGCAGCGCAATCCAGCGAAAGTGCAGAATGCTGGAAGGGATAGAAATGACATTCCAGGCACTTATACGGAAGCTGAGAGAGAATACTGCTAAAATGCTGCAAAAGAAAAAGAGCTCCCCGCTTTCAATTACTCTGGGAAAACCAAGCCAGCTCCTCGGTAATGGAGACTCCAGTGTCCTGCGGAGGTAGACAAAGTCGGAACAGGAACGAAGGAAGTGCGTACGGTCTCCGAAAGCCTGGTAGGAGGCATGGGTGGTATTTATACCCAAGCCCGGCAATGCAAGTTATGCGACATCAAAGGCCTACAGGCCTATAAGACTTACGTCCTTTCTACTCAAAACCATGGAACGCATTGTGGATACCATGACAAAGAGTAGGACATGAAGCGTACTGCTCGCTCAAATACAAACAGCATGCTTATGCCAAGGGAAGGTCGGTGGAGACTGATCTGCAAGAGGTTGTGCATAAAATAGAAGAATCGATGCCAAGATGTACACATTGCCGTGTTGCATTGATAACGAGGGGGCGTTTAATAATATGGGGACCGACACATTGATCCAATCCTTAGACCAGTACCGGGTGGATTCGGTCCTTAGAGACTGTATACACCATTTGCTAGGAACAGGTGGATAAATTCCGGGTCCCGTGACATTTATTGCCATTCTTTGGGTGGCCACCACTGAGGAGGGATTTGAACCCGTCAGCTATGCAGACGATGCTATAGTACTTCTTATGGGTAAGGATCTGAACCAGCCATGCAGAAGGGCCGAAAGGGTCTTGCATATGGCATATGCCTGGGCTAGACCCAGAGGTCTGAGTGTAAACCCAGAGAAGGGTGCGCGAGGAAGGCGAAGGTGGGCCAAATTAACACACCACATTTACTCAATAAAACGATTTCGATTTCTGACAAGGTCAAATACTTAGGAGGGAACTTGGATAGGAAATTTAATTGAAAATATCACATTCAAGATCGTACTGAAAAGGCTCACAGATGTTGGGCGCTATGTAGACGGGCCGTGTGCTCGAAATGGGGCCTGAATCTGAGGATAGTCCACTGGCTCTACAGAAGCGTGCTTAGACCAATACTTACTTACGCCTCAGTAGTTTGGTGAACTGCGATGGAGAAAAGTGCAACGGCATTGGCGGAGCGATGAGGACCACGCCCACTAGAGCATTAGAGGTTTCTCTAGATATCCGACCCATTGATGTACGGATTAAGTGTGAGGCAGCCACTGCGGCTATGAGACTTAAGGCGATGGAGAATGGATAGGAGCAGCTCATACCATCGCGGTATAATCGAGGCGACGATATGAAACCTGGAAGGAAGGGAAGAGGTTTCCGAACGGATATCTGAGACGACACTTGAGGTCGAGTGCGAGGTACCTCCAGCGGCACAGTCTTAGATTGACGGAATCCTAGCATTGCCGTCTGGACGATCATGTTACACGGATGGATCAAAGCTAGGAGAAAGAGTGAGTCTGGGAGTCTACGTTGAGAATGCAGGGACTGAGATCTTTTTTAGACTGCCTGTCCATAATACGGTCCTGCAGGCAGAGATCTGGGCGATCACGTAATGCGTAAGGTGGTGTGGTACTAACTTTATGGATAGTAAAATAGCCATAAGGGCAATAACAACCAGGACGGTAAAATCACGAACAGTCTTGTAGTGTAAAAAGGAGATTAAAGCCTTCTCTGAGGCACAATCCGAATCGTTTGGGTGCCGGGCCATAACAGAGTAAGGGGAAATGAAAGGGCAGATGGTTTGGTAGAGAACTGCCGTCGATAAACTTGGTTAACCCGAAGCTTTTCGGGTCGCCGCAGTCCGATTTAAGGGCGTGGGCGACAAACGCATGTAATACTGTGGAACAGTGAAACAGTCGGTAGGACGGCGAAAATCGTATGGGTTGTTCCGGATCGTGAGAGGACGAGGCTGTTACTGAAAGCAAGTAAGAAGGAGGTCAGTAGAGCTTTTGGTGTCACAACGGGACACATAGGACCACTAGCTCAATTAAGCAAAATCGGTGCGGCAAATGATGGCATGTGGAGAAGATGATGGGATGTTGGAGCTTTTCCTATGCCATTAAGTTGGATACACGATACCAGACATGAACCGACTTAGGTGAGTGGTATGGAAAAGAATTAAGGATTTTGTAATTAGCACGGAAAAATGTTCTTTTTAGAGGTTGCTTCATAGTTTTTAGAGCGCACACCAAGCCGATTACTGGCTTAGGTGGATGTCCATAGTGGCATGGGGCAGATTAATATTTACATCCTCTTTTCAACCGAACCTAGTGGCTTTAAATCTTACTTTTTTGTCTCTGTCAATTTGTGTTTTATATTTAACTAGCTGACCCGGGCCCGCTCCGCTGCGCATTCTTTTACTTTATATGGAACAAAAATTTCCTTGGTGAAGTTTCCGTATAACAAAAGATTATTTTTGGAGAAATACCATGCTACGAAAATAGTATATCGCTTGAGTAACAGTTTAACAATATAAGTGCATTTATCTGAATCCCATATGATCTTTATTGGTCTACGAATTTAAGTTTGGATGTAAGGTGTACTCCATTCTTAAAATACTTCATTTCAGCCCGATATTCTCATGATGTCTGATTTAGTGGTGTTTTCGGGGAAGAGGTGGTCCCCCAAATACTTGGCCCTGAAAAGATATCGGCATCGTGCTCTTCTCTCAAATACCATTTATTTAAACCCCATATTGCCATTGGCTTAAGAGGAGTTTACAGGATGAGGCGTCCCCCAAACACATGGCCCCATAATAGGTTATTAAATTCGTTTTCTAATATCAAATACCTTTCATTTGAGGCGCCAATATGTGCCAATATGGTCGAAAAATTTTTTCCCGTATTTTGGCAAAGGGGTAGACCACAGAAAATTGGTCCCGGAAATGGGTTTCAATTCTTGCTCTACCACATTGTCATGGTCGGTAAATATGCCCGATTTAGGGGTGTTTTGGGGAGTGAGGTGGTCTCCCAAATTCTAAGCCCTGAAAATATATCAGCAACGTGCTCTATTCTCATATATATATATATATATATATATATATATATATATATATATATATATATATATATATATATATATATATATATATATTATTTATTTGAACCCCATATTGCCCCATAACTACCCCATACCCTCATTTAAACTCCTTATTGCAAAAGTCAGGAAATATGTTTGGTTTGGGGTATTGGCCCTAAAAACTATGAATATTTAGTTCCACTCTCTTTACGACCCAAATTGTCTTGGTGAGCAAATACGTCCTATTTGGGGGTTGTTATAGTGGTGGGACGTCCGCTAGACAGTTGGCTCTTAATGTTGCTATCAGATACGTGGTCTACACCCACATACCTTTAATTTGAGCCCCATATTTCCATAGTCGGCAAATATGACCGGCTTCCACTTTAAAAACCCTCTTATTTGAGCCTCATATTGCAATAGTCAGAAAATACTTCCTATTTGGGTGGTGTTGTGGGGTGGCCCCATAGACACTTTTCCCGAATATTAATATCAAATTCGTGCGTTACTCCCAAAGACCTTTCATATGAGCCCCATATTGCTATGGTCGTAAATTTGTCCCCTTTGGGGAGAAGCGGCCCCCCAAACATTTGGTCCCATATTTGGATATTCTTCATTCAAATACCTTTTATTTCCATAATCCCATGGTCAGTAAATAAGTCCTGTTTGGGGGATGTTTTGGGAAAGGGGTGGATCCCCAGAAAGTGGTCCCACATTTGGATATCAGATTCGTATTCTACTCGCAAATACCTTTCATTTGAGTCCTATAGTGCCATGGCCGGTAAATATGACCGATTTAGGAGTGTTTTGGAGCTTGGGTGGTCTAGCACTAGGTCAGACAATTGAATATCAGATACGTTTTCTTATCCTAAATACCTTTCATTTGAGTCCCATATTGTCGTGATTGGTCTAAATATATGTTTGGTAGGTTTTAAGGTGGGGCAGCCCCCCTAAGTATCTCATCAGAAATTTGGATACAAAATTTTTATTTTTAGTGTATTTTATGAGAGCACACAAAATTTCGCTTAAATCGCACCACCCATCTCCGATATCTGGCGTTTCTGAAAATTAGGGTAAGGGCGAGGGTCCGCCCCCCCTTCAAATATCAAGAAATGTAGTACCCTATTTTCACCACGGGATCATTATGCACCATCTGTGTAGATTTCAAGAAAATCGGTTCAGCCGTTTCTGAGTATATAAGGAACACACAAACAAACAAACCTACAAACAAACACATAATGATTTTTATATATAAGATTCATTATGTTAAGTTTTAGACGTTCAAAAATGATATAAAATATTTACCTGAAATGAACAACGCTTCAACTATGACATCAGACACCATAGTTTGGCGATCGGCTTTGGCAAATGCGGCATTGTATGGAACCAATATTGCTACATAGAATGTTGATACCAGTATCACCCAGTCCCAAATGCCTTTGAAAACTCCATAATGCGGAAGAATAAATTTTGATTTCTTTAATGATTGTGTTTTGTATTCGGGGAAAGGAGCATCAGTCGAATGCAATAAATTCTGTAACAATAAAACAATTTTTAATCTGTAAGTATTTTTTGTATATTAATGTAAAGTCGTTTTTGTACCAAATTTGCCACAAAACATGGCGAAATTATTGAAAAATGATGTCATGCGAACAGCTGTTTTGCTTTCTCTTTGTTGATATCCTCTGTTCATGAACGCACATATTCTGGCCGCGTACACACACGCACGCTTCCAAAGCGCATGTATGGTCCGATTTGAAAATTTCTTTTTAGCTGGAAAGTGCTTAAAATCCATACAAAAAATTTATTTTTTTTCGCAAATAGTGTCCAAAAAATTCGACTAATAATTTTTTTTTTAATTTTTGCAGAAGCTGATCTCCTATTTTGTTGCTTGAAAGCATTTCTGAACCGACTTCAAATTTTTTACTGATTTCGAAAGCTAATAAACTTCGCTATTTTTCTGTCGTAATATATGTTAAGGTCCGATTCTTCCGTCAAATGTAAAGAGAGCTACAAATCAAAAAATGTGAAAAAAGTAATTTTTTTGGCGTTTTTTCGTAAAAAGGGTAAATTCACTGTTTCGTCTTTATACAGAAAACTTGGCCCAGCACTGTCAATTTTGCTTACTTACTTTACTTACTTTAATTGTTGCCGTTGTGTTTTGATGCGTGTATTTATGCTATCGTCGTCATACAGCTGGTGGTTCATACGTCGCCTATATTTTCCATTAACGCAAACTGGTCCATATATTTTACGAAGAATCTTTCTCTCAAATACTCCAAGCACTGCCTCATCTGCTTCCACAAAAACCCTTGCTTCAGAACCATATAACAGCACGGGTAGTATCAATGTGTTGTAAAGTGTAATCTTCGTCTATCGAGAGGTGGCCTTGTTTCTAAACTGCTTACTTAGCCCAAAGTAGCATCTGTTTGCCAGTATTATTCTTCACTTTATTTCAAAACTGGTGTCATTCGTTTCGGTTACGGCGGTGCCGAGGTAGATAAAGTTACTGACTATTTCAAAGTTGTGGTAACCAACTTTCTCTATTTTCTTTATCTGCTCGGTTGTACAAGGTGTTTTGGGAGTTGAAACCATCCATTTCGTCTTATCTCCATTTACTGTCAGACCCATTTTCACTGACTCTCTTTCGATTCTTTCAAAAGCAGTAATCACTACTTCCGGTGATCAACCTATGATGTCGATGTCGTCGGCATAGGCGCGTAGCATGTGTTTTTTTGTGATTAGGGTGCCATATCTATTCACATCTGGATCTCGTATAATCTTCTCCAGCAGGATATTAAAGAGATCACACGATAGGCTGTCTCTTTGGCTGAAACCTCGTTTGGTACTAAATGGTTCGGAGAGATTCTTTCCTATTCTTACTGAGGAACGCGTATTAGTCAGTGTCATCCTGCAGAGTCTTATTAATTTTGCAGGGATACGAAACTCAGACATGGCTTGAAATACCTTAGAACGTAAAGGAGTATCAAAAGCGGCTTTGTATTCAACAAAGAGATGGTAGCTATTGATTTGTCCTTCTCGGGTCTTTTCCAGGATTTGGCGCAGTGTGAATATCTGGTCCAGGGTGGATATAGGAGGTCTAAGGACGCATTGATAGGGCCCAATTATCTCATTGACTTTAGGTTTTAATCTTTCACACAGTACTCTCGAGAGTATCTTGTATGCGATGGGGAGGACATTTATTCCTCTGTAGTTGGCACATTCCGTCTTGTCTCCTTTCTTGTGTACGGAACACAGTATGCTGAGGTTCCAATCATCGGATATGCGTTTTTCTACACAGATTGCGCAGATAAGCTGATGCATATCAGCATGTCGCCTTCGGTCTTAAAAAGTTCAGCGGGTTACCCGTCGGCCCCTGCTGCTTTGTTTTTCATTAGTCGGGTCACTGCCCCTGGACCTCATTCTGACTAGGAGGTAAACATTCTATACCATCATCATTGATTGGTTCTGCGGTAACGTCGGAGATTAGCAGTTGGGTAAAATGTTCTTTCCATATCCTTAGCATGCTTTCTGTGTCAGTTACCAGATTTCCTTCTTTGTCTCTGCAGGAGGATGTGACTGCAACAAAGCCATCGGTTTGATGTTTAATTCTTTGGCAAAATTTACGGACTTCATTCTGACTCCTGCACATCTCAATTAGCTCACACTCACCTCTTTCCATTTCCTTTTTCTTTCTGCGGAATAGACGTTTCTCCTATCTCCTTTTCTCCCGATACCTTTCCTTCATCTGGCGAGTTGGTACTGAATGCAGGGTTGCTTTATATGCCGCATTCTTGGCTTCAGTAGCATCTCGACACTCTTAGTCGTACCATGGGTTTCTTGGAGGAGGCTTTCGGTTTCCAAGAACGGATTTCGCGGCATTTTCCATGGAGTGGGCAATAGTTAGCCACTGCGCCATTATATCATCGGAACAAGGAGTACTTCCATCAGTCAGTTAGGTCAACCGAGTGGAGTATGCCGCTGCCATCTGTCCAGATGCCGCTGCCATCTGTTGTCTTTTCAATGTCCAGCTTCCGTGCAACAAGGTAGTGATCGGAATCTATATTCGTTCCACGGATCGCTGGATGAATACCTTCCATCGGATGACAGCCATGTGGCTTTGTGAATATTTTTATGTTGAAATCTGTTGCTACTAACTACCATGTTTTTTGCTGCGGCGAAACCTAATAGCCTCAACCCATTACTGGACGTTATCTCGTGGAGGCTAAACTTTCCGACTGTTGGACCAAAAACGTCTTCCTTCCCTATCTTCACATTAAAATCTCCCAGAACGATTTTATTATCATGGGCTGGGCAGCGATCATATTCTCTCTCTAGGCGCTCGTAGAAAATATCCTTGGTCTGCTCGTCTTTGTCTTCCATCGGGGCATGGGCATAAATAAGGCTGATGTTGAAGAATTTAGTTTTTATGCAGATTGTGGCTAGCCTCTCATCCATTGGAGTAAAGCTGGAGACAAGGTGATTCAGTCTCCGACTAACCACAAATCCACAGCCAAATTCATGCCTCGTGTTATGGCAGCTATGGTATAGTTCGTCACCGTTTGGTGGTCTAGTGACGCCATTCCCGGTCCATCGCACTTTCTGAAAGGCGGTAATATCTGCCTTGTGCTACTCTAATACATCCGCCAGCGCGTATACTGCACCTTCTCTATAAAGAGTGCGAACATTCCAGGTGCAGATCCGCAAATCATAGTCTTTTTTCGTTTGCGTGGGTCGTCAACGTTAGGAGGGTCCGTTTTTACTATTCCTTTGTTTGTCATAGTAGTTCTCATAGTTTTCCGGGAGCGGGTAACTGCCCCAGCGCCCCTACCGTATGAGTTTTGTGGTATTGCACATGTATCCCTCGTTGTGGCGAGCCGCTTGCTCCAAGATCCGACGCTCGCCTCCAGGCGCCAATAACTCGACTTGTCATCTCGATTATCATTGGCACTCAGTATTTAGTTAAGAGCCAGTGCCACCTGACTCCTCACTGAGACTCTCCTCTCGAAAATCGCATTTGCAGTTACTACGCATAAAAACGGAGCTTTCCACCATCCGCAACCTACGGACGCGTCCGCAGCTTTCGGCTAAGCTTCCCGTGGTAAAGATGGACACCACACAAGTCGGAGCTCAAAGTTCCAGCCTGTGTGGTGCCCATAGTTACCCCGTGTCGGCCGGGATCAATTTTGCTTACTGTACTGTAAAGAAGACTTAATGCAGATTCGTGTTAATTGTAATTTTTATACCCTCCACCATAGGTTGGGGGTACACTAATTTCGTCATTCTGTTTGTAACACCTCGAAATATGCGTCTAAGACCCCATAAAGTATATATATTCTTGATCGTCATATCATTTTAAGTCGATCTAGCCATGTCCGTCCGTCCGTCTGTCCGTCCGTCCGTCTATCTGTCGAAAGCACGCTATCTTTCAAAGGAGTAAAGCCAGCCGCTTGAAATTTTGCACAAATACTTTTTATTAATGAAAGTTGGTTGGTATTGTAAATGGGCCAAATCGGTCCATGTTTTGATATAGCTGCCATATAAACCGATCTTGGGTCTTGACTTCTTGAGCCTCTAGAGAGCGCAATTCTTATCCGGTTTTGCTGAAATTTTGCACGTAGTGTTTTGGTAGCACTTCCAATAACTAAGTTTAGTATGGTTTTAATCGGTCCATGTTTTGATATAGCTGCCATATAAACCGATCTCGGATCTTGACTTCTTGAGCTTCTAGAGGGCGCAATTCTCGTCCGCTTTAACTGAAATTTTGCACGTAGTGTTATGGTAGCACTTCCAACATCTGTGTTTAGTATGATTCAAATCGGTTCATAATCTGGTATAGCTGTCATGCAAACCGATCTTGGATCTTGACTTCGTGAGCCAATAGAGCGCGCAATTCTCAACCGATTTGGCTGAAATTTTGCATGAAGTGTTTTGTTATGTTATCGGTATAGAACCTGATATAGCTGCCATATAAACCGATCTGGGATTTTGACTTCTTGAGCCTCTAGAGGGCGGAATTCTCACCCGATTTGGCAGAAATTTTGTACAACGGCTTCTCTCATGACTTTCAACATCTTATGTGGTCGGGATCGATCAATAGCTTGATACAGCTCCCAGATAAACTTATCTCTCGATTTTGCTTCTTGACCCCCTACAAGGCGCAATTCTTATCCGAAAGAACTGAAATATTACACAATGACTTCTACAATGTTCAGCATTCATTTGTGGTCCGAATCGGACTACAACTTGATATAGCTCCAACATCATAACAGTTCTTATTCAATATTCTACGTTTGTCTAAAAAGAGATACCGCGCATAGAACTCGACAAATGCGATCAATGGTGGAGGGTATATAAGATTAGGCCCGGCCGAACTTAACACGCTCTTACTTGTTATAAACTGTGTTAACTCTAATAGGAGATATGTAAAGTACAATATTGGCATTTTTTTAGCAAAAACTGGGAAAACCCTTAGAGTTCTTCAAACGCAGAGCTGAGAGCCCCAACTTTTTAACATGTTTTCATTGCCCCAAGTAATAACTAATTGCATGCAAAACAAAATTTTGCGCCATCTAAGGACTGGGGTCTCTACGGATACTTTACTAAAAAATGCCAATTTTGCAAACATCTTTCTCCAGTGTGGGGATTTTGAGTGTTTTCATCAAGAAATTTGGCCAAAAATTCCACACATATTACTTTTCAAGTTTGTGAAAAATTAGAACGATGGCTTTAGTAGTTTTGGTTTCATGATATTTTCAATTCGAATTTTATTTTTCACAAACGTGTATTTTTTGGCATCATTTTGGGCTTAACCCAAATAATAGGACTAAAATTTAACCTTTCGTTAAATTTTGTGCATTTTATTGTAGCACACGTCTAAACCCTTCCAGAAACCTATAATAAATATGTTGTTGTATGCGCCGATGCACAATGTGGACACTTCGGTCATTTGGCATTCATTCATGACAAAAAGTTGTCTCGAAATCATAACTGTGTACCAGGAGATGCAGTTTACTCATTACTTATATGTGCAATATAAACTATTGACTTACGCCATATTGTTGAAGTATGTAATAAAATATGGCCTGTTTGACCTTAATCCACCATTTTTAGTTGCGTCAATATAAATAGTATGTAGTCGAAATATGTCATAAAACATGAAGTGTTTTGAACCCCGCCAAAAATAATCCAACCCTTCGCAACAGCTAAGAACACAATTAGAGATTTAAAAAAAAGTTTTGTTCTATTTTTATACCCACCACCGACGGATGGGGGTATGTTCATTTCGTCATTCCGTTTGCAACACATCGAATTAACCATTTCCGACCATTGATCAGCGTAAACATCTAAGACGATCTAGCCATGTCCGTCTGTCTGTTGAAATCACGCTACAGTCTTTAAAAATAGAGATATTGAGCTGAAACTTTGCACAGATTCTTTTTTTGTCTTCGAACTTAACCTGTTAAAGTTCGAAGATGAGCTTTATCGGACTACATCTTAATATAGTCCCCATATAGACCGATCTTTCGATTTAAGGTCTTGCGCCCATAAAAGGCGCATTTATTATCCGATTTTGCTGAAATTTGGTATAGTGAGTTGTGTTAGGCCACTCGATATCCTTCTTCAATTTCGCCCAGACCGGTCCAGATTTGGATATAGTTGTCATATAGACCGATCTCTCGATTTAAGGTCTTGCGCCCATAAAAGGCGCATTTATTATCCGATTTTGCTGAAATTTGGTACAGTGAGTTGTGTTATGCCCTTCGATATCCTTCTTCAATTTCGCCCAAATCGGTCCAGATTTGGATATAACTGCCATATAAACCGATCCGCCGATTTAGGGTCTCTGGCCCATAATTCCACATTTATTATCCAATTTTGCTGAAATTTTGGACAGTGAGTTGTGTTAGGCCAGTCGACATTCTTCTTCAATTTGGCTCAGATCGGTCCAGATTTGGATATAGCTACCATACAGACCGATCTCTCGATTTAGGGTCTTAAGCCCATAAAAGCCATATTTATTGTCCGATGTCGCCGAAATTTCGGACAGTGAGTTATGTTAAGTCCCTCGACATACTTCTGCAATATGGTACAGATCGTTCCAGATTTGGATATAGCTGCTATATAGACCGTCTTGGCGCCATAAAAGGCGCATTTATGAAATGAAATTTGACCAAAATTTTATATAGTGACTTATGTAAGGCTTTTCGACATCCGTGTCGTATATGGTTCAGATCTGTTTTTTTTAGATATAGCTATCAAGAAGACCAATATTTTGTTATACACAATTGAACAATGACTTGTACTTATACATATTTGGTCCAAATCGGAACATATTCGGATATAATTGCTATGGGCCATAAGGTATGCATTTTCACCGAATTTTGACGAAATGTGGTTTACATATATACCCGAGGTGGCGGGTAATGCATTTTTACTTTTTTATTTTTAAAATATGTATATCAAAAATGCCAAAAATTTACTTTTGCACATTTTTACATTTGATTTGTAACTCGCATTTCCTTTGACTGGAGAATCGGCATATATCGCTATAGAAAATTGTACATTTTTTTAGCTTTCCAAATCAGTTTAAAAATTTGAAATCGGTTCAGAAATGCTTTCACAAGCAACAGAATAACAGACCAGCCTCTGCGAAAATTTCAAAAAAAAAAATTGTTAGTCAAATTTCTTGGACACTATAAAAGATATCCCGCACATTTTTTGTACTGGTTTCCAATTACTTTCCAGGAAAACAAAAATAAAAATTGGACCATAAATACTCTTTTGACAGCTCGAACAAAATTTTGTAGGGCCGAGGTGACCAACTTTGAAGGCCCACCAATGAGTGCCTGGGACTTCTAGGGCCCAGACATTTTGCATACAAATTGAATAACACCCCAGCTATAACCTTGTAATATTTCATGAAAATATCTCTATCCGTTCTAAAAAGACAGATTTATATCTACTTATTTTTTTTCCATCCCACAGTGCGTCGCAAAAAAGCGGAAGTTTATTGCGATGTGCGTTACACATGTCTCAAGGAATATAATCAGAGCGGCAAAACGTGCCTCCTGAAAGCTTTTCTGCGAACTGGTTGATAGCGCTTATGACGCCGCCAAGATGAAAAAGTTTCTTTCAAAAACCCAAATCGAAAAGGTTGATCGAAGGCTTATCATTACAGAATTTATAGTAAATGAAGCCTTCAGAGCTTCAAACCATTAAAGTCATCCTGAAATGATAGAATATTTCTGGCGTTACTACAATCTGGCGACCCCCCCCCCCCCCCCATGATTTTCATAGGGTGCCCAGGACTAGCATATACTATGAAAGCATAGCAGTTTGCATGTGTGGTATTTATACCCAAGCTCGGCAAGGCAAATTATGCGTCAACATAATGGAGAAAGTGGCACAAGATACGCCGCAGGGGGCATTTTATCGCCACTCCTATGGGTGACCACCATAACCTACTACAGAGGGTGATTTGAGCCCATTTGCTACGCAGGTGATGTTATAAAACTTCTAAGGGGTAAGAATATGAACCAGCTGTGCAGAAGGGTCGAAATGGTCTTGTAGATGGGATACGACTAGGCTAGACCTAGGGTCTCAATCTCAACGAATTTGATATCTGACAAGGTAAAATACTTGGGAGTGATCTTGGATAGGTAACTGAATTGGAAGTGTCAAATTCAGGAGCGAACCGCGAAGGCTCAACGATGTTGGGCACTATGTAGACGGGCCTTAGGCTCGAAATGGGACTTCAAACCGAGGATAAATCACTGGCTCTACAGGATAATGATTAGACCAAAACTTTCTAAAACCTCAGTAGTTTGGTAGACTGCAAACTTGGTTACCCGAACCCTTTCGGGTCGACGCAGTCCGAGTGGAACAGCGAAACGATGGGCAGGACGACGAAGATCCTATGGGGAGATCCAGATTGTGAGAAGACGAAGCTATTACTGAAAAGAAGTAAGCAGGAGGTCAGCATGGCTTTCCGTATCGTAGCAGAACACATAGCACTACGAGCTCACTTATGCAAAATCGGTCCAGCATGTATAGGTCATGTGGAAGATGATGAAACGTTGGAGCATTACCTATGTAATTGCCGGGCTTTCGCGGCTCACAGATGCCGGCACTTATGTAGGGATACAATATCAGCCATGAACCAACTTAGAGACGTGGTATGGAAAACAATTCTGTGCGCAGTTTCCATGGTACTTCTCCCGGACACCTCCCCAGGCGGTGGATTGGGGAAAGCTCATCAGATATGAGGGGTACCGCAGAAATAAAATATGCGGGGCGAACCAAAAACTTTGCACAAGCAGGGAGTGCCCCGCATGCACCAATACGTACACGATGGGTCCGTGCATTAGGCAGCGGATGAACCAGACTTTCAGAAGATTGACCATCAAGAAAGCCAAGCCTTGAGGGTCGCTGGCAGCCCCAGCAATAGATACCGATGCGATGGCCCAATCCGCCATCCATCTAAAAATCACGATTATAGAAACATCAACAAGAAATAATGGAACTCATACTCTCCGATGACGATCTATGGATTCAGAACACGCGTTATGATTGGAACATGGAACGTCAGAACTCTCCCAGAAGCATCGAGACTTTACCAAGTCCAGAACGAGATGTTAAACTACAACCCAGACATACTCGGTTTAAGTAAAGTACGATGGCTGCTTCATTTTTTCAGGCAATGAAATCCACCAAATGAATGGAGAGGCCTTTTACTGTCGCTGAAAGTAAAGCGAGCTCTTTTATCATACAACATTTTATCTGAACGCATCGTGACGGCAAGATTAAGTTTAAAATACCCCAAATAACTATTGTACAATGCTACGCGCCACCCGAACCCGATGAAGACGAAACAAAGGATCAATTCTATTTCCAACTCGACTCAGTGAAACGCTCTTTACCAAAAGGAGACATTAAACCTGTTATGGAAGACTTGAATGCCAAGGTGGCAATAACAACAATAATCTACAATCCATCATGGGAATGCAAGGACTTGGCGATACCAGGAATGACAATGGCGACAAATGGGTTGATTTCTGCGCAAGAAAGCGACTCTTTATTGGAGGCACAAAATTTCCCTCATATAAATATTCTCGAATATACATGGAAACACACGTTAACAAATCGACCACGTACTTATCAGCAAACTCTTTCTAAGTTTTCTGATATATGTAAAAACTGGACGAGGAGCCGACATCTATAGTGGCTCTTAGAGGCTACTCTACATCTACGCCCATAGAGGAAATAAAATACCGGAAACGTCTACGCAACGTTCTGCCAGGGGCAAAATCAAGTATAACAAAAACCGCAGCCAGGACTGAATATCGCGCCTCCTCCTCGATGGTCAAACTCCTAGTTCGCAGAGATAAGCGAATATATTTTAATATGCTGACAGAGTAAGCCGAAAATGCAGCTTATATTGGAAACATGCGTGGTGTTTACGAGTCAATAAAACAAATGAGCGGCAACAATATAAGGCCAACTCCGACACTCATAATCCTCCCACGCATTGATATATCCCCAGCCCCACCCACCTGCGAAGAAATTGAAGCCCTTCTGATCTCACCCAAAAACAGTAAATCAGCCGGCCCTGATAATATACCTGCTGAACTTTTGCGGTACGGAGCACACCCCATAGCTCAAGCGATCACCCCAATAATAAGCAAGGCCTGGGATACAAACGCTGTCCCCTAGAAATGGATAACATTTATCATGGTCATAATCCTAAAGAAGTGTGATCTCACCCAGGGATTACATTGCTAAACGCAATAAATAAAGTAATGGCAAGTCTTCTTCTGCAGCTTATTTCGCCTGCACTTGATAGCATTTTGAGTAAGGAACAGGCAGATTTTCGGCCAAGACGTTCTTGTGCCGACCACATTAACTAACTGAACAGTCTGCAGAACTTAATACACTCCTATCTATACCTTTTATTCATCGACTTCGAGTGTGCGTTTGACACAGTTTCGAGAAATTCAATGTGGAGCGCGCATTGAAGTCGCCTTCGCAATTTTAAATTTTATTTGACTCCGTATTAGAAGCAGCTAATGCTGAGGCACCCTATGGGATACGATGTGGCATAAACGACTACCCGGAGACATGGACTATGCGGATGAAATATGCCTCTTTGAGCATCGCTTTGAGCCCATAAAGTCGAAATTGGAACGATTGAATGAAAATGCTGCCAAAGTAGACCTGAAGATGAACATAGCAAAGACGAAATTTATGAGGATAGGAACACCAAATTTGACACCGCTCCCTATGAACGACCATGTCATTGAAGACATTGACAACTTCTCCTATCTTGGCAGCAAAATAACAAAGGCCAGAGGATTGGAAACAGACATACGCATACGTATAAACAAGGCTAGAAGCGCCTTTCTTAAACTCAACAAATTTTGGAGATGCAGGAACTTTTTACAAAATACAAAAGTCAGATTCTTCAACAGTAGTATGAAGTCTATTTTATTGTATGGCTGTGCAACTTGACACATGCGACAACACTGAAAAAAATGTGTCCTAATATAAAATATATCATTTTCGTAATCCTAAATGACAAGTAAATGCTCGTAATTTTACGATTGTAATAGTATGTTTAATCTTTACAATCTCGTCCTTGACATAAGAATGCATATCTTCAAGCTAAATTTGAGATGCGTTATATTGCAGTATATTTTATTTAAGATAAAGAAATTACCTTTAAATTGAAGGAGACAACAGACTTTGGATTAAAGTCAAAAATAGCATTTATATTAGTAAGAAATGTTTGCAAATATATTTTTAAGATAAAAAATCACTTAAGCAAAAGCCAAGTTTTTATTGTATTTTAAGATATTATTCTCATATTTCCATATTTATTAAATTAGACCTCATTAAGTGGTCTAATTTAATAAATATGGAGTGCAATCCCGATATTAATCAAAAGAGTTTTTTTTTGTGTTCAAGAATTTAAATATGGAGATAGGTTTCCATATCTTTTATATCAAAAATTTTACCTATGTATGTAGCCTATATTCGAGAAGAATTGTTAGATTCTCTTTGCCATTCAAAAAAATCTCATCCAAAAATGGAATATAACGCATGACTTGACTTGACTTGATATGAAAACCGTTAGTTGCGGAGAATGTTGCTGCTGAATTTTTCTGATTTCATGCGTATATGTATATTTCAATCTGATCTTAAAAAGTAAATCGATGGATCTGTTTATACCGGCTCTTGTATATATATTGACCCATCTGGCCGGCATATGGTTGAGTGTTGATAGATACCTCAGGTACCCATTTTCAATCATATTGCATGAAAGTAATGGCTTCTAGGAGCTTAGTAAGTTAAAAATGTAGAATGCACCAATACGCGCATAACAATAAAGTGTGATTTGTGTGACACCATACATCTGTCATACATTGACTGACGTTTAATCGTCAAATGTGGTGAAGACAAATTGGCAACATACTGTACTAGGAGAGCTTAGCAACGAAACATTTCGGAATTATATTGGGTTGCCCAAAAAGTAATTGTCGGTAATATAGTAGTAATATAGTCGGCGTTGAAAAATTTTTTCAACGGCTTGTGACTCTGTAATTGCATTCTTTCTTCTGTCAGTTATCAGCTGTTACTTTTAGCTTGCTTTAGAAAAAAGTGCGCGAAATTTTGTTTACATTTGTTTGTTTGGCGTCAATTTTAATATGGGTACCACATGTATTGAAAGAAATTCATTTAACAAACCGAATCAACGCTTGTGATATGCACCTTAAACGCAATGAATTCGATCCGGTTTTAAAACGAATCATAACTGGAGATGAAAAATGGATTATTTACAACAACGTTAGTCGAAAACGATCATGGTCCAAGCATGGTGAACCAGCTCAAACCACTTCAAAGGCTGATATCCACCAAAAGAAGGTTATGCTGTCTGTTTGGTGGGATTGGAAGGGTGTGGTATTTTTGAGCTGCTTCCAAGGAACCAAACGATTAATTCGGATGTTTACTGTCAACAATTGGGCAAATTGAATACATCCATCAAAGAGAAGCGACCAGAATTGGTCAATCGTAAAGGTGTCATATTCCACCAGGACAACGCTAGACCGCACACATCTTTCGTCACTCGCCAAAAACTGAGTGAGCTTGGCTGGGAACTTTTGATACATCCACCATATAGCCCTGACCTTGCACCATCAGACTACCATTTATTTCGATCTTTGCAGAACTCCTTAAATGGTAAAACTTTCGGCAATGGAATACTAAATTTGCCAGGAAGATGGCAAAAAGTTATCGAACAAAATGGCAATTATATATTTGATTAAAGTTCATTCTAAGTTTTATTAAAAATGCATTTATTTTCTTTTAAAAAAACCGCAATTACTTTTTAGGCAACCCAATAGTAAAAATAAATAAAATGCTAAAACTATGCCATATCAAAACGTGAAAAACTTTTAGAATAGACTTTTTTCAAAGTTTTATGACGCCTTTGCCATATTTATTTCAAATGTGACGTCATAAACTACAGCTAAATTAAATCTTTTGGGGTTTCTCTTTGATGTAAAACTGGAAGTGATTGAATAAAGACAACTAGTCTATTCGAGTATTTAAAATGAAGTGAGGTGAAATTTATTAATACTATTTTTGGTATATGACAAATGAGCATAGAAAGCTAAGGCAACTAAGTTATTCTAATATAACATGGAACAAGTATAAATATTACAGGTTCATATCAACAGTACCCCTGAACATGTAATATCCTTTTTTATATTAAAACTAATTAAATTTACATTTAAAACAAAATAAGTAAAATAGCAAAGTTACTGCAAACCAAACTCTTTTGTAAACATCAATAGTTTGTTCAAAGGAACACCCTTTGTAAGCATGTCTGCAACCATTTCATTTGTAGATACATACTGCAGTTGTATGGTGCCATCATTCAGACGTTCTCGGATGAATTTAACTCTGACGTCAATATGCTTCGTTTTGGATGAGTAGGCGTTATTGCAAGCAACATGAATAGCACTCTTATTATCACAGTGCAAAATTATAGTTCTTGTAGGTTTAACTTCAAGTTCTTTCTCCAAACGTTTCAGCCAAATAGCCTCCTGAATGGCCGCAACCATGGACATAAATTCTGCCTCAGTTGAAGACAAAGCAACAGTTTTCTGCCTTTTAGTAGCCCATGACACAGCGCCATTTTGAAAAGTGAAAAAATATCCAGTAGTTGAACGTCTTTCATCAACGTCACTGGCCCAATCAGCGTCGCAATATCCAGTTATTTCTTGACCACGTTTTGTATAAACAATACCTCTGCCCAATGTAACGCTTAATTTTTTTACATGCTTCCCAATGCCCTTTTCCAGGATTGTCACAATATCTGCTTAAAACGTTGACAATATAGCAAATATCAGGTCGAGTCACATTAGCAGCATATAGCAAACAGCCGATAACTTCCATGTACGGAACATTTGACATGTATTCTTCGTCCTCCTTTGTTTTAGGACAAAACTCCTTGGAAATTTTTGTATTGCAATCTACCGGAGTTTTTGTGGGGTTACAATTGAACATTTGAAAACGCTTAAGTACATTTTGAACATACTGGGACTGATCAATTTTAATTGAATCTTTCGTTTGAGAAATTCGAATTCCCAAAATTGATGATGCTTCACCCAAATCTTTCATTTCGAAGTTCTTTTTCAATGACGATTTAATATGTGCAATATTACTACTTTTATTTGACATTATTAAAACATCGTCTATGTAAATTGCAACATACGTTCTATTATCATTTTCAATTTTGTAGTAAATACACTGATCAGTATCGCATCGAGTGAGACTCATCTTCAACAAAACTTTGTTAATCGTTCTGCTCCATACACGGCTAGCTTGTTTTAGCCCATATATGGATTTTTGTAGTTTGCAATATCTTCCAGTTCCATCATTCATACCTTCGGGCTGGTCCATGTAGATTTCTTCCTTAAGTGTTCCGTTCAAAAATGCTGTAACCGCATCCATTTTATGTATTTTCAAATTATGCTTGGTAGCTAATCCAATTAAAAACCTTATGGATTCATATCTTACCACAGGATCAAAAATTTCGTTGTAGTCTACTCCTTTTTCTTGGCTATAACCTTTTGCCACCAAGCTTGCTTTTCTTCGCAATACCTTGTTATTTGCACCAATTTTCGTTTTAAAAACCCACTTTGCAGGAATTGCTTTCTTGTCAGATGGTAAATCCGTTAAAATCCAAGTTTTATTTGCAATCAAAGTATCGTATTCTTCTTTCATAGCTTGCTTCCATTCCTCAGAATAAGGAGAAAAAATTGCTTCAGATAAATTTGTTGGGTCATTAGACACGAACTCCAAAGCACTAAATACAAATGAACGTTTAGGCCTATTTGCTATCCTCTCAGAACGTCCAATTTGAATATTTTCAGTTACTGCTTCGGAAAGTTCCAACGATGGGATTTCAGAATGTTCGTCATTGTGTCCTGTTTCCAGCATTATGCTATCAAAGAAATCTTCTTCACTGCTTGTTGAATTATTTTCAGCATTTGGTGGTAAATCCAATATATCATTTTCTGATTCTCCAGCAATTGGCAAATCTTCTGAAGTACTTTCTATTTCTGGTTCTCTCGCCATTGGCAATTCTACTGACGTACTTTCCCCTGAATTGACACCTTCAGAATTAATCTCTTTTTACACTTCTGGAAAATACAAATTTTGATTTTTATTTAGAGTTTCACCAAGAAATTCGTTTTCGAAAAAAAAACACATTTCTGCTGGTAATGATTTCTTTTCTTACTGGATCAAACAGTCGATACGCCTTTGACTCTGAACTGTACCCAACTAATATACTTTCAATGGACTTTTTCGACAATTTCGACCGCTTCTGTTTTGGTACGTGAACCATAGCTTTGCAACCAAATACTCTTAAATGTTTTAATGTAGGATTTTTATTTGCCCAAGTTCCTCTGGAGTACGGGAATTTCCCCTGCATGGAACTCGGTTTATGAGATATACAGAAGTCACAGCAGCTTCTGCCCAAAATTTTTCACTTAAACTGCTGTCGAATAACATACAACGCATCCTTTCTACCACAGTCCTATTCATTCTTTCTGCCACCCCATTTTGTTCAGGTGTGTATGGACAGGTTTTCTGGTGTTTTATTCCATGGTTCTTCAGAAAATCGGATAATCTGTTGTTTACATATTCTGTTCGTTGTCACTTGAACATTCATTTTCCACAGATTTCTTAAATTCCATAAATCTTTCAAAAACCTCTGATTTTCGTTTAATTGGGTAAACAAAAACTTTTCTGGAAAAATCATCCACAAATGTTAATAAATAACAGTTTCCCGAGAAAGATTTTTCTCTAAATGGACCAAGTAAATCAGAGTGCACCACTTCCAGTAACTCCGTAGCTCTTTCACCAGTATCTTTAAAAGAATTTCGTTTTTGTTTTCCCTCAATGCACGATACACATTGATATTTGGAGCTAATTTCACAATTTATACCAAAACAAGCCGATTTAACACTTCGGAGATTTTCATTGCAAATGAGACCTAGTCGCCGATGCCATTAATTTGAACTTTCATTAGCAATGAGAGCTTTTTCGTCGGAGGCAAACACATTACAGATCAGGCGATACAAACCATTGCACATAAATGCTTTCCCAATCAAATCACCTTTCTTGCTAAAAATCTGGCAAATATTTTTCTCAAAAACAACCTTATTGCCATTCTGAGTTAACTGACAAACTGACATTAAATTTGCACAAAGGTTTGGAACATACTCAAAATTTTTAACAACTGCTTTACGTTCATTTTTTCCCAATTTTAGAGACATTTGGACATCTCCTGAAGACAAATGTTTCAGTTTGTTATTGTTAGCGACAACTATTTCCTTGTTACGGACTTCAGTTTTATTATGCAACAGCTCATCATTATTGGTCATATGGGATGTCGCACCGGAGTCAATATACCACTCGTTCGATTTTTTATTTCAGTTAACAGGACAGCAAACAAAACGTCACCATTATTTTTCGTTGCTTTTTTCGTATTATTTTTGTTTTTCTTTGGGCAATTTTTACTGAAGTAGGCGATTTCATTACAAGAATGACACTTAAATTTCCCATTTTTTTTTAAATTTCTTTTTAGACACCCTTTCTTTTTTACCATTGTTAAATTTCGCATCTTGCAACAATAGGTCCTTCACAGAATCAACAGTCAACTGCGCCTTTGAATTCTCAACTGCCATCACCAATGATTGGAATTCTTCCGGCAGCCCAGCCAACATTAGTGAAGCCGTCACCTCGTCATTGATGTTCAGACCTGCATTGTTTACCTTAATTGACGTTAAAATCATTGCACTAACGTATTCTTGCATTGAAGAAAAATCGCCAAGCTTAAGTTGCACCAACTGTTTCAACACTTCAACTTTCCGGGTTAATCCTGTGGCCTCATAAGCACGCACTTGCGAATCCCAAGCCTCTTTAGCCGTTTTAGCTTTTGCAATGTGAGCAAAATTGGAGGGTTCGATCATTAGCGTTATCTCCGCTAAAGCAAGTTTATTCGCTTCATTATCGTTGTGCCCAGTTACGCCTTTTTCCACATCTTTCCAGCATTTCTTTATTACCAAACATGACTTCGCATGTCTTCTCCAAACATCGAAATTTTCACGTCCACATAGCCTTTCGAATGGATAATTTTAAAGCTGAAGCCATCACGTTTGAAAAATGCACCTTATATTATTGCTGTATTTCCCGAGACAATTCTACCAAAAACAGTACAAAAGGCCCATAACCTGATGTAAAAGTGGAAGTGATAGAATAAAGACAACTAGTCTATTCGAGTATTTAAAATGAAGTGAGGAAAAATTTATTAATACTATTTTTGGTATATGACAAATGAGCATAGAAAGCTAAGGCAACTAAGTTATTCTAATATAACATGGAACAAGTATAAATATTACAGGTTCATTTCAACACTTTTATCCCACCAATAATTATTTGGATTTTTTTTATCACTTCGTTCAAATGGTTTCTATCGCATAACAAACCAAAATTGGTATTTGCAGGCCTTGGATAGGGAAGCATGCCCGCTAATGACGTCCGCGTTATGATGTCCTAGGCGAACATTATAACATGCATGGGCTTCAACAAGAAAAATTTTCAGCTGCGGTAATGTTCTCTTTAATGCTGACGACATTCGTGAGATCAGTCATGTTAAACTTCTGTACATTTTGGTTTCGCTCAGCGGCACACTATGCGGACTCAGCTACAAACACGAGGTCGCTTATCATTGAGTTAGAGACTGGAATCGGATAGCATTCTCTAAAATAAGAGAAATCTCTTGAACTCTAATGAGATGTTTATATTAAGAATTGCAATTTACAAGTACATGTCAATGAATTCCGTCATATACAAGTTTAAGCTTTATGATATAAACCTCATTGTTATTGCCGAGTCCGGATGTCTTATTGCAGACCGACTGCACTTTAGTAGAGAAGTTTTCACGGCTTATTACATATGGTAAATACCTCATAAGAGTCCCCAGTTGGTGGGCATAACAACCGATAAAAAATTGTTTGTGAATTTCTCGCCGGGATTTAAACCCATGCGGTCATGTTTACACCTGAGCTACGGTGGCCCCAATATTTAATCAAATAAGTAAGTAAAAAATAACTAAACAAATATAAACGCATTCATGAATTCTATAAAAATAAAATATATGCACCGGAATCTTGGAATAATGATGTTGATGGAGCTTCAAACCATATATGTCATCCGGACCTGATTGAATATTTCCGACGTTACTACAAAAAGAGGCAGTTTTTATGGTGTCTTATCAGGTCTGTATTTTCACAGCGTGCCGAAATCCTGGCAGGAGGCAAGCCCGACAAGGCAAGTTATACGACACCAAAGGCCTACAGACCCATAAGCCTTACGTCCTTCCTACTCAAAACCATGGAAAGTATTGTGGACACCATGATAAAGATTGGGACACCACGCGAACTGCTCAAATACATACAGCATGGCCGGATGGTCGGTGGATACTGCCCTACACGCGGCTGTGCATAAAATAGAAGAATTCTTTGATGCCAAATATACCACCGATAGAGTGTATGTATCAATTCATTGACATCGAAGGGGCTTTTAACAACGTTCGGACCGACACACTGATCCAATCCTTAAACCTGTACCGGGTGGACCCGGTCCTTAGAGACTGGATAAACCATATGCTAAGGAACAGGTGGATTAATTGTGTGTCCCATGGCATAAACATAAGGAAGAAAGTTATCGCCACTCCTATGGGTGGCCACCATAAATGACATATTACGGAAGCTGACTGAAGAGGGACTCGAGCCCGTCTGCTATGCAAACGATGTTATAGTAGTTCTAAGGGGTAAGGATCCGAACCAGCTTTGCAGAAGGGCCGAGAAGGTCTTGCGTATGGCATATGACTGGACTAGACCCAGAGGTCTTAATGTTAACCCAAGAAAGGCTGAAATATGCCTGTCCACGAGGAAGATGAAGGTGGGCCAATTTAACGCACCACGTTTCCTCAATAAGACAATTTTGATATTTGACAAGGTCTAATACTTAAGTGTGATCTTGGACAGGAAACTGAATTGGAAGTGTCACATTCAGGAGCGTACTGAGAAGGAGCGTTGCGAGAAAGTACAACATAAGGACAATACAACAGGTTCAGAGAACATGTTGTCTTGGCATAGGCGGAGCGATGACGACAACGCCCACTAGGGCACTGGAGTCTATTCTTTATATCCGACCCATTGACATACAGATTAAGTGTGAGGCAGCCACGGCGGCTATGAGACTTAAGGCGATGGGAGAATGGGTTGAGGATGGGAGCAGCTCATACCATCGTGGTATAATCGAGGCGACGATAGGACACCTGGAAGGAAGGGAAGAGGTTTCCGATCGGATACCTGAGATGAACCTTGAGGTCAAGCGCGAGGCACTGCTGACAGCGGCACTGTCTTGGATTGACGAAACCTTAGTATTGCCATCAGGAAAATCAAGTTAGACGGATAGATCAAAGCTAGAACCCAGGGCATTACAAACAACCATAAAAAATTATGTTTGTGTAATTTCTCGATGCCCAACTGTATTTAAATATAAATGGATGTTATTTCTTTCTCTTATTCATAAAGCGTTTTATCGGGAAACATAAAACTTTTTTCAGGCTTCAAAACCAAGAAAACGGAATTTTGTAACGTTCCATTCTAGTAATAATTTAACACTAGAAAAACCAAATCAGTCAAAATGACTGGTAGGAATAATTTTATATTTAATAAATTTTTTATTTTTTGCATTTTGTAGGTATTAATAAAAATGTCAAATTTACATATAAAACATTTTTTGCCTTCACATCAAATTAGGCATTTTGACCAGCTAGGCAAAATATGTGCAAAAAAAAAAATATTCTAAGTGACAAAATTCAACTCGGTAATAACAATGAATTTAGAAAATCATAAAAAAGGTTGAACGGGATTAGGGTAATAAAAATATTAACTTATCCTTGACATATACATCAAGAAGTATATGTAAATAAATAGATATATAAAGAAATATATAAAAACGATTGGAAAGTGAATTGCAAGTATATTACACTCTTAATGTGACTAAAGAATATATTGCTATTTTTAATATTTTTTTTTTTTTAAGTGACAAAGAGAAACTATATACAACTGTCTAATAAAATAAAACAAAATTAATTTATTCATCTAAGCAGAAAAAAGGCATTTTATATGTTGAGGTTAACTAATATTAACTAGAAATCGCAGCAGCCTTTTTTTCAAACAGAGTGGTTTTCTATTAAGAATATGGAGATCTTTTCTTTAAAAAATAAAAAGTCGTTTTATTAAGTTGCAGCAAACCTTAATTCATTCACATTGATTAGAGGGACTAACATCGTTGATTCTTTGGGCTTCAAATGCAAAAAACCTTGATTTTAGTCATCATTTCTTTATGTTAAGGATTCATGATTTTTTTATTTTAAAACTACCATAAACAAGAAATAATCCCTCTAATTGTCAATGCCAGTGCATGTTTTCTCGGTTGGGCATCGCCGTTTTTGAGTAATTTCAAAAATAATAAATTTTGAACATACAAAGAATATTAAAACGAGAACTAAACTAGGAGATCGATTTATATGGGAGTATCAGGCAATAGACCGGTTCAGACCATAATAAACATAGATGTTGATGGTCATGAGAGGATCCGTCGTACAAAATTTCAGGCAATTCGGATAACAATTGCGCCCTCTAGAGGCTCAAGAAGTCAAGACCCAAGATCGGGTTATATGGCAGCTATATCAGGTTATGAACCGATTTGAAAATAATTTAGCACAGTTGTTGGATATCACAACAAAACACGTCGTGCAAAATTTCATTCCAATCGGATATGAAGTGTGCCCTTTAGAGACTCAAGACCCACGATCGGTTTATATGGCAGCTATGTCAAAACATGGACCGATATAGCACATTTACAAACCCAACCTACCTACACTAATAAGAAGTGTTTATGCAAAATTTCAAGCGGCTAGCTTTACTCCATCGAAAGTTCGCGTGCTTTCGATAGATAGACGGACGGGCGGACAGACGGACGGACATAAAATATCACGACGATCAAGAATATATATACTTTATGGGATCTCAGACGAATATTTCGAGTAGTAACAAACAGAATGACGAAATTAGTACACCCCCATCCTATGGTGGAGGGTATAAAAAATCAAACAAACTAACAATCGGCGAAGCATACAAAGCAAAACATAAACACTAGAAACAACAATAATGGATGCTCAAACGATTTACGAGAAAGCGGCGAAGCATACACGCCAAAAAAAGTCCTAAGCAGCAAGATACTCTCTTTTAGCAGCACCTTAACAAACAAGAGAAATTGTTGAAAAGTATAGATGTTCAACAAAAACACCGCGAATTTTTTCTATTCTGGGAGGAGTGAGAAAGTCACTTCCAAATGTTTGGAGGGCGTATACATATAAAGGGTGATTTTTTTGAGGTTAGGATTTTCATGCTTTAGTATTTGACAGATCACGTGGGATTTCAGACATGGTGTCAAAGAGAAAGATGCTCAGTATGCTTTGACATTTCATCATGAATAGACTTACTAACGAGCAACGCTTGCAAATCATTGAATTTTATTACCAAAATCAGTGTTCGGTTCGAAATGTGTTCATTCACCGTAACGTTGCGTCCAACAGCATCTTTGAAAAAATACGGTTCAATGATTTCACCAGCGTACAAACCACACCAAACAGTGCATTTTTCGGGATGCATGGGCAGTTCTTGAACGGCTTCTGGTTGCTCTTCACTCCAAATGCGGCAATTTTGCTTATTTACGTAGCCATTCAACCAGAAATGAGCCTCATCGCTGAACGGTGAATGAACACATTTCGAACCGAACACTGATTTTGGTAATAAAATTCAATGATTTGCAAGCGTTGCTCGTTAGTAAGTCTATTCATGATGAAATGTCAAAGCATACTGAGCATCTTTCTCTTTGACACCATGTCTGAAATCCCACGTGATCTGTCAAATTCTAATGCATGAAAATCCTAACCTCAAAAAAAATCACCCTTTATATGTATACGCCCTCCAAACATTTGGAAGTGACTTTCTCACTCCTCCCAGAATAGTCACTTTTTAGGTCCTTTCGTATGATAGTTTGTAGAGATTTCATGATTTAAAACAACAAAATACATTACTGTCGGAATTCTATCATTTATGTTTCGCTAATTAGTTTCTCATAATCAACTGTTTTTGCTACAAATTTAAAAATAGATTTTTTGTTGTTGTTTTAAACGCTAACTCAAAAAACACCAAACAAGAGAATGTATGTTAACTTAGCCTTCTGTAATGAAGAAAGGCCGATAGCACAGAGGGATAGCATGCGCCTCACAATCGTAAGGTTGGCTGTTCAAATCCCAGTCAGGGAAAATCATTGCAAATAAAATCTTCGATTATTAATCTTGATTTGGAAAAGAAATAAATTAGAAAGAGAAATAAAAATAAGTGACTCTAAAAGGTTAAAAAAACGTTAGGCAAATAAAAATTTATTTTTATTAATGACGTTGACAATCGAATTTTACACTTTTTTTAGTCCCTATTTAGTCACCCATGGGTATATATCGCCAAGTGGCACGTTTTCTCCCGTACCGAGACACTAATTAGAGTAAAAAATGATATCGCCTGAGATTGTTTTCAACTTCCTTGAGTGCACATTTAGTGACTCGCACGATAGAAAATGTTTGGAGGGAGTTAACCATTTTGTACTTTTGTACATTTTATGTTGACACAGTCTTAAGCCAAAGTACAAATGCACATTTTAAAATATACATACATAATCAATCATGAGTAATCTTGGTCAAAATATCGTTAGTTCCACAGTTAACAGTCTTATAATGATAAGAAATTATTTCTCAAACTCACGCGGGACTGAAAAAATTATTCAATTTACATATTTAAAAAAAAAGTTTATATATTTAAAAATTCTAACATTGATGTAATTTGTGTTTCCGAAACGTGGTTTAGGACGGACTTGTCCAGTGCGCTTGTTCGGCTTGATACCAACAATCTGCACCGAGCTGACAGACAAAGACATGCAGGTGGTGTTGCTATTTATGTAAGAAAGCGTATGCATAAATTTAAAGCGCAATGCAATAATTTTTTTTATCATTGTTAGAAGAGGTCACAGTATTCTACTCGAGACGGTCTATCGCCCAAATAGGCACGATAATATTAACTCACTTAAAGAAGAATTAAGACCCCTTTCTTTACCTTTTAATGAAGTGGTGAATTTAACTCAAACCTTTTAACTGAAAGGAGAGGAGGATCAGTGAGTTTGCTATAAGTTTGTACTCTGTTAATAAAGATGCACATTATGGTAGTACATGTAATATACTACTCGATTTATTCCTTGTATCGATTCCTGAGATATATATGCGTTATGATCAGTTGACGTACTCCTTATTTTCAAAGCATGGTATTTTTTTCTGTCCTACGATTTCTCAATACAACATTCTCCGTAAATGCTCACGTATCTGACTATAATGATTTTTCATGTAGTGACATTTATCTCTTGAATGACATTCATGAGAAAACTAGACTTTTTGAATTTAATTTAGCGGCTCTGTATGAGAAACACATTCCTTTCTTAATGAGAGTGGTTAAATCACGTGGACAACATTGGTTCAACAATGCTTTAAATGACTTGATAGCCAGGCGGGACGAGGCATACAAGAGGTGGAAACGCTTTAAAATTTTTAGGCTACATGATGATTTTAGATGTCTAAGGAGAGAAGTCGTGAGAACAGTCAGAGTGGCGAAAACCCAATATTTTTCTAAAAGATTTAATAGGGCACTTTACGGTCGAAGAAAATGGCAGGAAGTAAAGCATATTCGCATTGGAAGGACAGAGGATGCTACCCATTGCGATCTGGATCCGGAGGAGCTAAATTCTCATTTTGCTAATAGTTGTGATACAACTTTCAATTTTACATGTGTTTCTCATTAAGACACACTTCAGTCAATTCAGGGCTTTAAGTCGAATGCCACAGGCTTGGACGATGTCGATCCACGATTTTTGAAACTGCTATTACCGTTTTACTACCATTTATAACACACGTATTTAACTGTGCATTAACAACATCCTCTTTTCGTACTAGTTGGAAAATGCAAAAATAATCCCGATACCTAAATCTAAGGGAGAATATAGACCGATATCAATTCTTCCATTTTTGACAAAGTCTTTGGAAAGTATAACGTCATGATCTTCTGACTGACAAACAATCTTGTTTTCGCTCAGGTCGTAGCTGCACCACGGTTTTGGTTGATATTGTTGAGGAACCGATACAGAACATTGATGACAACAAATGATTTTCTTTGGTATATCTAGACCATTCGAAGGCTTTTGATACGGTGTGTCACGAAATTTTGTGGAAAAAAATCAGGCATATGTATGGCTTTGATGACACAGCTTGTAATATGATGTCTTCTTATTTGAATGGGAGAGAACACGTAGTACTTTCCAAGGAGACTTATTCACAACCGATTAGTCTATCAATAGGAGTACCGCAGGGGTGTTTCAGGTCCATTGCTCTTCTCCTTATGCATTAATGAGATAGTCGGGGTACCTAGTGGATGTGATATTCATATATATGCTGATGATGTTCAACTATGCTTCTCATGCAATATTTCCAATACCTTTCCTTGTAATGAAAACATCAACCTGAATATGACGAGAATAAGCAAATGGGCTTAGGTCCATGGCCTTCATTTAAACCCCAATGAAAGCAAGTGTTTGGCTATATCCAGGAACAAACACGATAGCAATAGTCTCTCATCAGTGAGGATAAATGAATGTAATATTGAGTACAAACCATTTGCGCTAAATTTAGGGGTCATTTTGGAAAATAATCTGTCGTGGAATAGACATATTGACTACACAATTGGTATAGTGTACGGAATGCTCCGAGCCCTATGGTCCATTCAGTCTTTTATAGAAGTATGATTGCTAAGGCTTACTTGTTGTCAAGGCATCTATACTGTTGCGAGATTTATTCTAATTATGAGTCTGAATATATGAGGAAATTACGAATTACCACAAATAACGTTGCTAAATTTGTATACGGAGTGAATCGATTTCATAGTAACTGTATGGTATGCCTGTTAATAGACTGCTAGACTTCCGATGCTTACTCTTTCTACACAAAATAATGTATCTTTCCCAGCCAAAATACCTTTTTGACAAACTACCTTTCTCCCCGTCATCGCGATCGAAATGTATTAAACCATTCAGAAACAGATGTTTAGTTTCAGATAGACAACTCTTTATACATGCAGTTCGATTGTGGAATAATCTACCATCTAATATTCGTACTATATGAATCGCAAATCCATCGTATAAATACTTCGAATAAATTAAAATTATTGCAATAAAATGAAATATGATAAATAGCAAACTGTTCAGTGATGAATAGCAAACTGTTCTCTCATTTGGAATACGGTTTGGCCAGAATGTAATTATATAATTATTTTGTGTAGAAGGAGTAAGCATCGGAAGCCTAGCAGTCTATTAACAGGCATACCATACAGTTGCTTTGAAATCGATTCATTCCGTATATATATATATATATATATATATATATATATATATATATATATATATGGAAACAAGTAAGGATTTAGTAAGTAGCACGTAATTCCTAACTCAGCCGATTTCTGGCTTTAGTGAATGTCAACAGTGGCCTGGGTTGGATTAACATCCGTAATCATCGTATAATTTATCTTGGAATAAAGTTGGATGCTTTTTGAGATAAAATGAGAGAAATGAATTTTACTTTATGTTCTAAACTGGTCCATAACCTGATAAAGCTCCAACATAAATCGATTTTCCGATTTTATATCTTGAGCTCCTTTAGGACACAATTCTTTTCTGATTTGGCTGAAATTGGCACAATGACTTCTACTATGGTCTTCAACAACAAACCAAGTATGGCCCGAATCGGTACATGACCTAATATAGCTGCAATAGCATAGCAATTCTTATACATTATCCTTTGTTTGCCCAAAAGGAGACACCGTGCTAAGAACTTGACAAATGCGATCCATAGTGGAGGATATATAAGAATGAGCACAGCCGAAGTTTGCATGCTTTTACATGTTCTTATATTAATTGTTTATATAAAAAAATGTCATTTCAATTTTGTTTTTGGAGAAATTTTCATTACAATTTTGTATCCTGAGAAGATTTCATTGTTCCGGAAAATCGCAAAAATTTTTGATAATAAATGCAAACATTTCTTTAAAATTATGAAATGTTTTTTACAAACAAGGACTGCGTCCTAGCGTAGTGTGGGTGTAAACCAAGTACACGGCGTTTTAAACTAAAAAAATCCTTAACACAAAGAAGTGAAGACTAAAATTAAGGTTTTTGCATTTGAAAACCAAGGATATACAGACTTGAATTTACGATGTTAGTCCCTTAATTCAATAAAAAAATTTAAATGGATTAGTACATTGTATTTTAATGGAAAAGAAATCCATATCCTTAAAAGAAAACCACTCGCTTGGAAAATATGGCTGCTGCGATTCTAGGTAAAGTTACTTAACCTTAACATTTAAAATGCCTTTTTTTGCTTTGATGAATGAGCTAATTTTATTTTATTAAACAGTTGTGCATAATTTAAAGAAAAATTTATAAACAGCAACATACATATATATTCTAAAGTCGAACTAAGAGAACAATGTTGTACTTGCAATTCACTTCACAATCGTAATAACATACTTATGTATTTATTTACATAAATATCGTGCTGTATATATTTAGGATGAGTTAATATCTTAATTATTCTTATCCCTTCAAGCTTTTGTTTGAATCCATAATCCATTTGTTATTTCCGAGTTGATTTTGTTACTAAGAATAGCTAGAATGAAAAAAAACCTAACTTAACGCTAGGAAGAGCAACTTTTTTTGCACATATTTTGCCTAGATGATCAAAATGCCTAATTTGATAAGAACGCGAAAAACTTATATTTAAATTTGATGTTTCTTGAAAACTTACAAAATAAAAAAATATGAAATAAAAAATACATATAATATAAAAAAAATTTAATTATTACAATAGATTCGAACTTTACGAAACTCCGTTCTCTTGGTGGTGAAAGTCTGAAAAAACATTAATTAACGCGTTATGAATAATAGAAATAACATCCAATTACATTTATTTACAGTTGAACATCGATAATCCGAATAGTTTGGGCTGGAGCCTTTACCGGATAATTAAGGTAAAATGTTTTACTCGTTTTAACAGCACGTATCATACCCAATTTTTTGTTTCATTTATTTTGTGAACATTTTTTATTGCACGTTGTTTTATTTGGAAGTAATTTCTATATTTTTTTAATTCAGATTTATGATTATACCTATAAAACACTACTGTAATTTATAAGACAATTTTTGTGCGGGCATAAATTAAATAAAATAAAAAATGTTGCAATGCCTATTTTTAACCATTAAGCTGAGTATTCTGTTCAGCTTTTCGAGCGGAATGCTGTCACACTCCATATAAAAAAAAACGTCGGCGAAACGCTAAAAAGTACAATAATACTCTGCTTTTAGTGAGGAAAGTGGCAAAAAAAACTATTGTTATGGCAACACTAGAAACTATTGCCGGCATCATTTTTGTTTGTTTTATTGTTTGCAGTGGTTCTTTTTCCTTTATTTATTTTAGAAAATGTACATAAAATAGAGAAAACAATAAGTGCAGATAAGAAAACGTGTTTTCATATGGAAACAGACACACTTGACTGCTGTAAAAATTTCAGCGGCTATTCCGAAAGCAGAATAGAATACCAATTCTTACTTACGAAATTACTTGACATAATGTCTTTTGTGTTTTTTCTTCTCTACCTGAAATATGTATTTTTCTTCAATGTAATGTTTTGCAATACCGGACAGTCGATATATTCGCGGTTAATTAATTGAAAACAAGTATTTTATTTTCGTTATTAATTTCAGGTCATTCATTCAAAGATAATCGATATTACACTTTCACGGTAGACCTTCAAAAAGAACTGTTGATTTGATCTACCCCAAAAGGAAATTGTTTCACCATACAGAAATTTGTATAGACTTTTTAATGTTTTAAACCTTTTCGATTAATATGTAGTATATGTTACTGTTAAAAGTTAATAACGATTATATAAGATTAATTATTTTTTTATTTATCATTTGTATTCACACTTGTATGTACTACGTCCGTTAACTTCCGTTGCCAAAACTGAAAAAGTTTGTTTAGAGTTGCAGCATAACTTTTTTCTCGTAAGAGGTAGTTCGTCCTTCAACATGTAATTCTTGAGAATCCGCCCCATCCAGAATGAGCATAAACCTAAGCCAGTAATCGGCTTCCGTGCGCTCTAAATAAAAAAAAATAACCTCGAAAAAGAAAATCTAAGTTAGGAATTCCGCGCTACTTACAAAATCCTTAATTGTTTTCCATGCCACTCCCCTCAGATGGTTCATGTCTGGTATAGAGTCCCCACCTAAGTGCCGGTATCTGTTAGACGCGAAAGCCGGGCAATGACAAAGGAAACGTCCAACGTCCCATCATCTTCCCCGCATGCCCTACACATGCTATCACTTGATGCACCGATAAGTGAGCTCGTAGTCCTATGTGTCCCTGTATAATACTAATAGTTATACTGACCTCCTTCTAACTTTCTTTCAGTAATAGCCTCGTCTTCCCACGATCTGGGTTAGGTTTTTCGCCGTACTACCGACTGTTTCGCCGTTCCCCAGGGTTGCATGCGCATTCGTCACCCACTTAACTTAAACTCGGACTGCGTCGACCCGAAAGGCTTCGGGTTAACCAAATTTATTGCAGGCAGTCCTCTGGCCTTCACCGCCAAATCGACTGTCCTTGCATTCCCCCTTACTCCGTTATGGCCCGGCACCCAAACAATGCAGTGCCATTCTCAGAGAAGGCGTTTATCTCCTCACACTGCAAGACTGTGTGTGACCGTACCGTCCTGGTTGTTATTGCCCTCATGGCAATTTTACTGTCCGTAAAGATATTCACACTCGACGTCCTCGCATTAGCAACACACTACCTCACGCATTCCGTGATCGCCCGGATCTCCGCCTCAGTTCCTGGGTTCTCATTGAAAACCCCCAGGCCCACTCTGTCCTCTAGCTTTGATCCATCCGTGTAGGATGATCTTCAAAATGGCAATACCAAAATGGTAATACCATCAATCCAAGGCTGTTCCGCTGGCAGCAATGCCTCGCACTCGATCTCAAGGTTCATCTCAGGTATCCGATCGGAAACCTCTATCCTTTCTTCCACGTTTCCTATCGTCGCCTCGATTATACCGCGGTGTTATGAGCTGATCGTAAACTCAATCTATTCTCTCATCCCCTTAAGTCTCATAACCGCAGTGGCTGCATCACACTTAATCTGTATGTCAATGGGTCGATATCAAGAATAGTCTCCAATGCCCTAGTGGGCGCTCATGCACGACCCTTTCGGCTTTTCTGCATAGCTAGTTCGGATCCTTACCTCAGAAGTATTATAACAACGTCTGCGTAGCAGACGATCTCAAATCCTCCTCAGTAAGCATCCTGAATAGGTTATTTATAGTAGTCACCCATAGATAAAATGCTCCCAGCGGCGTGCCTTGTGCCACTTTCTCCCTTATATTTATGTCATGGGACACACAATTTATACACCTGTTTCTTACCATAAGTTTTATCCAGTTTCTAAGGACCGGGTATACCCGGTGTCCACAATAAGTTCCATGGTTTTTATTAGAAAGGACGTAATGCTTATAGGTCTGTAGGCATTTGTAGTCGCATAACTTGCCTTGCCGGGCTTGGATATAAATACCACCCTTGCCTCCCGCCAGGCTTTCGGAGTATATGCAAGTCCCAGGCACTCTGTACGATCTGACACTGCACGGAAGCTGGACATTGAAAAGCTGCAAATACAACAAATGGCAGCTGCATATTCCATTCGACTGACCCAACTGACTGATGAAAGCACTCCTTGTTCCAGATGAAGGATATGTATCGGGAGAAAAGGAGAGAGGAGAAAAGGGAATGGAAAGACGTGAGTGTGAGCGAATTGAGATGTACAGGAGTCAGAATGAAGTCCGAAAATTCCACCAAAGAATTAAACATCAAACCGATGGTTTTGGTACAGGCACATCCTCCTGCAGAGACAAAGAAGGAAATCTGGTAACTGACACAGATAACATGCTGAGAATATGGAAAGAACGTTTTACCTAACTGCTAGTGTCCGACGTTGGCCGCAAAACTAATCAATGATAATGTAATGGAATGTTTACCTCCTAGTCAGACCCGTAGCAGTGACCCGACTAATGAACATTGAAGCGGCAGGAGCCGACGGGTTACCCGCTGAACTATTTAAGACCAGAGGCGACATGCTGATAAGGCGTATGCATCAGCTTATCTGCGCAATCTCTGTAGAAGAACGCATATCCGATGATTGGAACTTCATCATACTGTGTCCCGTACACAAGAAAGGAGACAAGACGGAATGTGCCAACTACAGAGGAAAAAGTCTCCACTCCATCGCATACAAGATACTCTCGGGCGTACTGTGTAAAATATTAAAACCTAAAGTCAGTGAGATAATTGGGCCCTATCAATGCGTCTTTAGACCTGGTAAATCCACCCTGGACCAGATATTCACACTGCGCCAAATCCTGAAAAAGACCCGAGAAGGACAAATCAACACCTACCATCTCTTTGTTGAATACAAAGCCGCTTTTGATACTCCTTTACGTTCAAAGATATTTCAAGACTTGTCTGAGTTTCGTATCCCTGCAAAATTAATAAGACTCTGCAGGATGACAATGACTGATACGCGTTCCTCAGTAAGAATAGGAAAGAATCTCTCCGAACTATTTAGTACCAAACGAGGTTTCAGGCAAGGTGACAGCCTATCGTGTGATCTCTTTAATATCCTGCTGGAGAAGATTATACGAGATCCAGATGTGAATAGATATAGCACACTAATAACAAGAGAACACATGTCATAGCCAATTAAAGTTAAGGCACGTTGTTTAGATATTGGACAGGTGGGGCGACAGATAGTCTGCCTTTTTCTGTTGTAACGCTGGAAATATTCCATCAGGTCAGGGTGACTTAAATGATTTGAAACTCTTCAGGGTTCCCTTCACCATAAACTCCGTAATTATAAACCTTCGATCAACATCACTATTACAAGATTCCGGTGTCTCCGTGAGTCTCGGCGTATCCTGTTGATAGTGCGTTTTCATCAAAACCTCAACATGTCCTCCCTTGGCTCTGCTCTCACTCCCATGTCGTCTACCTAAGTTTCAGTTTGGACTTGGGTTTTTGAGAGAAATTTTTTTATATTGGCGGCGTAATTAGCGCTATCGACCTGTTCGAAGAAAGGCTTCCAGGACCCATGTTTTGTCGCTCTGGTAAACTTATTGTATTCCTTGAGCCGTGTGTAATACACATCCTAATATACTTCTGTTAAAAAGAGGACAGGACAACTATCTTCGAAAGACCCCACTAGTGCAGTCGTAATCCTGTTAACATTTTCTTCAATGTCTTCTATGCTTGGACAATCTAAATAATCTTGCCCAAGTCTTCTTCTAAGTAGTTTTCCGAATTTTGTCCAGTTCGCTTTCAACTTATTCCGGAAGCTCATCGGATTCGGCGCTGGCCGTGCTATTCTAAACCTCATCTAGCGATGGTCTGAGAAGGAATACTCCATGGAGACCCTCCAATCCTGAACCTCATATATTAGATTTTCCGAACAATTCGTCACATCTTAAACCTTCACCCTTGTCTTATTAACAAAGGTAGCGGTGTTACTAATATAAGGCGTTATTAGGTCGTTAGTATTTAAGAATTCTACCAGGGCTTACCCCCGCTTTTTAATGTTGGTAGTGCCCCCCGAAATGTGGCGAGAGTTCGCATCGCGCCCTATAAGTGTCTCGTTTCCTTTCTGTTTTGCTTTCCTCACCAGCCGTTGCAGCTCCGACGTGGATGGCGGTGTCGAAGATTCGAAAGGCATATAAAGTTATGCCAGGTATGCTCCATCGTCTCCCTATCTCCCCACTGTTGCATCAAACGTTGACAACTCTGGGGAAAGTATATACTTTAAATTTTTATGACATATAACGCAGGTCCTCGGCCGAGTACCAGTGTTAGCATAGAACAATTTGTAGTTCATATGGTTCAATCCAGAAATTTTGTTCCGGATCGTCCATGGCTCCTGAATTAAAGCAATATGAATCTTGCACTTGCTGATTTGCTCCATCAGAGCGTGTGTAGCAGTCTCGCTACGGTGGAGGTCTATCTAAATTACCTCAATCATTGGTCCTCCAGTAGATGGACATCTAAGGGGTAAAGGTGATGACCTCATCGTCTGCTCCCTGTTCTTTAGACTGCATTGACTTTCCTGTCACTGCAATGGCTGATGTCATCGTATCAGATTCCTTGCCTATCCTAGTCTTCCGAATCTTTATATTGTGGGTATTGGTTGCATCGACGGGTCCCTGTTCGTAAGGCAATATTGAGTTTCCATTCCCTGCACTGCCTGATGTTTCACCTATGGTAAACCTCCTCCTTCTCTGCGACCAAACCTTGGCTTGATGAAGACCGTTGCCTTTGCGAGCTGGCAGTCGTCCATCTTTCTTACCAGATCGAGGTTTGCGCCCTCCCATGAAGCTTGACGGTATCAATACATTTCGCCGAAGCAAAACGCAGCGTAAAGATATCCCCTCTATACTCGCAGCTCTTCATTTGTATGGGTGAACCTTCTACAGAGTTCCACACATGTTCTTAAATCCGTTCGTTAACCAGATCCTCCACTTGGGACCGATTATCTGGTGGAATCCTTCCGGATGCACTGCCGAAATTGAAAATCAGCTCATCTTTATTGTGCTTCCTTGCCACTCTAGCGTAAGACGGCGGCTCCTTACTATTCTCAGCGACCAACTTCCCCTTCAGTGATGGCTGTGGCCTCCTTTTGGAAGTCATAGTCCTCCATGAAGACTCACGGGCCGTGCGCGCTTACTTCGTTACTGTTCAAACCTTGTCTACCTCTGCAGAACACTGTCTGGAGTCTCCATTGCGGGATGGCTGGTTTGGGTTTCCCAGAGTTCTTGAAAGCAGGGTGATCTTTTTCTTCTTCAGCATTTCAGCAGCTTCCATTCCAGCTTCCGTGGAACTGCTTGGAATGTCAGTTCTACCCTTCCAGATCGAGCACTATCGCCCGATTGTGCTGCCGGTACATACTTCTCTGTCTCCCTCGTCGCGCACCAGATCGCTTTCTTGGTCTGCTTGTGAGCTTAGCAAAAACCATCGCTCACTCCTGCCGTCATCCCACTGCCCTCATCTCTCGATTCGGCTGCGATGACTGTTTCATTGACACCGTCGTCGTCTGAATCCGAGTCGGAAACACCACTTTTATTTAAAAGCTGGGAACGAACTGTGCATCCCTCTGGTTGATCCACCCTTCCTCATAAATTAGTCTGACGATTAGTTGAGCACTTGAAGCATTACTCTCGACTACAGATGCCAAGGCACCCACACCTATGGGAGGGGGGACAACATGCTGCGGTCTACGCTACCACCGCATATGTTGAGTCTTTGAAGTCCATTTCTAGCCTACTCCAAAAGACTTTACAATTTTTTCGTAATAGGTAGTACCTATTCCGAGATACAGATATTTTATCTTTCTCAACGGCTACAATACTCGTTAAGTATTAGTATTAGCACTTTTTGAATCATTTACACGAAAAATAAACAAATTTTGAGAAACTGCTAAAAAAGTTTTTTTTTTCAGAAAAACTTATATTACTTAAAATGGTTGTTTAATTTGCAAATTTGCCCATAATATTCCATTAAGGAACTGACCCAAAATTCTCACTAATCAATGAGCGCTGTCCGATTAAATTTTAAGCTCAATGATAAAGGACTTTCTATTTATAACCGATACCGAACGGTGTCAGCATGGCAACACCTCTTTGGAGAGATGTTCTTACATAAAAAGTACCTTACAAATTTCGCCTGCATTAGGAGTGGATAACCACCGCTGAAAAATTTTCTAATGTTCCTACCGCCAGAAGATATGCATCCTTATTTGAAGGACGAGATATTAAAGGTTAAACATACTATTTCTGAGGTTAATAAATCTTTGTGTTAAGACCTAATTTTTAAAACCAAGCATAAAATCGCAAACATTAGAAGCATTTACTAGTCATTTAGGACAAAATCACTTCCTCAATATTACGAAAAAAAAAATCTTTTATATTAGGACAATTTTTAATTCACTGTAGGCTTAATATCCTAATACATGCGTAGCAGACGGGTTCAAATCTCTCCTCAGTCAGCATCCGTAATAGGTAATTTATGGTGGTCACCCATAGGAGTGGCGATAAAATGGCCACCTATGGCGTGCCCTGTGCCACTTTCTACCTTATATTTATGCCATGGGACACACAATTTATCCACCTGTTCCTTAGCATATGTTTATCCAGTCTCTAAGGACCGTGTCCACCAGGTATTGGTCTAAGGATTGGATCAGTGTGTCGGTCCGCACATTGTTAAAAGCCCCCCTCGATGTCAATGTATACCACCAGGGTGTACAACCTCTTGCAGGGCCTTCCTAGACATAGGAATGCTGTTTGTATTTGAGCAGTTCGCTGAATGTAAAACTCTTTATCATGGTATCCAGAAGGCTTAGGGGTTTGTAGGCCTTTGGTGTCGCATAACTTGCCTTGCCGGGCTTGGGTATAAACACCACCCTCGCCTCCTGCCATGCTTTCGGAGTATATGAAAGTCCTAGGCACGCCGTGAAAATTTTGGCCAGATGAGGCCCCAGATAGTCTGCCTCATACTGCAGTAATGCCGGAAATATTCCATCAGGTCCGGGTGACTTAAATGGTTTGAAGCTCCTCAAGGATTCATTCACCATAAATTCTGTTATTATTATCCTTCGATCAACGTCATTATTCCAAGATTTCGGTGTCTCCGTGAGTGGAAGATGGGATTTCATTAAAAGCCTCAACATGTCCTGCCTTGTCTCTGCTTTCACTCCCATGTCGTCTACTAAAGTTTCAGTTTGGACATGGGTTTTTGAGAGAAACTTTTTTATCTTGTCGGCGGCATTAACGCTATCGACCTGTTCGCAGAAAAGCTTCCAGGAGCGACGTTTTGCCGCTCTGGTAATCTTATTGTATTCCTTGAGCCGTGTGTAATACACATCCCAATAAACTTCCGCCTTTTTACGACGTGCTTTGTTAAAAAGTCTGCGGACCTCTTTACCAATATTTCGAATCTCCCCAGTCATCCAGGGATCTTCTTGGGCTGATTTCCTTTCCCGAAGAGGACAACTGTCTTCGAAGGACCCCACCGGTGCAGTCGTAATCCTGTTGATATTAAATTATTATCTTGCACAATTCTTCTTCTGAGTAGCCTTTCGAATTTTGTCCAGTTGGTTTTCAACTTATTCCGGAAGCTTATCGGATTCGGCGCTGGCCGTGCTATTCTAAACCTAATGTAGCGATGGTCAGAGATAGAGTGTTCCATGGAGACCCCCTAATTCTGAACCTCACCGATCAGATTTTCCGAACATATCGTCACATCTAATACCTCCTCCCTAATCCTATTAACAAAATGTAGAGGTGTTACCAATATTAAGTGTTATTGGGTCGTTAGTATTCAAGAACTCTGCCAGGGCTTGGCCCCGCTTATTAGTGTAGGCACTTCCCCACGATATGTGGTGAGAGTTCGTATCGCACCTCGTTTCCTGTCTGTTTTGCTTTCCTCACCAGCCGTTGCAGCAGGTGGCGGTGTCGGAGAGTCGAATGGCTGATAAAGTGATGCCAAGTATGCTCCACCGTCTCCCTGTCTCACCACTGTTGCATCCGACGTTGACAACTCTGGGGAAAATATATAATTGAAATTTTTATGATAAATAACGCAGGTCACATTTAAGTCACCCTTGCTGATTTTCTCCATCAAAGCGTGTGTGCAGTCTCGCTCCGGTGGAGGTTTATCTGGATTACCTCAATGATTGGTCCTCCAGTAAATGGGCATCTGGGGAGTAGATGATGATCTCATCGTCTGCCCCCCGTTCTTTAGACTGCATTGACGCCTGATGTCATCGTTTTAGGTTATTTGGCTAGTCTAGTCTTCTGACTCTTTATAAAGTCTCTAATGGTTCCATCGTCGGATCCCTGTTCGTTAAGCTGTATTGGGCTTCCATTCCCTGTACTGCCTGATGTTTCAATACTAGGATCTTTGCTTATCTTAGCCTTCCAAATCTTAAGTAAACGGCTTCTAGGTGATGGTACTTGTGAGCTAAGCAATGCCATCGCTCACTCCTGTCATCATCCCGCTGCCTCATCTCTCGATTTGGCTGCGGTGACTATTCCATTGACACTCTCGCGGCCTGAATCCGAATCGGAAACATCACCTTGACTTAAAGCTGGGGACGAACTGTGCATCCCTCTGGTTCACCCGTCTCTTCCTCATTAGTAAGTTTGACGACTTGTTAGCGCGTTAGAAGCAGTACTTTTTACTACAGGTGTCAAGGTATCCACAGTGATAGGAGGGGAGCATGCAGCAAGCTACGGTCTGATGCCACCACCCCAGCTGTTGGGTCTTTGAAGTCCATTTTTAGCCTTCCCTAAAAAGGCTTTAGCATTTTTCGTAATTGGTAGTACCTATTCCTAGATACGAATATATTTTTTTCCCTTTGAGGAGCGAAATAACAACACTTCCGCTCCACTCAACGGCTACAATAATTGGTTTTATTAATTTTTATACAATTTCAATTTTTAATATCATTACAATTTTATTTTGTGTATGTTTTTTTTATTTATTTTGTGTGTCAGCGGTTGTTATCCCCTCCTATTAATCAATTTTGTAAATTGTACAACAGTAAATTAATTTATAAAAGTTAAAAAAAAATTTTAATATTTTATTGAATCATTTTTTCCCCCAAAATTTTGTTCAAAACACAATAATAGGTGTATTGATACATAGCTCAATACTTTTAAAGCAAATGGCACAAAATTTATATAAACTTAAATTATTCCTGTGCCTAGAGTAATAGCCTGTTTTTTGATGTCTTCGGCACATCTACGATGCATGGAGTCTCAAGAAAATCCTGGCATCTCCTTACAGGGTGATCCTGTAATAGCTTTATACGGTTTCTGGTTCAGGCATTACGCTTTGCATTCCTAGCCCTTCCGCATTTCGAATTCGGTTTTCTGTAACAATACCAATGTCGCCACATAAATGTTCAATGGGATTGACGACAGATGACAGAGCAGGTCACAGCTTAACCTGATCCCCATTGTCCTGGAACCACCCTCTGCCAATTTAATAGTTTCCGGTCATTATCTTGTTTGAATGCCAATTTCAGAAGCATATTGCAGTCTGCCTAATGTAACATTACTTGCTCCTAGGATGTTACATGTCCATGATGTCTTATATTTCATTATTGGACGTATACCGTTGTGCAAAATGCTCCAACAAATCAATACTTTTGCCCCATCAAGTTTGGGTGTCATAACGTAACAATACTTGCTCCAAAGATGTAACATATGCAAGATGTCTTAAAATCGGAAAAAAAACTAGTGAACAATACGCCGTGTGAGAATGGGTAGTGATATCTCTTTGAAAGTTGGAAAGGTTGGAGGTGTTAACGAGATTGTGTGCAAAATGCAAGGCTCTAGGTTGTTCGGACGTCTTTTGGCAGGCCCCTAAAATTGGTCACCTCGGTATTTCGAAAAATTGTCCGGGCTGGCAAATCTTCGTTTATGGTCTGATTTTCAAAATATCTCCATTGATTTCGGAGATATTTGACATAAGTTTTTTGTGCAATTTTGGCCGAGATTTGCTTCGCATTTTGCAATTTGTGAAGCGATTTGTGATTCTATTTTAAATTCTTGCATGATTTGGATTTGTGTCAAAATTTACAGCGACTTTTCCATAAAAAGTGTCCACATCTGATTGTTCAATTAAAAAGTTATACAGTTTGAAAGTCGAAAAAATATGAAAAATGTTTTTTTTTTGCTTTTTGGTCAAAAAAAGTATTTTCATTGATCCATAATACCATACCTTTATCTTTTTTGTTGGTGAAGGAAACATATTGAAAATGCGTGTTAAGTGAAATTTTAACAATATATGTTAAGTGCACAATGGGTGCTATATGTACTTCAAAATAGGCAATTTTTATTAAAAAAAAATGGAAAACACCAAATTTCAAAGAGATATCTCAACCCATTCTTACACGGCTTTTTTTTTTTGAATACTTTATTTTTCGATTTTCTCCCGCTGTGTACCCCTGCATAAAATGCTCCAACGAATCAATACTTTTGCCCCACAATGTTTGACTGTTTTTTTTTGTAAATTATGTATTGGGTTGCCCAAAAAGTAATTGCGGATTTTTTAAAAGAAAGTAAATGCATTTTTAATAGAACTTAGAATGAACTTTAATCAAATATATAATTGCCATTTTGTTCGACAACATTTTGCCATCTTCCTGGCAAATTTAGTATTCCACGCTCATAGAACTTCTGGCCTTTATCTGCAAAAAACTGAACCAAGTGCGATTTTATAGCCTCATCATTGCCGAAAGTTTTACCATTTAAGGAGTTCTGCAAAGATCGAAATAAATGGTAGTCTGATGGTGCAAGGTCAGGGCTATATGGTGGATGTATCAAAAGTTCCCAGCCAAGCTCACTCAGTTTTTGGCGAGTGACGAAAGATGTGTGCGGTCTAGCGTTGTCCTGGTGGAATATGACACCTTTACGATTGACCAATTCTGGTCGCTTCTCCTTGATGGCTGTATTCAATTTGTCCAATTGTTGACAGTAAACATCCGAATTAATCGTTTGGTTCCTTGGAAGCAGCTCAAAAATACCACACCCTTCCAATCCCACCAAACATACAGCATAACCTTCTTTTGGTGGATATCAGCCTTTGAAGTGGTTTGAGCTGGTTCACCATGCTTGGACCATGATCGTTTTCGTCTAACGTTGTTGTAAACAATCCATTTTTCATCTCCAGTTATGATTCGTTTTAAAAACGGATCGAATTCATTGCGTTTAAGGTGCATATCACAAGCGTTGATTTGGTTTGTTAAATGAATTTCTTTCAATACATGTGGTACCCATATTAAAATTGACGCCAAACAAACAAATGTAAACAAAATTTCGCGCACTTTTTTTCTAAAGCAAGCTAAAGGTAACAGCTGATAACTGACAGAAGAAAGAATGCAATTACAGAGTCACAAGCCGTTGAAAAAATTTGTCAACGCCGACTATATTACTACTATATTACCGACAATTACTTTTTGGCAGGTCGGCAGACATCTGCAGAAAAAAATGGTTGAAAATAAAGTGGGTAATACAGTCAAACTTCTCTACAGTGAACTTCTGTACAATGAAGTTCTGATCTCCTTATAATGAATTTCTATGCAGTGAAGTTTTCTATACAATGAAACAATTTTGCGTGTGTACATTTGACTTATGTGCGTTTCTGTCTCCTTTTAATGAATTTTTCAAACAATTTTCTGTTACTCGCACTACCAGCTCTCTGTACCGAGAATAAAATTACATATAACGAGGGAACTCCCATATATATAAAAAATCAAACCAAACAAAAAAAAGAAAGTCATATCAATTACAATTTTTGGCATCAGTTAGTGGTGTTCAGTGAAACGATAATGACGCAGCGCAGTAGCATTTCTCTGGAAAAAAATTGTTAATTATCAATAAAGTTGAAGGAGTAAAAAAAAGACGTGGCCAAACAGTTTGGAATCCTGCCTACTACGTTATCAAATATTAAAAAAAAAAAAACAAAGCTGTAATTCGTAAAAAATTAGAAGACGAGCAATTTAGCAGTAGACGGAAAAGGCTTCGAACCTGCCTTTCAGAGAATATTAATGAAGCAATGCTGAAAAGAGTCACTGCTGCCCGTGGGAAAAATCTTCGGATTTCGGGGCCATTAATAAAGCACAAGGCCAAAGAGTAAAAGCGGCATGGTATTGTAACAAATACCGTGTGTGGGAAAGTGCTGACGAAACATACGAGATCGTGATGAATGGATTAAGAACGTTTCACCGAGATTGCTACAAAACTATGATCAAAATGAAATCTTTAATGCCGATGAGACTGGATTGTTTTTCAAATGTTTGCCGAACAAAACACTAACATTCAAAAATGAGAAATGCTATGGAGGAAAATGGAGCGAAGGAAGAATTACTGTCCTAGTAGCAAGTAAAACGACCGGTTTGGAGAAACTGAAACTGCTCGTTATAGCAAAGGCCAAAAGACCCAGATGTTTTAAAGGAATAAGATTTATAGACTTGGATTATCAGTTCAACAAAAGAGCCTGGATGACAAGTGACATTTTTATGAAGTGGCTTTTAGAGCTTGAAAGAAAGTCGTTTCTCAAAAACGGAAGGTTTTATTTTTTACTGATAATTGCACTGCTAACCCTAAAGAGGCGAAAGATAAGTTGCAAAATTTCGAGCTTGAATATTTTCCTCCCAACATGACGTCCTTACTTCAACCAATGTATCAAGGCATTATACACAACATAAAACAACTTTCCAGAAAACGCATTTTGTTGAGGATACTGTCACGAATGGTGGACCGAAACCCTGTTCTGGCCATAGATTTGCTTCAAGCTATTCGAAATTTAAGCACACTATGAAATGCCATTGTAAGACCATGAACAATTGCCAATTGTTTCAAAAATCCTTATTACTTTTTTATAAGAAAAAGGTGGGGAAAATATAATTTCTATATAATGAAGTTTCTATATAATGAAGTAATTTTCTGGTTTGATTTTAAGCAAGTTCGACTGTATGTGGAAAGATGAACTTCTAGTTCAATTTGAATTCGTGACTACATAGGTATTATCCATGCATCTGACGTTACATTCAACATTTTTAAAACATAATAAATGACATAACAATTTTAATATACTTACATTTCCAAGTTTCAATTTATTTTTCGCGTTTTTTTCAGGTTTGTAGTGACCGGATAGTTGATACAAAACTGCCCGGCTTCTTCGTCGTCCCATATTGCAACCGGCAGGAACATCAATATTGTTGTATTCAGCACCTTCTGCATCATAGTCGTTACTTGGGTTAGATAACGTACCAGCAATGCCTGGCAAACTACCCAAACCCAACATTCCAGCATTTGAACCAGAGCGAAAACGTGCACCTAATAAGGCCGCTGTTAATGCGAATACTTCAGATTTGCTCCAACAAATTATTTCAACATGCAGGTCAGTAAATTAAGGATATGAAATAATCGGAATAGAGCGAAAAAAGATACAAAACAGACAAAAATTAATAAGTATTGGAAAAACATAAACTTTGTGTACATATTTATGATATTTACACAGCAAAAGAAAGAAAGAGAAAAGAAACAACTTTATTTGCGATAATAGTTTGTTTGATTTGTCTAATTTGTTCATGGTTTAGTATAGGTAGGATTGTTAGTACGCTGTCTTTAAGTGAACAACGAAGCAGCATTGTGGTGTCTCTTTGCCTATGCGAAGGTGCGAAAGACAAAACTATTTCCAATAAATCTGTCGATCTGCTATTACACGCAAACAATAATTGATCAGCCATATACGAATTTTCCGTTTAACCTAAAGGGAATTTACGACACGTAAACTTCTTTTGTGAAAATCGTTGGCACTATGTTTACAAAAAAATTGTAAAATGTGTTATGAAAATTTCATGCAAGAATTTATGGTGAAAACAATATTTCGGGCAAATCCTTTCAAAATTGTTATACGCCCCTATTACAGATGTAATTTCGACAATACATACATGCATGGGAGATATATCCTTTGAACCGATTTTATTAGAACACCAAATATTCAACCAAAATCATTTAAGTGTCTATTTTCGTAAGGATCGCTTATCATATACCCAGTGGCGGAATCACCTATCGCTCCCAACATGTCGGCATATTAATATTAGGAGGAGTCAATCCACCATCAGTCACAACTTCTCGAAATATGTATGTTATAACACATATTTTCCACTTTTCTTCCCTTGGGCGAAAATGCTCTTACAACTACCCACACAACTTTTCAAAATTGTTGCTTTAGTATGCCTGTTTATCGGCTCCAAAAGATGCGATACTCACTGCTCCTCGATTTCTTAAAAAAGGGAAGTAAACATGCCTCAATTTCAGCTCAAAATGATCCAATGCACATTCACTCTATATATAAAAGCCATGCGTGAAGCTGTAATTATGAAAATTTGGACGAATGTTGGTCTTAGGTCGTAGAAGCGGAATAAGATTGTATTTGGCGATATTCGTTCGTTAAGGTACTAAACAGTACCAATATATTACGAAATGGTGCATGTTTGTGCAGTGTGAACGGAAAGTGCTGGGAGAATGATTTAGGGCTCAAATTAAAAAGCTCTTGAAAAATTGGATTAGTAAAAATAATCTTCCAAAATAGTACAAGAAGTGGCAGAAATAGTACTTTTAGAGCTGCAATGGGTTCTATTTGGTATTTTTTTCTGTAAATTGAGATAGAGTTGTAAATTTTGAAATTTAAGTACACCATGGCAAACTTAATTGGATGATTGGAAGAGTTTTTGGAAATTTTTATATTTACGTACTAAAACAAGTACCAACAATTTACGAATTTAGAAGTTAGTTTAAAGAACTCTGCTACAAAATAAAGAGGATGAAAAAAAAATGCAATGGAAAAATAGTACTGGTAATGGGAGAAAACGTACGTTTAGTACCGCAATCGGTACCATTTGGTACTTTCTTTACAGATAGGGTTCGAAGTCTAAAATTTGGCATGTAGGTACAACTAGTAAAGATGGGTGACTAAATGATCTATTCACAACTCGAAAATTTTGGTACCAAAATTGGTACCATTTGTTACTTTCTTTACAGATTGCGCCAGAGGTCCGAAAATTGGCAAGTAGGCGCATCAGGCAAAATACGTTAGATGTCTAAATCTCTTTAAAATTTGAATATTTTGGTACCAAAATTGGTACCATTTGGTACTTTCTTTATAGATGGAGCTACAGATCTGAAATTTGGCATGTAGGTACAAATACTAGGCGACTAGGTGATGTTGAAAAGAGGATGCGGGTATTCATCCGCCCCATGCCACTATGGACATACACCTAAGCCAGTAATCGGCTTGTTGTGCGCTCTAAAAACTATAAAGTAACCTCTAAAAAGAAAATTTAAGGTAGGAATTCCGTACTACTTACAAAATCCTTAATTGTTTTCCATACCACGCCCCTTCATTGGTTTATGTCTGGTATTGTGTCCTCACCCAAGTACCGGTGCAAAGACATAGGAAATGCTCCAACGTCTCATCATCTTCCCCACATGCTATCACTTGCCGTACCGATTTTGCATCAGTGAGCTCGTAGTCCTATGTGTGCCGTTATGATAACTAAAGCTATACTGACCTATGTACATGTTCCTTGCTTTCAACAATAGCCTCATCTTCTCACTATCCGTATCTCCCAATAGGATTTTCATCTTTCTACCGACCGTTTCGCTATTCCACAGTATTATATGCGTATTCGTAGCCAACGATCTTTACTTATTAATTATGGTGTAATTCGTACCTTGAATGCATATATTGGGCAACTAGAAGACTTTTTTGAAAATCGTACATATAGATACCTGAACGTTCAAAATAGAAGATTTTTGAAATTCGTTCATTTAATTTCTAAAACGTAGAAAATGGTAATCTTATGCACAGTGGGATAAAGCTCTTAAAATTGAGATGCAGTTTCACCTTGACAGTATATTGTGGGCAACTAGGTTTTTTTTTTAATTTTTGCATTAAGGTATTAAAACGTACAAAATGGCACTTTCCTTATATATTGAGCTGGTGCTCCGAAATTCGGGATACAGTTACACTTTGACAGTATGTATTAAGTGACTAGAAGATATTTCTGATATTCGTATACTCATGTACTAAAACGAACAACATTGAATTTTTATGGAGCTATAATCTGCAGTTATACTATTAAGTTTTCAAAGCATAATTTTTGTTATTATTATAGTTATTTTCATAAATGTGTTTATTTACAACTAGCATCCCGGCGGTCCGCTTCGTTAAAGTAAAGCCGTATCCCAATTTTGAGAGCTTAAGGTCACTCTGTAATGAAAGTACCATTTTGTATGTTTTAGTACCCCAATGCACGAATTAAAAAAAATCTTCCAGCCACCCTAAATTTAATTTGAAGTTGAACCCGATTCCAAAATTTAGCTCAATTTGTAGTACCTAAATGTACGACTTTGAAAAAAATCTTTCGATTGCACAAAAATTGTCGTCAAGGTATAGATGTATATCAATTTTAAGAGCTTTATCTTACTCCGTAAAGAATGTACCATTTTGTACGTTTGAGTGACTAAATGCACGAACAAAAAATATCTTCCAGTCGCCCAATATATACTTTCAGGGTACGTTTTCACAATTATTGTAGTACGTTTTCTTCCACATGTGGTATTTTGGTCAAGACTGCGATAATGTTTGCCAAATTGCTTAATTTTATATGTCCCCGTTTGCCGTAGGCAGAGATGAGCTCTTGTGTAATATTTTACAATTTCTGCTATAACAATGTACATATTTTAAATAGATCGTTTTGTCACCCTTCATATTTTTCCTCGTTGTATCTACATGCCCAATTTCAGATCTGTAGCTACATCTCTAAAATAAATACCAAATGGTACTAATTTTGATACCAAAATGTTCGAATTGTAAATAGGTCATTTTGTAACTCATCGCATTTTCCTTGTTATACCTACAAATTTCAGACCTGTAGCTCCATCTACAAAGAAATACCGCTACTGGAAAGCTTTTAAGACTACTGTATCTTATAAGCTGTCCACATTTGCTTACATTGATACACAAAAAGTTTTGTATGCTAATAAATGTGTTTTTTCGCTCTATGCCGTTCAAAGATGATTCAAATAACGGAAATTTTTGTGCTCTAAAAATTTGACAACAAATGTCAAGCTTATAAGTGTCGGTAATTATTTTATTTTTCTTCAAGTTCCAAAATTTAGAGCTCTAGCAGCTCTGCCGAAAAAATTAAATTAAATATACACACATTGGAAGCTACGACTGCCAAAGCCCTATATACGTGCATTACGCCAAAGTTTCCTTCACGAGGAAAGGAAATAATCCAAAATTGGAAAATGCAAACGACGCGAACTGCATGCCATCGAGAGCAGAATTCTGCTTGCGGCATGTTCTTAGTTTATCTATATTCACAACCATCACCAACCTGTCTATATGCGAAGTCTAAATTCTTTATCTATATATAATTTATCTCCGTGTTGTTTTGTCAAATGTCCACAGATATGTAGTTTGCTAATAACTTCTTATTGCATTAAGAGAAATATTATAATTTTTACAATAGATAGGTTTTGAAGGTTTATAATCGTTAACGCCATATTAAGAAGTCCCATAGATTCTTTGCTTCTCACATTATCAATTTGATTAAGATTTTCCGAGTCTAAACTACTTTCAAGGTGCAAAAATTTTATTATTAATATTTATTTTCAGTTTAATACTCACCGAGAAAGTAGGTGTATGTTCAACTTTTATTACAAGTGGAAAATCCATTGGGAAAGTAACAGTACTCTATCAGTGCCTTAAATATCATTTCCCACTTCTATTTTAAAATTTATGAAAACGTAGTTAAATAACAGCAAACAAAACTGCTGAAAATACTCCGTATTGGAAGCTTTAATACAGAATACACTAATGGGTGTTGTAGTTGGCAACTCTGCACACCAAACAATTTTTACCATTTTAACATTCTTTGATCTGTTACTTAAAATAGACTTACAGGCAGAACGGTATTCACATACGTATATATATATATTTCTAATTCCGCATGTATATCTGTTGTTCTTTTGCTGCTGCTTTGGCGTACACACACACAGGTACAAACATACTGATCTTCTACTTACACACATCTTAGATTTGTTTACATAGCGCGTCGATACATGTCACAGCGTTATTGTTTGTTAGCAAAGCAGAAGATTAACATAACCATAGCTTATTGACACGCTTATTCTGCGTTCGAGTTAAGCACAATTGCAACTGTATATTAATGAATTATTTTTATACATCACTTTGTTTTATTAATAAATATAGCTTTTTTATACATCACTTTGTTTTATTAATAAATATAGCTTTATAGCGCCTTATGAAACTTTCTTGTGTTCTTACTCAAAACCAAGGGACACAATAGTGGCGATACGGATTAAAAATGATTTTAAGTGTTTTTTTTTTTTGACAACATAAGTCTTTTTCATAGAAAAAAAATTTCATATTATTATTTAACAATGTACTAACAAACAAGTAAGAGCATGCTAAGTTCGGCCGGGCCGAATCTTATATACCTTCCACCATGGATCGCATATGTCGAATTCTATGCGCAGTATCTCTTTTTAGGCAAACAAAGAATATTGAATAAGAGTATGCTTTTGTGTAATATTTTAGTTAATTCGGATAAGAATTGCGCCTTGTAGGGGCTCAAGAAGCAAATTCGGGAGATCGGTTTATATGGGAGCTGTATCAAGCTATTGATCGATTCAGACCATATTAGACACGTATGTTGAAGGTCATGATAGAAGCCGTGGTACAAAATTTCTTCCAAATCGTATGAGAATTGCGCCCTCTAGAGGCTCAAGAAGTCAAGATCCCAGATCGGTTTATATAGCAGCTATATCAGGTTATGTACCGATTTGCGCACAGTTATTGGAAGTCATAACAAACACCACGCCAAACACAAGCCATACAAAGTGGCAAGTACAAGCAGTGATGGTGTTATGGATATGCTGTCCAAGTGTATAAAGGAGTTTGTCTACAATCTAGACGCAAACCAAACGTTCGAGAGTTGGTACACGCGTTGCAACCACCTATTCGGTGAAGATGCAAATAAACTTGCTGACGCCGAAAAGTAAAATTAGTGGTGCGGAAGCTGGAGTCTCGAGGTTTTTGGCAAATATGTCTCATGATTTGAACTTTGAGATAACAGTGTCCACTCTCAAAACACTGTTCGGCAGGAAAAAGTCACTTTTCTGTTCACGAGTCGCATGTCTGCAAGACAACACAAATGGATTTTATCACATATGGTGGAATCAGTTTAAGTGCTTGATATGTCTGCGACGACTTCAAGCACCAGAAGATGCTGATGTTAGAGCCCGCCTTTTACACTTTCTGGAAGGAGACGCTGAAGGTACGTTTACCATTGACAAAATGGTGTCAGAGGTCAACCGTATGCTAAGCTAAAGGAAAGATGCCTCCGTGGTACAACAAAATATCGTCCATGCCGTCAAGCGTAATCACAAGCAGCACAGCACCCATTTGACAAACTGCGACGTCCAAATGAAGCTACAGCAAACACGTATGTGAGCAGTGCGGCATCGTGACCCACGAAGAGGGCTTCTGTTCTTGTTTCGCTGCAACATCAAAGCAGCGCAGCGACAAGAAAAGCAAAATAGCAAAGCGCAACAAGTGTGATTGCAGATAATAACATTGCTTCAAATAGAAAGCACGCCAGCGTCAAAATTAATGGCGTCGAGCAGCGCTTGCAGTTCGACACAGGCGCAGACATCACAATAATTTCGCGCCGTATATATGCAAATACACAAGCCAACGCAACTGAAACCAGCTCATATAGCCAGAAACGCATCAGACCATGTACTCAACATTTTGGGCCAGTGTGAAGTGCAGCTTGAATCAAACAAGAATCTCAACCCGTTTTTAAACCAAAACGACTCGTTTTTTATGCCGCTTTGCAACAAGTAGATGAGGAACTCCAACGTCTGGAGCAGGCAAATATCATCACACCTGAAGGTTACACCAGATGGGCAGCACCTAATGTTGTTGTAAAGAGGTCAAACGGCAAAGTCCGCATTTGTGGTGATTATTTCACAGGATTGAATGAGTATACCCATTGCCGTTATCTGATGAAATTTTTGTAAATTTCAACAACTGCCAATTGTTCACTCAGATTGGTTTGACGGATGCTTATATGCAAGCGGAAGTCGATGATGCCACCAAAGAGATTCTCACCATCAACACGCACCGATGTTTCTACACATTCAACAAACTTGCACCTGGGATCAAATCTGCCCCAGGGGGCAGTCAAGTTTGCCCATCCCTATCGTGATGACGTCATCCAGCGGTTGCAAAGGTATAATCTTACCATAAACATTAATAAGTGTTAATTTTTCCCCGTAGTTGATCCTATCTTGGATACAATGTCGATGGCAGTGGAATTCCCTTTCGGCTTTGAAGATTTCCGCCGTTTTGATCATGCCAGCCTCAACGAATGTTTTAGAGCTTCGATCTTTCCTAGGTGCAGTAAACTAAAAGTGCGCATCTTAAGAGCACGAATGGATGATTTGCTGAAAGTGGACCGTAAATAGAAGTGGAGTAAGCTCTGTGAGGATTCTTTCCACTTTTTCCACGATGGTTGCGAGAAGGCCGTATATCATGTGTCACGTTCTTTGACATCAGCAGAGCGGAATTATCCGCAAATCGAGAAGAAGGGTTTAGTTTTGATTTTTGCCGTAAGCTAGTTTCATAAAAAGCTGTATGGTCGTCGGTTCAAGCTTGAAACTGATCATAAACCGTTACTAGCGATTTTTGGAAACAAAAAGAGTTTAGCAACGCACACTGCCAGTCAACTACAGCGTAGGGCCTTGAATTAAATGTCTTACGATTTTGAGCTGAGCTATATCCCAACACAGAAATTTGGTTGCACAGATATTTTATCCAGGCCTAGCAATATAAATGAAAAACCCGAAGAAGACGTTATGATTGCATGAGCTCAAATGGAAGCTGAGATCAAATATAGTGTTCAGGACAACATCACAGCATTGCCCATCACACACAATATGATCTGCTCAGCTAAATCAAAGGATACTACGCTTCAAAATATGGCCAGACACGAAGAGCTTGTTTTTTTATCAATGCCATGAAAGTTTGTCCGTATGTGATGGTTACATTCTATAGCAAGACAAAATGGTCATCCCCAAGACTTTGCGGCAGTGTATTCTAAAACAGCATCACAAAGAACATTGCCACGAAGCTACGTGTACTGGCCGTATATTGATAAGGATATATAATACATTATCAAAAGATGCGATGTATGGGCCTCAACAGCCAAATCACCTCCACGAACAACACTGCAGTCGTGGTTCATTGCTACAAGACCCATGCAACGCGTTCCTATTGATTTCGCTGGTCCAGTGAACCAATCCACAGACCTTTTGATCATTGATGCCTGCTCGCTTAAGTCTTTCAAATGAAATCGATGACATCGTCATCAACAATAGAGAGCCTCAGGGACTATTTTTCGAAATTTGTTTTCCCAGAGTCATTGGTGAGTGATAATGGTACTCAATTTGCTTAACAAGAGTTTGTTTTGTAGTGAAAACGGCATTGAGCATATTCTTACTGAATTTCTCCTCTACTACAGAGCAACCGAACACAACAACACACTTGGAAATAAATCGCCTTCAGAACTTCTCCTGGAGAGGAAAGTTGTTATTTCCCTAATGGTCGGTTTACTGTCCGTAAAGATGTTTATAATCGACATCCTCGCGTTAGCACCACACTACCTCACGCATTCCGTGTATCCGATGGGAAACCTTTTTTATTCCTTCCAGGTTTCTTACCACCGCCTCGATTATACCGCGATGGTATGAGCTGCTTCTATCCTTAATCCATTCTCAATTCGCCTTAAATCTCATGGCCGAAGCAGCTGCCTCGCATTTAATCTGTATGTCTATGGGTCGAATATCTATCCGCCTATGCCAAGACAACATGTTCTCTGAACCTGTTGTATGTTTCTAACGTTGCACTTTCTCTCCACAGCTGTCCACCAAACTACTAAGGCGTAAGTAAGACTATCCTCGGATTCAGGCCCCATTTCGTGCCTACGGCCAATAGTAGTGCCCAATATCAGTGAGCCTTCTCAAAATGTGACATTTCCAATTAAGTTTCCTATTCCTTGAGGACGTGGTGCGTCAAATTCTCGATGTCAATACATACCGCCAGTGTGTGCGTTATGGCATCGAAGGATTCTTCCATTTTATGCACAATCTCGTGCAGGGCAGTCTCCACTGACCATCCCTTGACATAGGCATGCTGTTTGTGTTTGAGCAGTTTGCTGGACGTCCTATTCTTTATCATGGTGTCCACAATTCCACGGATTTGAGTAGAAAGGAATTACGGCTTATAGGTATGTAGGCCTTTGGTGTCGCATAACTTGCCCCGCCGTACTCAGGTATGCCAGGCTTTCGGAGAATATGCAAGTCTTAGACACGCTGTGAAAAGGTGTCCAGATGGGGTGCCAGATAGTCGGCCTCCTTTTGGTCCGGGTGACTTAAATGGTTTGAAGCTCCTCAAGTCTTCCTTGACTATAAATTCCGTCATGATAAACCTCCGATCAACCTCATTATTCCAAGATTCCGGTGTTTCCTTGAGTCTTTGAGCTACAATGCCATTATTTAGAATTTGTACTATTTTCATTGTCACCGGTTTCGCCTGCTCAAATAAGTTTTTACTATAGCTTGCAAAATATCGATGGCACTAACGATATCTAATTTTTTGAATAAATATTGATTGATGTTTTTCCAATGGATATTATCGTAAAAGTTAAATTATTTGCAAAAATAGGCAATCCTACACTGAATGTACCCTTTGAGATACATTGCGCCTATAGAGGGCGCAATTTTCATCCGATTATGTAAACATCTTGTGCAATGATTGCTCTCATGACTCCCAACTGACTATATTTACATAGATTTTATTTGGTCTGTGAATTGTTATTGCTTCTAATAAATCGATCTTCTGATTTTTATACCCTCCACCATAAGATGGGGGGTATACTAATTTCGTCATTCTAATTGTAACTACTCGAAATATTCGTCTGAGACCCCATAAAGTATATATATTCTTGATCGTCGTGAAATTTTATGTCGATCTAGCCATGTCCGTCCGTCTGTCCGTCCGTCCGTCCGTCTGTCCGTCCGTCCGTCCGTCTGTCTGTCGAAAGCACGCTAATTTCCGAAGGAGTAAAGCTAGCCGCTTGAAATTTTGCACAAATACTTCCTATTAGCGTAGGTCGGTTGGTATTGTAAATGGGCCATATCGGTCCATGTTTTGATATAGCTGCCATATAAACCGATCTTGGGTCTTGACTTCTTGAGCCTCTAGAATGCGCTATTCTTATCCGATAGGGATGAAATTTTGCACGACGTGTTTTGTTATGATATGCAACAACTGTGCCAAGTATAATTCAAATCGGTTTATAACCTGATATAGCTGTCATATAAACCGATCTTGGGTCTTGACTTCTTGAGCCTCTAGAAGGCGCAATTCGTATCCGATTGGAATGAAATTTTGTACGACTCATTCTTTCATGACCATCAACATACGTGTTTATTATGGTCTGAATCGGTCTATAGCCCGATACAGCTCCCATATAAATCGATCTCTCTATTTTACTTTTTGAGCTCACAAAGAGCGCAATTCTTATTCGAATTGGCTGACATTTTACACAGGTCTCCAACATATAATTTAATTGTGGTCCAAACCGGACCATATCTCGATATCGCTCTAATAGCAGAGCAAATCTTTTCTTATATCCTGTTTTGCCTAAGAAGAGATGCCGGGAATAGAACTCGACAAATGCGATCCATGGTGGAGGGTATATAAGATTCGGCCCGGCCGAACTTAGCACGCTTTTACTTGTTATTTCTGATTTTCGTTCGAAATATAGGTGATGGAAAATTAACGACAGTATCGATATTTATTATTAAAACTATCGAGAATATCGAAAGTTGCGATTATCGATGGTTTGCCAGCCCTAGTTTTTACGCACTCAAATTGCATTCAAACATTTTACTTTTTGTTTAAGAAATATTATATAGTGACGTCAATTCTCAACATTCAACAAAACTTCTAATGCGATGACAAGAAAAGAAATGTGACGCCGTCAATTCCTAATAGCCTCATTTGTCTGCTATGGAATTGATACCAAATGGTATTAAAATTCTTTGCCAATGACTTGAACAAAATAATGCCAGGCGGTGTTGGCAAATTACCGCAGTTTTCCTATCAGTGTAAGTACCGGTGTTCGTTAGCCGCGAAAGCCGGGAAATGACATAAGAATAGGCATGCGCAACATCTGCTATCACTTGCCGCAAGGATTTTGCACAAGTGAGCTAGTAGTCCTATGCGTCCCGTTATGATACCGAAAGCTAAAGTGACCTTCTTCATACTTCCTTTCAGTAATAGCCTCGTCCTCTCACGATCCGGATCACTCCATAGAATTTTCGCCGTCCAAGCGACTGTTTCGCTGTTCCACAGGGTTACATGCGCATTCGTTGCCCATGCCCTTAACTCGGACTGCGTCAAATCGTCTTCTTTCTCATTCCCAGGCACCCAAACTATGCAGATCGTGCCATCCTCAGAGAAGGCGTCAATCTCCTTCTTACACTCCAAGGCTTTCGCAATCTTCCCGTCCTGGGTTTTCAATGTAGACCACCAGGCCCACTCTATCATCTTGCTGTGATGCAACCGTGCAACATGATCTTCCTGATGGCAGTACTAGGGTTCTGTCACTCCAAGACTTTGCCGCTGGCAGCAATGCCTCGTACTCGGCCTCAAGTGTCGTGTCAGGTATCCGATCGGAAACCTCTTCCATTCCCTGCAGGTTTCCCATCGTCGGCTCGATTATACCGCGATGGTAGGAGCTGTTCCTATCCTCAATCCATTCACCCATCGCCTTAAGTCTCATAGCCGCAGTGGCTGCCTCGCAGTTAATCTTTAAGTCAATGAGTCGGATATCTAGAATAGTCTCCAATGCTCTAGTGGCGTGGACCACATCGCTCCATCTATGCGAAGACAACATGTTCTCTGAATCTGTTGTAGAATCCTAACATAGCACTTTCTCTTCATAGCAGTCCACCAAACTACTAACGCATAAGTATGTATTGGTCTAATCACGGTCCGGTAGTGCCAGTGGACTATCCGCGAATTTAGGGCCCATTTCGAGCCTGCGGCCCGTCTACATAGTGCCCAACATCTGTGAACCTTCTCAGTACACTCCTGAATGTGACACTTCCACTGAAGTTTCCTGTCCAAAATTTTGTCTTTCTCTTGAACAAGTTGATTTCGGTCTTTTCTGGGTTAACATTGAGACCCCTGGGTCGAGCCCAGTCGTATGCAATCTGCAAGACCCTTTTGTCGATTCTGCATAGCTAGTTCGTACCTTAACTCTAATATGTGTTAAAACATTGTTTTGCGTAGCAGACGGGTTCAAATCCCTCCTTCCTATGATCACTCATAGGAATGGCGATAAAATGCCCCCGTAAATGTAGATTTGCTGTTTAAGCCTAAAAAAGACGTATCCCAGCACAATGATAATTTGGAAACACAGTTCAATCGGAGATACAACACTGAATCCAGACACTTTGCAATTGGTGCAAGTACGAACAGAACTCATTCTTCTGGGCATCTGCAATAATCAAGAAGCAAATTGGTAATGTCAACTATGAAGTGGAAAAAAAATGTTCCCCGACCGTCATCATCTGTTTAACATTCGAGTGAACAACCTTCAATCAGTAGAGAAGCCATTCAACCTTCATCATCAGATTCGTCGTTCCAGCCGTCTCAGACGTGTGCCTGAGCGCTTCAGAGACTACGCATCCTAAAAAGGGAGATGTTGTGGATGGTAACCCTGCTATACAATACAATTATAAACTTTTAAACATTCCTTGTAAGGTTATGTTAGGTTAGGTTGAAAAGAGGGTGCAGATATTAATCCGCCCCTGCCACTATGAGCATACACCTAAGCCAGTAATCGGCTTGTTGTGCGCTCTAAAAACTATAAAGTATCCTCTAAAAAGAAAATTTTAAGTTAGGAATTCCGTGCTACTTACAAAATCCTTAATTATTTTCAATACCACTCCCCTAAGTTGGTTCAATTCTGATATTGTGTCTCCACCTAGGTACCAGTATCTGTTGGACGCGAAAGCCGGGCAATGACAAAGGAAATGCTCTAACGTCTTATCATCTTCCCCGCATGCTCTACACATGCTATCACTTGCCGCTTTTACATAAACGAGCTCGTAGTCCTATGTGTCCCGTTATGATACCAATAGATATACCCTCTCCTTCTTGCTTCCTTTCAGTAATAATCTCGTTTTCTCACGATCTGGATACCCCCATAGGATTTTTGCCGACCTACCGATTGTTTCGCTGTTCCACAATGTTGCATACGCATTCGTCGCCCACTCCCTTAACTCGGACTGCGTCGATCCGAAAGGCTTCGGGTTAACCAAGTTTATTGCCGGCAGTCCTCTGCCCTTCACCGCCAAATCGCCTGCCCTTTCATTTCCCATTACTCCGTTATGGCCCGGCACCCAAACGATGCGGGTTTTCCCATCTTCAGAGAAGGCGTTAATCTCCTTATTATACTGCAAGACTGTTCGTGAACTTACCTTCCTGGTTGTTATTGCCCTTATGGCAATTTTACCGTCGGTAAAGATGTTCACAATCGACGTCCTCGCGTAAGCACCACACCACTTCGGGCACCCCGTGATCGCCCGGCTCTCCGCTGAACCGTATTATGGTCAGGCAGTCTGAAACAGATATCAGTCCTGGGTTCTCAATGTAAACCCCCAGGCCCATTCTGTCCTCTAGCTTTGATCCATCCGTGTAACATGATCTTCCAAATGGCAATACTAGGATTCCATCAATACAAGACTGTGCCGATGGCAGCAGTGCCTCGCACTCGGCTTCAAGGTTCATCTCAGGTATCCGATCGGAAACCTCTTCCCTTCCTTCTAGGATTCCTATTGTCGCTTCGATTATACTGCGATGGTATGAGCTGCTTCCATCGCAGTCTCATAGCCGTAGTGGCTGCCTCACACTTAATCTGTATGTCAATGGGTCGGATATCTAGAATAGTCTCCAGAGCCCTAGTGGGAGTAGGACCACTTCCATCGGTCCGCCTATGACAAGACAACATGTTCTCTGGACCTGTTGTATGGTCCTTATGGTGCATTTTTTCTCCATAGCAGTCCAACAAACTACTGAGGCGTAAGTAAGTATTGGTCTAATCTCGCTCTTGTAGAGCCAGTGGACTATCCAAGGATTCAGGCCCAATTTCCATCCTATGGTCCGTCTACATAGTGGCCAACATCTGTGAGCCTTCTCAGTACGCTCATGAATGCGATATTTCCAATTCAGTTTCCTGTCCAAGATCACACCTAAGTATTTGACCTTGTCAGATATCGAAATCGTCTAATTGAGGAAACGTAGGGCGTTAAATTGGCGAACCTTCGTCTTCCACGTAAACAGGCATATTTCAGTCTTCTTTGGGTTAGCATTAAGACCTCTGGGTCTAGCCCAGTCATATACCGTATGCAAGACCTTTTCGGCCCTTCTGCATAGCTCGTTCGGATCCTTTCCCTTTAGAAGTATTATAAATCGTCTGCGTAGCAGACGGGTTCAAATCCCTCCTCAGTCAGCATCCGTAATAGGTAATTTATGGTGGTCACCCATAGGAGTGGCGATGAAATGCCCACCTGTGGCGTGCCCTGTGACACTTTCTACCTTATATTTATGCCATGGGACACACAATTTATCCATCTGTTCCTTAGGTTATGGTTAATCCAGTCTCTAAGGACCGGGTCCACCTGGTACTGGTCTAAGGATTGGACCAGTGTGTCGGTCCGCACATTGTTAAAAGCCCCCTCGATTGTACGTTTTGGCATCGAACGATTCTTCTATTTTATGCACAACCTCGTGCAGGGCAGTCTTCACCGAAGTTCCCTTGACATAGGCATGCTGTTTGTATCTGAGCAGTTCGCTGGATGTCATACCCTTTATCATGGTGTCCACAATACGTTCCATGGTTTTGAGTAGAAAGGACGTAAGGCTTATGGGTCTGTAGGCCTTTGGTGTCGCATAACTTGCCTTGCCGGGCTTGGGTATAAACACCACCCTTGCCTCCTGCCAGGCCTTCGGAGTATATGAAAGTCCTAGGCACGCTGTGAAAATATTGGCCAGACGAGGCCCCAGATAGTCTGCCTCATACTGCAGTAATGCCGGAAATATTCCATCAGGTCCGGATGACTTAAATGGTTTGAAGCTCCTCCAGGATTCCTTCACCATAAATTCCGTTATTATAAACCTTCGATCAGCGTCATTATTCCAAGATTTCGGTGTCTCGATGAGTCCCGTCGTATCCTGTCGAAAATGGGTTTTCATCAAAAGCCTCCACATGTCCTCCGTTGTCTCTGCTCTCACTCCCATGTCGTCTACTAAAGTTTCAGTTTGGACATAGGTTTTTGAGAGAAACTTTTTATCTTGGCGGCATCACTAACGCTATCGACCTGTTCGCAGAAAAGCTTCCTGGAGGCACGTTTGCCCGCTCTGGCGTGCGTTGAGCCGTGTGTAATACACATGATTTCCTTTCCCGAAGAGGACAACTATCTTTGAAGGACCCCACAAGTGCAGTCGTAATCCTGTTGACATTCTCGTCAATCTCTTCTATGCTTAGACTATCTAAATTGTCTTGCCCAAGTCTTCTTCTGAGTAGCCTTCCGAATTTTGTCCCATTGGTTTTCAACTTATTCCGGAAGCTTATCGAATTCGGCGCTGGCCGTGCTATTCTAAACCTAATGTAGCGATGGTCAGAGAAAGAGTGTTCCATAGAGACCCTCCAATCCTGAACCTCATCGATCAGATTTTCTGAACATATCGTCACATCTCATACCTCCTCCCTAATCCTATTAACAAAAGTAGCGGTGTTACCAATATTAAGTTTTATAAGGTCGTTAGTATTTAAGAACTCTGCCAGGGCTTGGCCCCGCTTATTAATGTTGGTACTACCCACGAAATGAGGTGAGAGTTCGCATCGCACCCTATTAGTACCTCGTTTCCTGTCTGTTTTGCTTTCCTCACCAGCCGTTGCAGCTCCGACGTGGGTGGCGGTATCGGAGAGTCGAAAGGCAGATAAAGTGATGCCAGATATGCTCCACCGTCTCCTTGTCTCATCAGTGTTGCATCCGACGTTGACAACTCTGGGGAAAATATATAATTCAAATTTTTATGACAAATAACGCAGGTCCACGGCCGAGTACCAGTGTTAGCATAGAATAATTGGTAGTTGATATGGTTCAGTCCAGAATCTTTGATCCGGGTCGTATATGGCTCCTAAATTAAGGCAATATGAAACTTGCACGTGCTGATTTTCTCCATCAGAGCGTGTGTAGCAGTCTCGCTCCGAGGGAGGTTTATCTGGATTACCTCAATCATTGGTCCGCCATTAAATGGGCATCTTGGGAGTGGGTGATGATCTCATCGTCTGCTCCCTGTTCTTCAGACTGCATTGACTTTCCTGTCACTGTACTGCCTGATGTCAACGTTTTAGATTCATTACCTAGTCTAGTCTTCCGACTTTTTGTAAAGTCGGTAATTGTTCCATCGTCGTTATGCTTTATTGGGTTTCCATTCCCTGTTCTGCCTGGTGTTTCAATACTAGGATTTTTGCCTATCTTAGCCTTCCAAATCTTAAGTAAATGCATTGAGTCTCCTGTAGCTGCGCTGCCTAATGTTTTGATATTAGGATCTTTACATATCCCAGTATTCCGAATCTTTAAGTCGGTGATGGGTCCGTGTCGGGTTCCTTTCTGTTAGGCTGTGTTGAGTTTCTCGCCACTGCACGGATTGATATTTTAGTATTAGGATCATTGCTCTCCTAGTCTTTCCAATATTGAGAGATGCCGTGATTGTCTCGTTGTCGGCCCCCTGTTTGTTGGACGGTGTTGAGTCACCTGCCACTGCACGGCCTGGTGTCGCAGAATGAAAATGTCTGCCTTTCCTAGTCTTCCCAATCTTCAAAAAGACAGCTTTGCTCCCGTAGTGCGCCATGCCTTTAGTCTTAGCCAAACTTGTCACGGGGACTTGATCAATGCCAACCACAAAGAGAGTTCCTTCCTCCTTCTCCTCAATGTGGAAGACCTCCCACTTCTTGGCGACCAAACCTTCGTTTTGCTTGCCCAAGAATCCCAACATGCGTTCCGTCGCAAATTTACTGCCCCATCCCTTGATGAAGACCGTAGCCTTTGTGAGCTGGGGGATATCCATCTTTCTCACAAGGCCCAGCTTTGCGCCCTCCCAGGGAGCGTGAATACCTCTGACGAGCTGTTTGACGGTATCAATACATTCCGCCGACGCAAAAGGCATCGTAAAGATGTCCCCTCTAAACTCGCAGCTCATCATTTGTATGGGTGGACCCTCTACAAAGTTCCACACATCTTCAAAAATCCGATCGTTAACCAGATCCTCCACTTGGGACCGATGATCTGGTGGAATTCTACCGGATACACAGCCGATATTGATGACTGCATAAGTCAACTCATCTCTGTTGTGCTTCCTTGCCACTCTGGCGTAAGAGGGCGGCTCCTTACCATTCTCAGCGACCATCTTCCCCTTCCGTGATGGCTGTTGCCTTTTGGAAGTCACAGTCCTCAATGAAGACTCAGAGGCCGTGCGCGCTTCCTTCGTTCCTGTTTCAACATAGTCCACCTCCGCAGGATACATATGGAGTCTCCATTGCGGGATGGTTGGCTTGGTTTTACCAGAGTACTTGAAAGCGGGGAGCTCTTTTTCTTCTTCAGTATTTTAGCAGTGTTATGCTCTTCGGGACATCTGATTGTTTTTCCAGCTTCCGTAGAAGTGATTGTCAGTAAATGTCAGTTTTATCCCTTCCTGCATCCTGCACTTATGCCCGATTACGCTGGCGGTACATAGTCCTCTGTCTCCTTCGTCGTGCACCGGATCGCTTTCTCGGTCTGCTTGTGAGCTTAGCAAAGCCATCGCTCACTTCTGCTGTCATCCCGATGCCCTCATCTCTCGATTCGGCTGCGATGACTGTTTCATTGGCACAGTCGCTGTCTGAATCCGAGTCAGAAACACCACCTTTACTTAATGGCTGGGGACGAACTGCGCATCCCTCTGGTTTATCCGTCTCTTCCTCGTTTATTAGTCTGACGACTTGTTGTGCGCTTGAAGCATTACTCTCGACTACAGGTGCCAAGGCCTATAGGAGGGAGAACAACATGCTACGGTCTGACGCCACCACCGCAGATGTTGAGTCTCCAAAAGGCTTTAAAAATTTATCCTAATAGGTAGTGCCTATTCCGAAATACGAGTATATATTTATTTTTTTCTTTGAGGAGCGAAATAAAAACACGTCCGCTTCACTCAACGGCTAATGACTAGCTAGGGTTAGGTTTAAGTGCCAGTCTGCCATCAGACTCACTTAGACCTTTTCGTCCATTGTGATACCACAGGAACAGAAGAAGGCAGATCCCTTCTAGTTCCTACCATTGAATCATTCCAAATCGCTTTAAAAAGCCCAATAACTTGCAAAAGTCCACTTCCGCTAAATCAGAAAGATTCTCAAAAAAATGAGAAACTAAAGTGGAACTCATTCTGACTGCTAGTGTGGACACACACACAGAAAGTATTCTATAGTCTGTTCTTCTTTGATGTCCTCACAGTCGTTGTTGGAAACCTTCAGTCTGTCAGCATGTTTTCCGATTACACAGTGACCTGTCATGACGGACCCAATGACAGCATACCCACAGATTCCAGTATCCCCGGAATGTGTAGGGTAGGTCCTAGTCTAACAAGCTCGTCCGCTTTATCATTCCCTGGAAACTTCTTTGTGGCCCGACACCCAGAACAGGTGAATGTTGAATTTGTCTGAGAAGATATTTATGCCAATCGTCGTAATGGCATTATATCTTAGCCATTCCACCACCTCCTTAATTGCATGGATCTCTGCTTGATACACATTGCAGTGGTCGGGTAACCTTTTCGATATGGCCGGTTCTAGATCTTTAGAGTACACCCTAAAGCCCACCTGGTCGTTTAAGTATATCTCTAAGAGTGCTGGGAAACTTTCCACTAACCGCAATTGGCACGTCATCAGCATACGCGACCACTTTTACGCCTTTTTCTTCCAGAGACAAATATGTATTGTTAATGACTATATTCCAAGGTAGAGAAGGCAGTACACCTCCTTGAGGTGTCCCTTTGGCGACCCATCTTTTTAGATCCACAGATCCCAAGCCTGCCGTAATGCATCTTTTAATAAGAAAATTAATAATAAACTTTCTTACGGTAGAGTTGATGCCTAGAAACTCCAACTTCTTCGGGATTGACGTCGGTTTTACATTATTGAAAGCACTTTTAATGTCAAGAAAGGCTACTGAGAGAACCCTCTATGTAGCTGACTAAATCGTGAAGGGCTGTTTCAGTGGATTTGCCTTTGCTATATGCATGATGCTGCCGCGACAGGCGATCTCCAGGGATTTTTGACCTAAGATGTGTTTCTATCAACCTCTCGAAAGTCTTTAGCATAAAGGATGACAGATTAATAGGACGAAAATCTTTCGGCTTCGTATGGTGGGGTTTCCTGCATTCGGAATGCATCCTTCATCTCGCAGGTATATATGACATTCTGATACAAGCAGAGTATATCTCCCTAAGCCAGGGAACCAGTCTATCAGACACACCTTGAAATTCAACCGATGATATATCATCAGGGCCTGGCGACTTAAAGAGTCGATACTTCTTGTCGCCCAAAGGATTGTCGGGTCTTTTTGGGCAAACAAAGGATACAGGAAAAGAATTGCTATGCTATTAGAGCTATATCAAGTAGTGGTCAGATTCAAACCATAATTGAATTAAATATTGGAGACCAGTCAATTCGAATAAGAATTGCGCCCCTTAGGGGCTCAAGAAATAAAATAGGGAGTTCGGTTTATATGAGAGATGATCAAGCTATATACCGATTCAGACCATAAGTAGCAAAATGGATAATAATTGGCCCTCTGGAGGCTCAATAATTCAAGATCCCGGATCGGTTTATATGACCGCTTTACCAGGTTATGGGCCGATTTAAACCATATTTATCACAGTTGTTGAAGTCGTAACAAAACACGTCATGCTAAACTTCAGCTAAATCGGATAGGAATTGCGCCCTCTAGAGGCTCAAGAAGTCGAGACCCCAGATCGGCTTATGTGGCAGCTATATTAGGTTATGGGCCGAGTTGAAACCTGCTCAGCACAGTTATTGAAAGCCATAACAAAACACGTCATGCAAAATTTCATCCAAATCGGATAGGAATTGCGTCCTCTAGAGGATCAACAATTCAAGACCCCAGATTGCTTTATATGTCAGCTATATCAGGTTATAGACCGATTTCAACCAGAATCATTTGTATGCCATGGGAATAGTGTAAACGTGTAGACAAAAAATCTGCCATTACACAAAAACTTATGCATTGGCAAAGGATAGGTAACACACAGTGTTGTCGAGCGTGGTTAATGTGGTATTTATAGCATAGAGGCGTTTTCGCAATAAATTCGGTATAAGTACAACATACAATGTACGGCCCTTGAAGCCGTTACACCTAATATGGCCGATGAGTTATTCAAACCAAATGACGAAACGCGTCATTTGCAATTTGCAAAGAAAATCTCCGATCATTGTGATCATTTGGAAAGAGAAGCAAACAGAAATGGTAAAATTAAATGATCTTCGCCCTGACAGGCATAAAACTTGAAAATTAAAGTAAATCGGTTAAGAAAAACGATGGCAACGGCTATCAAAGTGAAAAAAGGGTGACTTTAAATTGATATTGATTAATAAAACCATGTTTAAAAACTGATTAATTGCTTTGATAAGTGTTGGCATTGAAATTCTATTTACCATTGAATCATGTCATTTGATTGGTAAAAGGCTGTACAATATCTCTTCGTGTTCAATTCCTAAATCTAGTGACCTTCATTGTTTTCTTTATCATTTTTTGCCTCTTTCGTTACTTGAACTAGATTTTTTCATTCCAGCTTCAATTTTTGGTATTGTTCTACCCATTCGGCGCTAAAGGGTCAAGTCAAGATATCACAATGCACATAACCTACACATACATATCTCAAATACGTGTTACTTTGAACGATAAAGAAATGCATGCTTACCGCTATCACATTCTCCGTTCGCATTCATTTCCAGCATTTTTGTGTGAGTTATATCCTTGTGAGAAGCTAAAAATAAGACAACATCCCGTTTTTCATTTTTGATGGGTACAATGTCGAACAGACACCAAAATGGCGATCCTGAAAAAAATAATTTCTGATAAGATGAATAAAATGTTAAAGCTCATTACAAAATATTTAAATACTATGTAAATCAAGCCATAAGACCTGGTAATGTTCAGTGTAATTGGAAGGGAACGACATATAAAATTCAAAAAAAAAAAAAAACAATAGGTCGGTTCGCGAACTTTTTCAGTAGAAATTTCAGCCATAATTAGTTTGCCAGTAAAAGTGCGCGAAAGACTTCCAGTAAGACTTTACAGAACAACAGGTGTTGAGGTAAAATTGCCACTTCATTCGATAAATTTTCTGTGCCAGACCAATGGTTGCCGCCTTGACTCTTGTTAGAAGGTCAGTTGTAATGAAATAAATGCAAGCTTTGTCAATGAACACTATTTTTAAACGTCATATTACATCTTTTCAAAGTTGCAAATTTCGGGTGACAAAACACTCAATTTTCAAACTGTCAAAATTTGCCCTCTCTTGCACTCTCTGTTGCTGGCAAATAAAGTAAGCGAACGACTTCCAGTAAAATATGCTCAAATTTGCACAAGTATTTGGGTGCATTTCATTTTCGTGTCAGCTGATTAAATTTTAAGTTTGAATAAATGTTAAAACCAAAACTGAGTATTGAAAATTGATAACCCAATTCTATGATGTTTCTTTTTCTATGGATCCAAAGTATGTAATTTCTTTCTTTCGAGATTAAAATTGTGGGTTTAATTAGCATACTAACTATGTTACATAAGTTTTCATCAGGTAAAATCTGATTTCACCGATCGGGTGAAGGTTTACTAAATATTCATATCAAGTTGGTTTCGACCCTATTTTGAACTTACACTCACAGCCCACATTTTTTCAAAATCGTAAATTGCCGAAATTCTTCTGATACTGTGAAATTAATAAATATACATCAAACTTTTTTTGGAATATTGCGATCGCTATGGGTTCAGGAACTGGCATATCGGCGGTGATATTTTCTTTAAGTTAGAGCTGAATTTTTTACTGCGTCTCAACAGTACAAAATTCAGCCACCAAATGTGTTTGTCTTTGCGAATATCTTAGTTATACAGTGATCGTTTTGTCGAATCAGCTTCAGCATTTTGATGAGATTTTTATACCTTCCACCATAGGATGGGGGGTATACTAATTTCGTCATTCTGTTTGTAACTACTCGAAATATTCGTCTGAGACCCCATAAAGCATATATATTCTTGAAGGTCGCGACATTTTATGTCGATCTAGCCATGTCCGTCCGTCCGCCCGTCCGTCTGTCTGTCGAAAGCACGCCAACTTCCGAAGGAGTAAAGCTAGCCGCTTGAAATTTTGCACAAATACTTTTTAGTGTAGGTCGGTGTAGGTTGGTATTGTAAATGGGCCATATCGGTCCATGTTTTGATATAGCTGCCATATAAACCGATCTTGGGTCTTAACTTCTTGAGCCTCTAGAGTGCGCAATTCTTATCCGATTGGAATGAAATTTTGCACGACGTGTTTTGTTATGATATCCAATAACTGTATGATTCAAATCGGTCCATAATCTGATATAGCTGTATATAAACCGATATTGGGTCTTGACTTCTTGAGCCTCTAGTGTGCGCAATTCTAATCCAATTGGAATGAAATTTTGCACGTAGTATTTTGTTATGATCCAACAACTGTGCCAAGTATGGTTCAAATCGGTTCATAACCTGATATAGCTGTCATATAAACAGATCTGGGGACTTGACTTCTTGGGCCTCTAGATGGCGCAATTCCTATACGATTTGGCTGAAGTTTTGCGAGACATATTTTATTCTTACTTTCAACAACTGTGTCAAATAAGGTTCAAATCGGTTCATACCCTGATATAGCTGCCATATAAACCGATCTCGGATCTTGACTTCTTGAGCCTCTAGAGGTCGCAATTATTATCCGATTTTTCTGGAATTTTGTACGACGGATTCTCTCATGACCTTCAACATACGTGTTTATTATGGTCTGAATCGGTCTATAGCCCGATACAGCTCCCATATAAATCGGTCTCTCTATTTTACTTCTTCAGCCCCCAAAAGACGCAATTCTTATTCGAATTGGCTGACGTTTTACACAGATCTCCAACATATAATTTAATTGTGGTCCAAACCGGACCATATCTTGTTTTCTTTTGCGCTCATTTTAATTTGCTCTCTAACTAATTTTGTGATTTCAACAGGTTTCTCTTTGTGTCGTTCAATTGGTTTTAAACGACTTTTATTTCGAAAAATTTTACGCAAACAAATTGAAATATTAAGCAACTATAAATGTTATATATTTCAAAAAAATATACCAATTTTTGAAAGTAGCCATCTACGTTCTCCA